>NC_085097.1:1650000-1966666 GCF_963422355.1 Corticium candelabrum | reverse complement strand
CCTGACACTTTAGGGGTCACATACAAAGTTGTCAATAGCCAGACTACTAATGTCAGTACCCCGCCCACACACACCTACCTTTAAACGAAATATCAATTGCTCTTGATCTCCAACAATAGTCTGGCATTAGGGCAACCTTGCATTATAATAATTTAAACATTTATTTTCATTATTTCATTACATGTACTGCCTGTGCCATAGTGTAGTTGTGAGACCACAGCCACTGCATTGATTAGGAACGTACAGTATTATGACTGTGGCTTATCGTGTTGCCATAATGCCTGGATGATGAAACAGCACTAAACCTGGCAGTTGTGTCTTTTCCAAAGATTGAATGGCTCTCTGACTAGTGATTTTCAGATAAATTCTTAAATGGTCTCCTGACTATTGTATTAGCAACTATTGATATTATTGTGCCATGTTTTTCTAGTACCTTACTCCCTTCCAAATGTATGAATTGACAGACATTTAAATGACTGGATGTAACCATTGTGTATGTACAGCATTTGAATGATATTGTTAATCCCAGTAATTTACTGTACGATTCGTAAAAAATTGCGTGCATTCAGATATTGTATTTAGCGTTTACTTGTTCGTTTCTTCTCCTTGCTTTTTGCCCTCGATTTGGCGACCATAGAGACACCAACTGACAAGATTACGACGTGATAGTCCTACTAGAGAATCAAATGCTCACTGAGATGATCTGAAGTGACAGGTTGCTAACCTTCATCATCTATTTTCTTCTTGAGTCGAGGAAACTAGTAAAGAAACTCATCAATTTTTGTGTGCAGTGATGTGCCTCTTACTATTCCTTCCTAATATTGGTCTGATCCAGAAGCATAACCAAATAAGGTGGTCATGTTGAAGGAAAGAGAAAGGTGTGTGTGTGTGTGTGTGTGTGTGTGTGTGTGTGTGTGTGTGTGTGTGTGTGTGTGTGTGTGTGTGTGTGTGTGTGTGTGTGTGTGTGGTGTGTGTGTGTGTGTGTGTGTGTGTGTGTGTGTGTGTGTGTGTGCGTGCGTGTGCATGCGTGTGCATGTGTGCTTTTCAAATTCATTGTGACTAGCAATGAGAATACCTTCTCCAGCTCTTCTTCTATCACAGATGCTAATGAGCTTACAACAATTCTCGGCAAAGTGATATTATAATACACATAGATTCTCCCAGAAAATGTAGCATACACAAGGCATGGAACATCGTGGGCTTCAACACAGTAGTTTCCTATAACATCAATATTTGATGACATGTGAATGTCTTGATACATCACACTAGCAGTTCAACCTGCACAAAATGCAGCCACATTCTCTTCAAACTGATATCGAACAACATTGCGGTGTCTGTCAACAATATATGTCAGACCATCCCATGCGCATGCAATGACTTCTTCATTGCCATCATTCTGTCAATACAACACAATAAACCAATGGATGGTACCATGCATTTAGGCATCAACTGAGCTTTTGGGTATGAAATAGATGCAATTGAACGTATTTCTACACATAAATAAATCTAAATTGTTACAGTATATACATCAAATTCATTAAAGAGGAATCAGCTTTGGACAGTGGCATCGCTGAATGCCTGGGGAGGCCAGCACTCCTCAATATAAATAGGCGTGGCCTTTGAGACAATAGACAAGGTCTTATAAAGTTAAACCCCAACACACGGCCTCCTCAATTTTGGAGGTCCAGTGCTGCAACGAGCAAGGATGTATTATACATTCATTTCCCACCTTATAGTAACAAGTCTATATACCACAGTAGCTCAACACTAGAGTAACACTTGGTGAGTTAATGGATATTATATGAAATGCCTTAATTAAAAGATTTGCTATTTCTCTATTTGAATTTTATATTGGTCATGTGTTCACGCCAGTAAATTGATGCTAGCTAGGTGAATGGGCAAGTGCCAACTGACTATACCCAGTTTTTGTAAATTAAATGGGCAAGCGGGTATGATAGTTTAATACTTTTGTTGTACTGTGTGTGCCTGCGCGGACATGTGTGTAAGGCAGAACTCGAGGTTCAAGGGGAGTGAGCGGGTGCGCACTCAATCGCTTGTATTACTAAACTCACCGTCATGTCAAGTTTAGCAAGAGAAAATAGCTGATGGTCAACATGTAACTCCCATAACAGTTTGCTACCCTCCAAAAGCTGCAGCGAGCCTACGGCAAAAGCAAGGTTAGTATCAAAGATACAAAATAGACAATAGTTTGTATGCATTTCCATAAACTATTCTACAATGCAAAAAAACACAAAATTTGGAAAATAATAAAAAGGGTTCTATTACAATTATTGAAATTAAATTTGCTACCAAACATCTCTATTGCAGTACATAATTCTGTATATATAATATAAATATGCAAATATAGCTGATAAAAGGCAGATACGATAAGTAATAATTAGTACAGCATATTAGTCTATAACACACAAAATAATTCAATACAATTTTTATATAATTTATTGACATTTTATTATTGGTTATAATTTAATTTTTTTATTACATTGGTATTTCTATTGTACATATAAATGAGTGATGGACTAACCATCCAGTGTCGAAACAGCTATTAGATTCTGCTGTCTTGTCAAGCCTGAAATATCAAATATGTTATACTACATGCTTGGACCATGGGTGGCCTTGCCTTCTTCTTTGCATTTTATGAGACCCAGCACTTCGGTTGATATTCCTGCACTAGCACTGCTTCCAATCGGTCTGCTGCTATGAGGGCTGCTGGCAAACACAGCATCCAGTTCAGATGTGTTTGAAGAGACTCTACAACAAATATGATCTTGATTAATTGACAGACGTGTGTATGTGGTGTGTGTGTGTGTGTGTGTGTGTGTGTGTGTGTGTGTGTGTGTGTGTGTGTGTTGTGTGTGTGTGTGTGTGTGTGCGTGTGCGTGTGCGTGTGCGTGTGCGTGTGCGTGTGCGTGTGCGTGTGCGTGTGTGTGCGTGCGTGCGTGCGTGCGTGCGTGCGTGCGTGCGTGCGTGCGTGCGTGCGTGCGTGCGTGCGTGCGTGCGTGCGTGCGTGCGTGCGTGCGTGTGTGTGTGTGTGTGTGTGTGTGTGTGTGTGTGTGTGTGTGTGTGTGTGTGTGTGTGTGTGTGTGTGTGTGTGTGTGTGTGTGTGTGTGTGTGTGTGTGTGTGTGAAAGCCTATGCAAGCACATCCTCAGTTGTATACATCCACTTCACGAGTACCTTCTGTGGCCCATTGGAATTGGTTTACTTTTTGCTGTTGCTTGCCCATCGGAATCATCTAGGCTATCCGTTGATGCTCCATAGTCCACTTGTAAGTAGACAAAATTCCCACCTGGTTGGGCAACAAGAAGGTAGCGTGAACCATCTGGCATGTCAGTAAGTGACAGAGACCCAACCTGACATAAGAGATATAGAAACATGGCAAAAATAGCAACAGTCTTGGGGTTAAAATTTAGGTTGATGAATGACAAAGTATAAGGAGGTTTGTAAAGTAATATATTAAAGCAGGCAAACAGATGAATAGGCACATATAAAAAAATTAAGCATGGAGCTTCACGTGTAATCTTGCTTGATATTACAGCAATTGTAGCATCAGCAGCAGCCAATGTCTCAATTAACAGACACAATGCATTATATTTTGGATGAAATAATTTATTGACATAATGTACAGCAATTATTGTTAGGAACGCAAAATCAAGGACTTCATCACACTTGCCTGTCCTTCAAGATTCCATTTCTTGACAGCAACGAGAGAACCAGACAATGATGATGACTGACTCTGCAATAAAAATATGTGAGTTGTGTATCAGTTGTATGATGAAAATCCATGCTATGTACGTGCTTTCATATAACAAGACAATATCTGACCTCGGACTTAATCCATCGATAGGCTCTAACCACACGATCAGTGTACCCAACGACAAGATGGCAAGTTCCATCACTCACTAAAATAGCAACACTGCACTAGAAAGATGAGGAGAGTAGATACAACTACTTCCAAGTGGATACAATTAGCAGAGTATCAATGAAAGAATAAAATAGCAATGCAATTAAGCATCAATGCTCCAAAAATTAATGAAAATAAACAAAAAGGACAAACAAACAGACAAATAGACTAACAGATACACAAATAGATGGACAAACAGACAGGCAGGCAGAAAGATAGACAGAAAGACAGACAGACAGACAGACAGACAGACAACTAGAATTTAGTGCTACAAATGCTACGTCGATTTGCATTGCGTAAAAGCCAGTCAGCCAGCCAGCCAGCCAGCCAGACACGACAAACAGATAAAATCATGATAGTCGAACAAGCAGACAGACAAACAGAGAAAAATTTAGACACCAAAACAACAAAAAGCAGAGCAAAAACAAAGATCCACAAACAGATACACACAAAAAGAGACTGGCATCCAAGCAAGCAGTTAGGCAAATAGAGCAACACAACGCAACAAAAAGTCTACCTGCAAAATTTTTAATATGAAGATCAACATACACTAGACTAGTCAGCAAGTAATAAGCATACAAGTATGTACGTAGCCATATATGCAACATACTAATGTTATCCAACAAAAGAACTCTTATGTTAGCAGGAATCCTCTGGGTGCATGTTGGCTTCATATCATTGACAAGATCCTCAAACTCTTTCTGACACACAACAGCACATGGCACACCAAACGAGATACAGTTTTTTTGTTTGCTTACCTTCTCCTGAAAGTAGAAAATATGGCAATAGCCTTCAGCACTCACACATACCAGCACATTCTGTAACATAGCATGATCAATGCAGTAATACCATACATAAAGATTAGAAAGGTGTTATTAGCTAATGATTATGGTGTGTAAAAATACATATTATTCTTATGTGTCGTTACGCCCCTCCATAATGGGCAAGTGAGCTCAGCAGGGTACATGTTTCTGTGTAGTCCACACGGCGATCAATGACTAGCCAATTTGATATAGATTGCAGGCATTACGGTGACTGCAAACTCAATACAGCATGCCTAGTGGATATCAAGGACTACCAGGAAAGCACTGAACATCATCGTCACAACCGTTCGCCAGACCACAGAAACTCCCCAACGACTGAAACGAGTCATAGTCTCATGGATGAAGCTAGAGAAACATGAGAAAGAAAGACAGACAAGTTTCATAATTTACTGTCGTCACTGGGGTTTAAATCCCCAAACCATGGAGTGGTAGCCATTGTCGCTAACCACTAAGCCACGGCAGTAACTAATTACTATTATTATTTGTGGTGCTCAACCAGATCAGTCTGGTTTGCAAAGTCTATTACACGTACCGGAAGCAAACCCTGCTTCAGAAGTACTTAGACCATCACGGCTGTCTAGACAGAAGACATGACTTTACGAAGGATCCGAGTAGATCCCATAAGCACAGTTTTCTGTAAGTGCTGCAGGTTGTGATGACCTGGAATAATGTCCAGTCACCGTGCAATACCTGCGTGCACTGTGCCCAAAGCTCCCAAGACCACTGGAATCACCAGTGTTCAACAATGCCACATGTGGCTTATCTCCACTTGCAAGTCGCTGTACTTCGCCAACTTCTCCTCATGTTTCTTGTCAATGTTGCCATCAGCAGGACAGCTGATATCAATAAAAAGACAAGTGTTTGTCTTCTTATTTCTGAGACAGATGTCTGGACGATTGGCTTTGATCTCCAGTGAATGATGGAGGCCACCTGGTTGTGTCGATCAGTGTAATCCATCAGTGCCAATGCACTGCAGCCTCTCACAATGTGGTCAACTGTTTCCAGGCCTACACTGCACATGTGGCAAATAGGACTGACATCACAATGTAGAATCTTGCGCTCATAGTACAGAGTCTGAAAAGCTTGGTCTTGAGCAGCAACAACCAGTCCCTCAGTTGCAGCAGGAAGATTCGCTGCTTTTAGCCATCCATAGGTCTCTTTCATGTCAACAGGCGGTTGCTCAGTGAGACGGCAATAATGCCTGCGCATAGGCTTCCTGCTCCAGGACCGCACACGTTATTATGTGTTGTTATGCCCCTCCATAATGGGCAAGTGGGGTCTTTACCCCCATCTGGGCACCCACCAACCCGGCAGGTGAGCCCAGTAGGGTACAAGTTTCTGTGTAGTCCACACGGCAATCAATGTCTAGCCAATTCGATATAGATTGCAAGCATTGCGGTGACCGCAAACTCGATACAGCATGCCTAGTGGATATCAATGACCACCAGGAAAGCACTACATGTCATCATCAATGGACTGTTTGCCAGACCACTGAAACTCCCCAACGACTGAAACAAGTCATAGTCTCATAGATAAAGCTAGACAAGTTTCATAATTTACTATCATCACTGGGGTTTGAACCCCTAAACCATGGAGTGGTAGCCATTGTCACTAACCACTAAGCCATGGTGGTGACTTTTATTATTATTAAATAGAGTAAAAATGTTGTAAATGTAGTTCTAAGCAGTGCATGCTCGCAGTGCAAAAAAATGTTGCTAACATCCAGTCTTGTGTTTCTAAGGCCAAGTAAACTTACTGCACAGTTTATTGTCACTGTCCGCATCACATTATGGGAAAACAAAATAAGTTAATTTCATTATTCATTATTACACTGTCTGTGGATCAGATGGACCTATATGTATTAACTGTGGGAGCTCAACTAAACTGATGCTGCCCAAGAGCTATGAAATATTTTATCCTCATTGTCATAATTGTGCTTCTTTGACAGAATCAATAAAGCGCCTGTTGAAATATTAAACACGGACACGTTATAATAATAAAAATAAACGGGTTTTATCAATACTAGTACGTGCCAAACTTGATAGCGAACCATTCAAAGTTCTAGTGCCAGTCGATGGTAATATATGTTTAGATAGTTTACTGTAACTGCAAACATATTAATATTAAATAATGAATAATGAATAATGACTGACTGCCTGCATGTCCTCGTGAAAAATGCTGGACGATAAGCTGTGAGTCAAGTTTGCCTGGCCTAAACTACACATGACGTGAAATCTACCTCAAGCTAGTTTTACGTGCCAGTGCTCATTGATACTGGATCGATTGGTTGTATGAAAATGTACTAGGGAACAGCATGTTTTGTTAAGTGGTTAAGTTCACTAGCTAGCATATCTAACTGACATGGGCGTGTCTTAGATAACACAATTATGCTTAGATATATACACAACTGCATGTGACTAGAACAGTGATTCCCAGCCTTCAGTAGAGTCTAGTGCGTAAGCTGAACGAATAATATAGTACTGTTACAGCATAGTTTTACAGACCTCTGCTAATGCTGCTTCAAATTTAATAATTTTAAATGTACTGCTCCAATGCAATAGGCTATTGTATGAGAGATGCATCCCTCTAGTGAAATATCCATTACCTTTGCCTACACTATCATGTACAAAAAGAAAAAACTCATTTTGTCAATAAAATAATGGCAAATAACATAACATTAAATTCACCTCATTCAAATTGCTCTTGAGCTCTAACACGTTTTAGTATAATAGAGACAAGATACAGTTTGTTTCAAAGATATCTTGTCTGCTGGTCATTACATTAGATATAAAGTATGTACAGTGTTGAAATGTGGAAGCAACATCAGATAACAAACATAAATGTTGATTAGTTTCTTTCTTCAAATAATAAAAAAGTGTACACACACACACAAACACACACACACACACACACACACACACACACACACACACACACACACACACACACACACAAGCTATGTAAATGGACAACTGTTTAAGCCTGTCATACAACGATACTATATAAGGAGATGCTATTTTACCAAGCCAGAGGTCTTGTCCCATCCCCATGCAGTATGACCAGGTATTCACTTATACATATGTACTCCTGAGTCGACAAAGGCAATTGTGTGTGAGTTTTTGCCCAAAGAAATGATGCCATATCTCGCCATCACTGTGACTTGAACTTATAACTACTCTGATGGGTCCTGGATGTACTCACTCTCTAAGATGACCCTCTACCCTAGTCTTGTGCAGCCGGCCCTTGCCCTTCTTCCCGCCAAGGGAAGTCCAAAGGGGGAGGGGGTGGCTGCACGAGACTACACCTGTACCCAACTGAGCTATAGCACCATACACACACACACACACACACACACACACACACACACACACACACACACACACACACACACACACACACACACACAATGGCAAATGGATAAGGAGCAGCTGTTAAACGATAATGCCCCCAGCCAGATGGCTGGATTCTTGTGCACTAAACAGGAGCTATGGGCCATGCTAAGCAATCGCTTGGAGCTTGGCCAGGTGCTCACAGGAGTACCGACTGCGACGCCAACTGTGGTGTGGGCACCCGAAGTCCCACCCGGACCCCAGTGGCCAATGAACTTTGTCGCAGTCGGAGGCCTTTACCACCCCGGTCAACACCAGATATTCATTTATACTCCTGAGTCAAGAGAAGCAATTGTGTGTAAGTCTCTAGCCCAAGGAAATTATGCCATAGCTGGCCATCACTGTGACTTGAACTTGCAGCCCTGCAAGGTCCTGGATGTTTTCCTTCTCCAAAAGAAACTCTCTAACCAATTGAGCTACACACACACACACACACACACACACACACACACACACACACACACACACACACACACACACACACATACACACACCAGAAATTAACAATACTGTTTCCAATGACACCATACCTGTCCAATCTGACAGAGATCTGCAACTCCAACACAAGCAATCTGCAAGGAACAACGTTCAATCAAGAAGGATTTCTAACAACTTCACGGCAAAAAATTAAGCTTTCAGTACAGATCCAAGGTTGTGACATGATCTCCAAGGTCTAGTCCTCTCTCCCTTCTTAAACACAGCCAAATCACCATGAACATTGCCAACAACCAATTCACTTTTCTGTCGAAGAATCATAAATATTTATGTACATATTACAATATTAGCGTAAAATAATTTTTCATATTCTATAATGTAAAACTGCTATAATGTACTTACTTATATTAATTAATTCATCAGTTGTATCTTTATTATTTATAGTAACAAATATTAACAATTAAAAATCTAAACCAACAGACACAGACACAGACACACAGACACACAGACACACACACACACACACACACACACACACACACACACACACACACACACACAATTTGTATGTATGTTACATGCATACTAATAAGATGTATGTCAATGAGTGCGCATGACATGTAAATATTACTAGAAATGTGACAATATTAGTATAGACAATTATTAGTTAGTGCTTACTCCGTCGTTGTCCACATCGCCTAAACAAAGGGCCTGCGAGAAGACGTTACCTTTCAGCTGCAGCTCCAGACGATCAACAAAGGAAACCGATCTTCTCATATTCAACGAACGCAATTTAGCTAGAGTACTAACGCGCGTTAGATCTCGTTGATATTTGCCGTCCGGCGTGCCACGATGACCCAGTATCTTCCTCCCGATCTCTTGGCGTTGTTTGCGCCACGGGATCCTATTCCATACGCAGAACCGCTTGATAAACCGTTGTGGGAGAAGAAGCCGTGGCGCTATACGGGAGTCGCTCAATACATCAGTTTGTTTGAGGTGAGGTCACGTGACCGTCGTATATATATATAGGGGTTATTCATTATTTGCTGGTCGTATAGGACGTCAGTGAGACTCCAGCACCTACTTTTCCGGAGAACAAGAAGGAGAGAAAGGAGAGAAAGGTAACAGTCCCTGTGCGGAAGTTCGTAGAGTGTCATTTCATTTCACCCCCCTCCGGTATACCAAGGTTTTCTATTACGGATGTAAAGAGATGTTGTAGTACATGAATATTTTAAATGTTGGCAGCGTCGGAAACGTGCGACACCTGCACTGGACCATATCAATTTGCGCAAGGATAGCCTTGGACACCAGACCGTCGTAACAAGAGCGCAATTTGGGTTTTACAGCGTTTTTCTTGATTTACTACTTTTAGCTAATGTTGTTTCTAATTGTATTCACACTACTCCGTTTATTAATTAAGTGATAAGTACATGAACTCGTAGCCCAATGTTAGAATACGCTAAAATAACTACTTCAACAAGTGTACGTACTACATCGTATACACTGCGATTAATCTATAAAAGTATTATGGTCACCCAATATCAGACTCTGAATTTTGAATCAGAGTCATCTTCATCGAAGTCAGAAGGTAGTGCTGTATCGTCCAACTTTGCGGAGGTGGAGTTAGCTTCCTCTGATTCTAGAGTGTTGGACTCTTCCAGGCATTTGTTTTTGCAATTGCAACACCCGCAAACATCTGTGCATCCTAAACCGCAATCAAAACATGAACAACGACCTGTGTTGCAGCCTGTACGGCATTTACAAGAAACGAATTTCAACAGTGCTTGAGGTGCTGGAGCCAACGTCATCCACGTTATCTCAAGATATGAATGGCCTTGTGCAGTCTCTTTTACAACCCAACCGTTGCCATCAGGACTGGGCATGTTGAGCGTTGTTTGCAGCGCATGCTTCCAAATGTACGCCTGATAGTTGGATCGACGTGTGTGCTGGTTCAATGCATCCATTGTAAGGGACAATTGTTTAGCTTTTGGTGATTTCTTGCTAAATAGTTGGTACCGTGCTAAGTTAATAGACGTACACATTGGTACCTTGTACAAATGGCATACTGACGCCTCACACCGTTCCATAACGTTGCCACGGCAGGGCAATGAGTTTCCTAAGCCAGACATTGCCAGCCGAACAGAATCCAATTGTTGTGTGAGGTGGAAAGTAGCTCGTTTACCTTTCCCTCTAAAACATGACGTAGTATCGCACCCAGAAAACGCATGCATTCCTGGCACAGCACTCACAAGATCTTGACCTAAGCTGTCGGCAATTACACCTAGACCAATAATTCTTCTACGTTCCTTGGTACCAGTCGACCACAATAATCTGGCATCAATAGAAGATGAGTGTTAAATTCCAATGATTGCGACATCACAGTCTGGCGATGATATCACGACAGTCTGCGCTTGACCACCTTCCGTCAAACATGCATGTTTGGCATGAACAAACATTCTGATGTCAGCCTCTTCGTGATCACATGTAAGAGCTGGTTCACGAAACCATTGCGTTCGAATTCCATCCTCTGACATCCGGTCACATTCACTGCCGTTGCAGACATAGAGCTCGATTTTTTTATGTTTGGCAGTATATTTGTTGTCTTTCCATTCTGTAGCCAGAAATTGAACTAGCTCTGTTTTGTTAGCGGAGCACGCCATGAATGTGTGCCACTGCCTTGGACAGTGCTGGCCGCATTGAGTTATGCACGTTCTGATTTCTCCGCTTGCTGCTCGAGACTGACGTTCACAAGACTTGATTGAAATAGCAGGATATGTACCCACAACAAAGTCTACTCTGTATCTATTCTCATTGCCATCAGTAGAGTGCGCCCTCAAAATTGAGTTCATCACAAATGCAGCTAGTTCTCCAAATGTCGAGACAGGCAACGATAAAGATTGCAAAATGGCCATTCCATCCAAAATAACAGCAGTTTGACCACTTGAAACTAGAGGTGTGGTCTCTGGAACAGTGGTGCTTTCAAGAAGAGGCAGTTGTTTTACGTAGGGACCTTGAGGAGTTGCTAAATCTAGAGTAAGCGGACCCAGAGAAAAGGAAGGAACATACTGTAGATCCATTTTTCGGTTTTGAGATATTACAAGTAGACATGCGAAGAAATTTCTGTCAGCTACAATAGCAATCTCACGATCACGAACAGACACTTTTGATGACTTCTTTATGGAAGCAAAAGATTTTAGCTTTAGCAGCGGCAGCGTTCTGTGGAATGGTACTGTGCCATTTACAAGTCTCTCCTGCACAAACTTTTGAAATTTTGCATCTCCAATTTCAAATTGAGGGGGGGGGGGTGAAACGAGCTTCCTAATGAAGCTTTCTACGAGTTTCCGCACAAGGACTGTAAGGTCTCATTGGGTTTTGTGTTTTGATCTCGACACGTTCTTGTTCGAAAATGATCTTCCTAAGGGATTCCCATTTGGGGAACTGTGATGATAACGTTTTGAACATATCGTCGCGTTTCTCGCTGTCAGAAGGACGCACGACTTTGAAATTTAGCCCAATGCTTTGTTATATTGTTTTCTAGAAAATCATTGAGGCGATTTTAAGTAAAGCTTCTGCTTTGCAGATATTCATTGAAAGGGTCCCTGGAAAGGGAGTTGTTTACGGTCGTGTTTGTCAGTTGAACAGCAACGCTCGGCAATGAACGTAAACGAGTACGTTATTCAGACGTTTGGGCAAAAAATGATCGAGGCAATTTTCAAAAGACGCTTTCAATACGGAGTTATTACACAATGAAGTTGTTCTAATTGCTATACCTCTAATGCCAATAAAATAATTATTACAACAGAATCTTCACACAATGTGTAACACTACTTCAGTTTACTCAACCTAGATTACAAGGACAGCACAAAACAGTAAATTCTTCACATCTAGAGCTTGTCATCCGATCACGACGAGGAAGAGTAGCAAGCCAGTCACGGATCAGCTCGTCAAATCTCTCGTTTGTGTCAGGATTCGCATTCTTCAGCCAATCAACACACTGCATTTTTATCTTTCCAGAATGTTCTATAGGCCTATAATTAGATTACTGAAGAGACCTCACGCTAAGGAACATGTGTGTTGGCGGCATTACCATAGGACCTTGGAATTCTGCTGTAGGGCACGTGAAAGTTATGGCCAGATATGCCTGGTGGCACTGTACACGTTGTCTTCGCATGCATGTACAAATTACCCCGAAATTGGCATAATGTGTGCATGCATGCGGAACCAACATTGTTTAGAATCTCAAGCCGATAATGTTGCGCACAACTGTTGAACAGACAGCGAAACAGCTTCCGTGTGTGGATGAAGCCGTGTATCTAGACCCAAGGTCAAGTGATCCAACTAGACGATTTTAGACTTTGTTGTGTGGCAGTATCGAGTTAGTCATTTCTCGATGTCTAGTCGTACTGCAGTCAGGCTGTTTACAGTGTTTGCTTAGTGATAAGGACTGCAGCAGAAGTTGCAGCTTATTTTTAGAATTCTATTTGTACGACAGACGGTCTTCCACGCAGATCTTGCTCTGTGCATTCGAGCTGTAGCAGAAATTTAGGTTGCAGGCACATGACAGCCAGGACTGGTGTATGTAGGTCGAAAAGTGGACAAAGAACAGTACGGAAGTTGTTCGCTGTCATTGCATGCGACACTATCAGCTCGAGATTCTAAACAATGTGTCGGTTTCACATGCATGCATACATACATTACGCCGATTTCGAGGCAATTTATGCACACATAAATTACCTCGAATCTTTTCTTGACTTAGATACCAGTCCTGGCTGTTATGTGCCTGCACCCTCAATTTTCTGCTACAACTCGAATGCACCGAGCACAGCGCAGGCAGATCTGCGTGGAAAGCCCTCTGTCGTACAGATAGGAATTCCCTTGCTGCAGTCCTTCTCGCTAAGCAAACACAGACAGCTTATACATTGAGGAATGACAAACTCGACACTGCCACAAAAACAATGTGTGTGTGGTGTGGTGTGGTGTGGTGTGGTGTGGTGGTGGTGGTGGTGGTGTGTGTGTGTGTGTGTGTGTGTGTGTGTGTGTGTGTGTGTGTGTGTGTGTGTGTGTGTGTGTGTGTGTGTGTGTGTGTGTGTGTGTGTGTGTGTGTGACTGATTAATTACATATTCTACGATTTGTTGGTTTAGAGACTCACTAGAGCTGAAAGAAACAAGGCAGCTGTGGAAGAAAGAAAGAATGCTTGTAAGATCATAACTCCAGGAATACATACACTATATTTTGTTTATGATACTGATTAGTAAACAGATGATGTTGAGAGCTTAATATTAGTTTCTAAAGTCAGTTGGCTACAGAGTTAATGACATCAAAATTTGGCTAGTTATTCAATCTCTATACTGTTTATACAAATTATTTTGCAGTTGAAGTTGCTTATGAGTGCTTGCAAAGTTGTTGAGGAGTATGACAACAGGATTTGCTTGTTATCATCTTTCTCTTTGACGCAAGGACTTAAGGAGCACTTCACCGGTCCACGCATCTCTGACTCCGCCCTCACCACTAAACGTTTCTGGTGACATATCAAGTTTGGAAGTTTGGTGCTATCTCAGAGCAAACTTGATAGCAAAGTATTATGCTAAGGATAGAAAACAAAAACATACAAGGCGGTTTTCCAAATAACGTCCAGTAAGTGTAGGTTTGGATTTACTGCTTCGTGTAGACTTCGATATTTGCTTAGGCGAAAGTAAAGCGTGCTTTCGCATCACTGACTCACCTGCGATGGTTCGGCTGTAGAATGAAAGCACTGTGTCACGTGATTATGTGCGATGATGTACGTGTCCGTGTTTTTTTTTGCAGCACACCAGCCCTTTTGTACTGTAGTATGGCCTCCATTCGTAGAAAGAAACACGGAGGAAAGTGTGAAAGACTGAGCAATTGCAAGTCACTCAAGACGATCATGTGGAGTCTACAAAAGTACAAAACGACTGAGTCGCTTATGAACTGTAACTTGTTCTCTTTCACTGTTAGATTCGCCTGAAGCATCTAGACCTGCCTCTTATGTGCTCTAGTAGTTGGCCTCGGAAAGCAAGACCAAAACAATGCGCCGCGCAACACAGCAAGCGTTTGGTTTGCAGCCAAGTTCTTAGTGTACGTTAACGTCTACTGCACGTGAGTCAATCGGTGAAATGTTCCTTTAAAGACAGCTTATAATGGTTATTAGTATCTGGCAATTACACGAACAAGGTTGTGGTTCAACAGAGTGCTGTTTCGGTATATGGGAATTTAGCAACAGTTACAATCTTTGACATTAGATGATTTGAATGGAAATGCTATAACAGTGGGCGTTTCTGGAAAAGGCTAGGTTGGATGGAGTGGAAAGAGACAGGACACATTTACCGATTGAACAGTACTTTCCCAAACGAGATAGATGAGACGGTACCAGAGCTATGCACATGCGTAGAATCAGTGCCTGTGTGAGAATTACCCCGGGTGTATGTGTTCTTTGTTGTAGCCGTTTCATCTACTTTTTCACCTGTTAGAATGTGTACTAACTCTTCAGGAGTTTGTTCTGCCGAACACAAGACATCAACTGCCATTCAACTTTTGCCTGGATTTGGAAGGTCAAAGCTGGTAGAGACGCACGTTTTACGTGTCTAGGTACTTGTTCTATCCTTTCTATCCGTACTGATGATAGGATACATTGGAAAGTCTATTCACTCTATCTCTGTTTGGAAACAGAAAAGTTACCAATCAAACAGCCTAATACCTTTCCAGTCTATTCGTTTTCGGAAAGGTTTGGGAAACTGTTCATTCTATCCGGAGAAGGAAAGGTGCCCAATCGAACACGCTAGCGGGTCTTTCCACTCTTATCTGTTTCTAGAAAGGTTCCAAACGAATATGGTCAGAAAGCACTTGTGGTGCACGCCTTGGTGCGCACACATGCAAGCTCTTAGTATTCACAATCTCAACTAAATTACTGGGGATCACTTGCAGTATTCTAAGATGAGAAATTACCATCATTTGAAACTTAAGGTATTTGTACAAATCTTTATACTGAAATCTTAAGCTTGATTTACAATATGCGAACGGTTGAGCGTTGCGACGAGGACACGACATGACCCGTCCAAATAGAAACAAGTTCTATTGGAGTGTTGAACCGGAAGCTGAGCATGTTGCATCGGAAGTATCACCTTGAATTTGACCAATCACAGCCAACTAAAAATGCAAGTGTGGCTTTTCGTGAATGATGATTACTGATTTCGGCACTGTACTCGACATTGAGCGGTCTGTAGATTGTGTTGGGAGCTGTCCTTACATGTGGATGGGAAAACACACGGAAATGGGTTTTGAGCAAGGTGGGTGTTCCGGCAGAGTTCTGCCAATAGAAAATCGAAGCATGAGTGGTCAGTTCAAGAATTTATCCAGCGACGTCTACAGTGCACTGAAATCATTGTGAATGGCACAACGTGTGCCACTCCCATGCAAGACAACACAATGCGACGCTCAAGCATTGGCATATTGTAAATCCACCTTAAGAAATGATGACCTTATACCAATAGAAACACTTGTTAACCCATATGATTTAGCAGTAGAGCAGATACGGCAGTGACACGCACACACACACACACACACACACACACACACACACACACACACACACACACACACACACACACACCAGTAACCTCTTACTGCGCATGCGCACACCAAGGTGTGACAAAATGAAACACAGAATGTTAGTGAAAGCACTACAATTTAGCAGGTGCTTTATTTAGAGTGGTCTGAAATCTTATTGTATCACCCTAGCTTCGTCTGCTCCAATCAGTGTCCAGTATTCGCTTACAATAAGTGACCTATTCCACTTCCGCTACATATTGACCGGTCAATAAATCGGGCCGTATAACTGCCTGCGGCTACTGGTTCATCAAGATGTGAATTGTTTGTGCAAGGATATCAACGCCTCAGCTGGGTGCTACAAGCCGGTTATAGACCTCCTGGCAAGTGTATAAACGAATACACCCGCTGCGCCCAGCTCGTTAGTACTCGTGGGTGGAGCGCCAGCAGTCTATACCTATACATATTGCATTTGGTACACTAGCAGATCATGCATGTCATAACCATTTAATCAACTGACTTGTATCGTTATTGAATGTGCTAAATAAAGAACTAGAGCCAATAATTCTCTCTTAGTACTTTGATATTGCATGTAGCTTATCTAAATTTTGCTGTTTTACAGACTTAAACTTGACGAACAACAATGTGTAGTTACTCAGGTTTGATCAGTTTGACTGGTCGAACATGACAGATGGTTAACAGTATCACCAGTTACTTGTCAGATGTGATTGACTGATGGACTGTCTGTAATATTGATCTCCAATGGTGTCATTGGTTTTTACCACTTACAGGCATTTGGCAAAATTTCAACCACCTTAGTCCTAGATAAGGAAATATTTTATTTCTTTATTGTGCACACACTGTAATGGATGAAACATTTGGGCGACTATTATAGTCTACCTTATTTCTTTGATTAAATGCCACGTCGTTTACTTTTAGCTGGGGTTTCAGCTGCAGCATTTAAACAAGGGTGGCATTTATTCAAGTGTGGCATTTTTTTGTTGAGCACTTTCTGTCCGTGCTTTAGGAGTGCATGTGTATGTGTACATGTACTCGCTCTAGGTTTGACACCTTTCATGAGAACAACACACTATACTGGTATGCATTTCACACTTTGAGACATCATGCATTGAATTGTGTGGAACTATATCCTGATAGTCTAAAGAAACGTTTACCTCACAATTGCCTCTGAAGAAGTCGTATGATTTTTCCTTCAAACTTTGAGCTAGATATAGTAACATTCATTAAAATGTAGTGTTTATTCAAGGGTGGCATGTATTTTATCTGTACTTTCAGCTGCGGCATTTAATTGAAGAACTACGGTAGTATTTCTAGGCCTTTACATTATGCAAACACTTGTGTACTTTCTCTAGATTTATTGAGGCTAATTAATTCGTTTGAGTATGGTATTGACGTCATTAGATTGAGTTTACAAATGACTAGGTAGCCTTTAAGCATTGCAGTGGAACAAATTACTGATAAATTAAGGCACTTATTTAGAAAAGAAAATGATTAAGTCTACAAGAACTTTAATAACACTATTTAATATATATGATTTGACAGGTTATTTTGTGACAAAACTGGTAAATGATTCTGTGCTTGTTATCCCTTTTCTATTGTGTAGGGGATCCACACAGTAATGACAAGGGAACAGGAGACCCATTTAAAACATTGTTTGTTGCCCGAGCTGTGAGCCACGACTTCTCCGTTTGTCTTGTTGATAGCTGGTGTACTGTATTTGTTTATGATTAGAATTATGACACTTCTGAGTCTAAGTTGAAACGAGAATTCGATGTGTATGGACCAATCAAAACTGTAAGAGCTGATCTGTCAGTTGATTATTTTAGAGTATAGGCACACGGGTAGGTAGATTTTAGACAGATTAACCAGCAGACAGACATAGAGAACAATGTATGGCTTTACAGACAGACAGACAGACAGAAAGATAGACATACAGACAAATATCGATACTCTGGTTGACAGCTCTTCTAAAAAAGGTGCTGCATGCTTGTTGTCGATACAAAGTAAAGGAGCTGAAGTGTGGCTTAAGTGCCATACCATTTTCTGAGAAGTGTGCATTATCACCCAGTAAGTTTACTTTGGCTGCTTCAATAAGGTTGGGCCTTTCAGTAAGTGTGCCAGTGAGTGTGATTGTGGGCAGCCACTAGAAATGTAATGTCTGGATGGTCTGTAGTGTTGATGTATTGATGTCTTGGTTCTGTTTGACAGAAAGACAGACAGATAGATTAGTGATATTTCTTTTTCTGTTAGAGGTACAAGCAGGCTACGATCCCTGCAAGGGAAAGGTGCTGGGGCTTGGGTTTAGTCTCGCATAGCCAGACCCTTCCCGCCTACATCCTTCCGGCGAGAAAGGTTCTGGGGAAATGCTGTGTATAGGTTTGTTCTGCCGCCATCATTATCCCATCACTTTTCGGTGAGGTAAAGAGGTGTTTAATTAAATGGTCTTTGGTGGGCTATCAAAATATATAATGAACATGACAACACGCGTGTAGCAGATGTCATATCGTGACGTCGTAGTTGTTGTAGCGTTCTGATAACAACAACACCTGCAGCAGCGAGACTTGCAGTTTGCGTGCTACATTTGTCTGAGCAACGGATGAGCAGGCGTAGCTGAAAGTGAGGTGTGAGTGCGGTTGGAACGAGCAAGTAATTGCATGGATGCGTGCATGCTTGTTGTCATCGTCGTGTCGCTCGTGAGTCATCACTCTCTACAGTACCCTAGATTCGTTGATGAGAGCGAGCAGCAATTGTTTGTTTGCGTGGCTGCATCGGTTTGCTACCCAGGTGCAATATATGTAATTTCATACAGGAACGTGTCAGCTATCCTATGAGCAACATGACGACGATGACGACGACAACGAGCACGCACGCATCCATGCAATTAATTGCTTGTTCCAACTGCGCTCACATCTCATTTTCAGCTACGCCTGCTTGTCCGTTTCTCAGACAAACATAGAGTGCAACTGCGAGTCTCGCTGCTGCAGGTGTTGCTGTAGTGGAAATGCTAAAATAACTACGACGTCACGAGATGACATCTGCTACAGGTGTGTTGTCGTGTTCATTACAATTTTGATAGCCCACCAAAGATTGTTTAAACACCTTTTTACCTCACCGGAATGTGGTGGGATAATGACGGTGGCAGAACAAACCTATACAAAGCATTTCCCCAGACCTTTCCCACCGGAAGGATGTAGGCGGGAAGGGTCTGGCTACTCGAGACTAGCTTGAGTTAATGTGATTCCCTTCTCTTCAAAGCTTGCACTTTCATATTGCGATTTTTCCTTGACAGTTTAGATGAGGCTTGGTTGCAACATGCCCTTTCTTATCAGTCAGTGTACTTGCAGAAAAGATATGGATGAAGACCTTTATTATCTGATAATGTGCAAAACAAGTGGAGGTTCCGTACTTACTCATGATATCCATCTGGTCTGACTGTTTGAAGCAACTCTATCAACATCACACAAGGGAACCGCAACATTACTACAGTGCCACCAGGCATAACTGGCCATAACTTTATAGAAATGCAGTGTGTTGATTGGCTGAAGAATAGGCGTGGCTAATCGATGATTGGTTGACATAATTGACTCTGCCCCAAAAACGTTTGCATGTTGGGCATAACCACGCAACAGTCGCAATTTGCATTACCTGTTCGGGCTGATGCGGAGCGTTCGCGTAGGAGTTGAAAGTGAGAATTATTCAAGAATCGGCGACGGGCTCTATCTGAGTGGAAACGGAGACGGAATAGTGGCTTTGCCGACGAACAGCAGGCTCCCCTTTTGAGGGACGTCGAGACGTCCACTCCGTCGCTCTCTGTTTCTTCTGCTGAAGATACTGTGAAGACTTTTACGACCCCTACGACTTCTATGGACTGCCAGGATGCGGATTCTGACACGGAAGAAAGATCTGACGAGCTGATCCGTGACTGTCTCGCTACTATTCCTCGTCGTGATCGGATGACAAGCTCTAGATGTGAAGAATTTATTGTTTTGTGCTGTCCTTGTAATCTAGGTTGAGTGAACTGAAGTAGTGTTACACATTATGTGAAGATTCTGTTGTAATAATTATTTTATTGGCATTAGAGGTATAGCAATTAGAACAACAATTTCATTGTGTAATAACTCTGTATTGAAAGCGTCTTTTGAAAATCGCCTTTTTAATTTTTTTGCCCCAATGTCTGAATAACGTACTCGTTTACGTTCATTGCCGAGCGTTGCTGTTCAACGGACAAACACGACCATAAACAACACCCTTTCCAGGGACCCTTTCAATGAATATCTGCAAAGCAGAAGCTTTATTTAAAATCACTTCAATGAATTTTTAGTAAACAATATAACAAAGCTTTGGACTAACTTTCAGAATCGTGCGTCTTTCTGACAGCGAGAAACGCGATGATATGTTCAAAATGTCGACATCACAGTTCCCCAAATGGGAGTCCCTTAGGAAGATCATTTTCGAACAAGAAATTGAATATAGAGGCAGACATTTTATTTCTCCTCATTGTCTCCGAATTTCAACGCAATTACGAACGCCAAATTTGAATTACGCACGTTTGACTTTCGGACCCCTGGACGGCCAGTTATGCCTGGTGGTACTGTATCTGAATTCAGACAATGGACCAGCTATAGTGAGTTTTTGATGCTGAGACAGGTTTAGAAATTGATTTGGATATATCTATAGCGCATCCTTGGTGTCGAGATATCATCCCTAGGGCAGCCAAAGAAGATGGTGCTTCTTTTGCATCAAAATGAAAGAGGAAGAAACTGGAGAAATAATATGAGAAAGAAATTTTACCAGGAGGTTCTTACCCTAAGTTAGTTCCACGAATTCTTGAGCACTTTGGTCAGTGGGGTAAAGACGCTGAAGGTTTTTTTAAACAAACTGGCACTTCATTCCAGAGATACAGTAGTCCCCCTCTTGGACGACCTCCTCTAAGTTTCCATCAAAGTGGTCTCTCAAAAGGTGGTCTCTCAAAAGGTGGTCTCTCATTAGGGGAACTGCTTTTGTTGAACTCGTTAATTAAGTTTTGTGCTACATACTGTATTTAGTTTACTACAGTGCACTGTACAGTACATATATAAACAACAAAAACAAGAACAAGAACAACAAACAACAACAGTGAGCCACTCCCAAAGAACTCTGTCCAAATCTTTGTAGCACAACTTTGTAACCTTGCTGTACTTCCTCTCTGCTTGACCTCCGGTTTCCCATTGCTGTCCAGTGCTCTTTTTTTTCTCTTAATTTCTTGAATTTGTGTCTTACTTATGCTGAGATCTTCAGCTATTGAGCGACACGAGCGGCCTTCATTTATCTTGTCCAGCACAGCTATCCTTTCATGATGGGCTAGGATCTTGTGCTTTCAAGATGACATTCAACTACTTTTTTTACCACAGGTGTTACTGTACTGTGGTTGAGTGTGACGACACTCCTTTCGTTAGACATACCCGGATGTATTGGTGCAATGGTGGAGACAGGTAATGCTAAGTGGTCGCTCAAGGCGGGGACACGTGACAACTTTGAGCCTACTTTGGTGGTCGCTGTTTGCGTTAGAGGGGTGGTTGCTGAAGAGGGTTACGTGCAATACAAATTTCGTCGGTGCCAACCCAAACTGGTCGTAAACAAGAGGTGGTCACTCACAAGGGTGGTTGTCCAAGAGGGGAACTACTGTACAAGTGGAAAGAAGAAAGGGACCGAGTTCAAGGCCTTGTGGAGGCAGATGATTTCAGTTACTCTGCAGAAGTCTAATTCAGAGTAATTAAAGAGAAAATCAAGCAACTCGGACATCGTTTTAGCAACAATAGATTGGAACTTTATTTATTTATTTAAGGGCTACTAACTAGGTCCCATAGACTTATAGTTTTATGTTTAGCTTTGTTTTAGTGTTAGTGATGTTGTACTAGTTTTGATGATAGACAGACAGACAGACAGACAGATTGTTATATTTGAACTCTTACTCTACCAATAACAATCGCTAACTTTACGTATGCATAACAATAACAGTCAATGAACAAAATGCTGAACGTTTTGTCATACAGGAAATTGTCAAAATTGCACTTAGACAACTTCGACAACTTAGACAGACAGACAGACACAGGCATACATAAATATATATGTAGGCTGTAACCAGACACACATAAACAAAGCAAAGGTCTAGAGATACTATATGCAGTACAAATGGAAGTGGCAAGTAAGGATATACATTAAAGTTCATTGAAACACTTGACTGATTAAACTGATGAACAACAATGAAATCTTCAGCTTTTACCAACTTGTCAATGAAACTGGATATTGAGAAAACTTGCACTTTGTGACTAATTCATCTTTGTTAGGTGAAAATTGTTTATCAGAAGGACAATCAGAAGCCACGGGGATATGCATTCATAGAGTTTGAACATGAGCGTGACATGCATGGTAAGTCTTCCACACAACGAACTCTTCAGTCTACGAGTCGCATGAGTGGTGACATCACCGATCTCTATTGTTGCTGTTGTGAGTTGGCTGCAAACAGTCCGCTAGATGTCATTGAGACACTATGTAGTGTGTTGAGAAGTGTGTGTATTGCCATTTTGGTGTTGCTATTAGCAGTTGTTTCCTCAGTTCATGTTTCAGTTCATTTCAAGTGTTCATGTTTGTTTTTATATGTGAGGCTGCACGAGTTTGTAGTTGAAGGCCTTGTAGAACCATTGCCATTGATTTAGTGAGTTTGATTCTTGCCGGTTACATATATAGTTATGGAATGTCTGAATTTCGTTTCCTTGAATGTTTATTAAATGTTTGGGTCAGTCATCATTGAACTGTTTTGGAAACAGGAAAGAATTGTGTAAGTGTTGTTATTAAGACGGTGGAAGTAGGGACTCTGTCGAATCATTTTGTGTTGCATCTTTCATGCGTCATGCATGTCTTTGTAATTGCATGTTTTTACAATTGCCATTATGGAGCTATTGCGCACCCCTTAAAATTATCCAGAATGTGACTTATTATAGCCCTTATGATAAATTATCCCTTTGGGGGCAGTTTAGTATGGGGGTGGATAGCTCCCTAGAACCCTTCCAGCAGTATGTACAATGTGTAATATTACACTTCGGTGTATGATGCAAGACTCTAATTAGTTTAAAGCCCCTATTGTCAACCTTGAAAGGTGCCTTAATTGAAGCCTCCAAAAACAATTTTGAGCAGAAAGTGTTTACTAAGAGGACAACTTATCTAGTTACTTTAAGGTGATTTGTTTTGCGACTCTGATCAATTGGTAGGTTTACTGTGCTCAGGCGTGAGGGTTTGTTTTGCGTTCATCAAGAATATTAGAGACAGTAGATGGATTGAAGTGCCATTTTTGACAGTGTTTGTTTAGGATTGAGTTTACTTTGTTTATGTTGGTTAGTCCAATATTCTACGGAAGTAGATAGGGTAAAACGTATTCCATTTTCTGGTAATATTTGAACAGTGCACACCTAGTTTTCATTGATAAGTGACTTGACTTTTTGTGGTGTTGCACAGTTACTTGTGATAAACACAGGTCTTGATTATGTATTAATAGTTTTTGGCGAACCTGCTTTGTTTGAAAGTTAGAATGATCAACATCTGTAGTCATGAGAGACAAAGCGTGCCCTTGGCAATGTATACCAACCTTTGTAAGTAGTCTGAAATGACAGGTTTTGAAGTTGCAGCTATTGAATGAAACGATTTTTCCTGACTACAATACTTTTTCTCTTAAATTAGTCTTTCTAGAGCATGGCAATAGTAAACTTTAATTAATTAACCGGGTAAGTATGCGGCGCCGGGTAAGTGAGAAATGTCAAACTTGGGGCCTGGAGTCATTCATCTCAAATCACTGAAATTTGAGCTCTAATTCTTACTTTATCGGGTAAGAATGGTAAGCTCGTGGTAGATACTAAGATTCTACATGTCATATCTGTCCATCTCTACCGCTGCATGTGTGTCAATTGCTTCGATTGCTCTCGATGTAGTGTAACGGATTGCTGTTGCATGTCTGGTCTTCAACATGAGTCGTTGATATGAGAGAGCATTCAGGTTGTCGTCATTTTACAATAAGATTGAATTTTCAGATTCATCAAAATATGAGTTTTTTTGTTCTTGAATATTGTTGGCGTGTTATGTATGTATGTATTTGATAATTGCATTCCAGATCTGCCACATGTTTATTTTGTACATTTTTATGTTTACAACAAGGAGGATTTATTCCAATGGAAGTTTGTGTTTTGCTTAGAAAGTATTTGTTGAGTATTAGAGTTAGCCGAATGATCGTTTGTAGTTGGAATGATGAAGGTTGTAGACACATGCACAATTATGCTAAGATTGCGTGAATCTCAAATGTCGAGATTAGGCAGGTTGCTTTAGACTAGGCATTTCCTGGCAATGGCACCTTACACACAAGGCATTATTGAGTGACAGAAAACTGAGTGAGAAAATGGTGAAAAATAACAAAAATTGCAAATTGTGCATGAAAATTATATGTAACTGTGGCACTCCTGCATTGCTCTACACTTTATGTCGCCACTTGGTGACTAGATTTGGTTTTTTGGCGATATGCATGTTATTTGGATCTTGTGAACCTCATGTATCTCTCAGTTTGTGGTGTGGTAATAAGGTACTCTAATGTATTTATCCTACCAGCTGCATATAAGTACGGTGATGGCAAGAAGATAGACAGTAAGCGTGTACTGGTGGATGTGGAAAGAGGACGGACAGTGAAAGGTTGGCTGCCAAGGAAACTAGGTGAGTAAAAAGACATTGAGATTGGATTGACTATGAATTTCAATGAGAGGACGGACCAGACCGAGAGTTGTGGGTATGTGTAGTGTGATTGGTTGGGTAAGTAGTTTGTTGCTGTGTAGGAGGCGGTTTGGGGCAGACACGTCGTGGTGCAGAGATTGAGAATGTGAAGATGTCTGGCAGAGATGAAAGTCACAGGTGCAATTACTGTTTGTGACTGTGTTGACTGAAGGGAGAGAAATGTGTGTTAGGGGGACAGGGTGGGTTGCTAGTTGTGTGTGTGTGTGTGTGTGTGTGTGTGTGTGTGTGTGTGTGTGTGTGTGTGTTGGTTGGTTGGTTGGTTGGTTGGTTGTGGCTATCTAATACACAACTCCTAACCTATTTGCTATTGCCATTTGTGCATGTGGTTACAAGAGTTTACTGTTCTTTTAGTATTAGGGAAGATCGACGAGACAAAGATCGTGATAGAGAAGACCGTGACAAGGAGCGTCCCCGGGATAGGGAACGCAGCCGAGAACGAGATAGAGACAAAACAAGAGACAGAGAACGCCGCGACAAGGACAGAACTCGTGATAGGGAAAGGGATCGAGACCGTGACAAGGACCGAGATCGAGATCGTGACAAGGACCGTGATCGAGATCGTGACAAGGATCGTGATCGAGATCGTGATAGGGATCGAGACCGACGTGATCGCAAGGATCGAGACAGGGATCGGGATCGGGATCGGGACCGGGACCGGGACCGAGACCGGGATCGCGACCGCAAGAAGCGGTCTAGATCAAGATCTCGTGACCGAGACAGAAAAGAGAAACGACACAAAGACAAGGACAGAGACCGCGATCGGGACCGTCGCGAGAAGAAAGACAAGGACAGAGACAAGGACAAGGATAGAGACAAGGACAAGGACAGAGATAGGGACAAGAAGGAGGCTCCTAGTGATATGCCTCCTAAGCAGGAAGTCTTAGAAGAAGGCGAAGTTCCTCCTGAGGCCATGGATGAGTGAGTAGTCGGCACAGACTAAAGTGCATGTTAGATTGACTCCTAGCTGATCGTATACGTTTGTGTAACAATGGACAGTTTGTCTAGGTGTGAATTATTGCATTGCAGTATAAGAAAATGGCATTGCAATATTGTGGATGCTTTTAGTATGCTGAGTTTGTGAAAGCAATTACAATTGAAAGGAATTGACTTGATGACTTTTTTGTAAAAGCATTGAGTGTGTGACAGCGTGTACTTTAAAAAAATAAAAACAGTTTAAATATGTTGCTTTTCTGCTCTCTACACACTTCCTACTGGAAGCAATCTAGAACAATAATGTGTTAGCAGCTGCTCTTACTTCGACTTGTTCTATCACCAGATTGAACAACATCCTCAACAGCAAGCATAGAGGGACGAAGGCAAAAGTAACTGACGTAGTTACTGTTTTTGCTTATTGATCAAAGACATCGCAATATTAAAGTAACTTTTAATTTGTTGGGTTTGTGAGTTATTCAATACCAGAACAGAGCAAAGTAGTAATTTGTATGGCAGGCTCAGACTTAATTAATTTCAAGAGTATTGTTTAGGCAGTTTGAAATTTATTTTATGTTAATGAGTAATCAATTCAAGTCAAATTGTCTAGGTCAGCATCAGATTAGTAGAGCCTTAAACAAGGCACACAATCAAAGCAAGACCATTGACAGAACTTCCCAAGTGAACCGTTTTTGTAGCTTTGTTTGTCTGAATACTAGTGTGTGGGTTTGCTTGTAGTTCTCTGAAAGGCATATTTGTCTGCAATCAGTAAGTCAGCGAGAAATGGACTTACTGTACATGTGTTCTGATTCAGCTCAATCGCAACATGAATTTATTAAGAGATTGTCTGTCATGCAATGGGACTCTTTATTGAAACTGTGTTAGTAGATGTGATTGCAACAATCCGCATTCACATAGAAGGCTGGTCATATGATGATGAACAGCTTAATAAAAGTGACATTAGAGATGTTTATAGTCTTTGATGCGTGTGTTGGCTTTTTAAAGATTTAATGGTAACTTCTATTTCAGTGAACATCCAGTTTTCAGGAGCTGCCTCTACTCACAGCACTAGGTGAGCATGTGCAGCATATTTGTTCCATTATTCTACAACACAATTTCTAACTCTTTAGTGCCTGGACTATTGCTTAAAGGTTGCCAGTCTTAGCATAAGAAATTGCTTTTTGGAAGCATTGTAGACAACAGCAAACAAAACACGATACAAACGATCTCCAAGTGACAGTTTAGATTGTTATTTTCCACATTAACACTGGATGATTGCCTCCACAAGGAGTAAGTCTGTACTGTTTTGAGTTTCTAACTCATGATGAAACATGTCACTTCTTGTTGTTGTCAGTAATGCAACATATTAGGCTTGTGTAAGTTGCTTTTTTGCTGGAAGCCATGACAACAGTCAGCTTAATTAATATGCATTTGTTGCATGCTGGAGACAGTTCTGTAAGAATGGATGTGGAGCTAATTTACATACACATGTACATCTAATGACTTTGTTGCCACATGATCTGTTGTGTGTTGGTTGGAAGTCTTTTAGGCATTCTGGATGCTGTCCAGGCTAATATTTAGCTGGATACTTACATTGTGCAGGCTAATACTTGCAAAGTTGAGATCGTTTCAAGTTTAGTTGAAGGGTTTGAATTTCTTACATGCCATTTGCAGCTGGTAGCACACAGCGGAAACTGTTATCTACAAACGCAAGTCCACGTGTGGGTGGTGCCAGGTGCTTGGTGGATATGGGTGCTAGTCACTAATCTCTCCGGGCAAGACTCTCCCCCGCCGCCCAGAAGTGAAAAGGGGGAGTAGCTGGCGACACGAGAGTAAGTCGCTGCAGCATTATATCCACTGCATGCATTTTGATTTAGACTTTTGGAATAGAGGAGACATGCTGAAGTGTTGCTGACTGCTTGTTTAGTTATTTTACCACTTTGCAACAGCATGATTTTTAGGCGACTTTGATTCACTGGGAAGGGTGGTGTTCATGGGTTGATTGTCAGGTCTTGTTGCACAGTAGTGTGAATTGGATAGTTACTAAATATGGTGTGTAAACTCTGCAGTGCTTGTACAGCACCTACCTGGTACACTACAGTACGTTATGTTTATCTTGGCTCACACTGAAATTTGATGACTTACTGTAATTAGATTCTCATGACGTATTGTGCCTGTGCCAGTCTGTGCCTGTGCCAGTCTGTGCTTGCACGTGAATGTTGGTGTTATCACATGGGTCATTAGAATTTTGCTATAACGCTTGGTAGGGTGTGATAGTCTCACTTCTCACCTCATTTTTTGATCAAGATGAAGCTGGTTCTTTGCATCTTGCTGTTGGCAGGAATTTGTAAGAATGTCTTTTGCTTTACTTAATTATGTTTAGGATTGCTGGATACGTGTTTGAATTGGCTGTAGCTGCTCTTGGAAATGGTCAATTCAAATCTGGCTTTGATCAACTAGTGCCGAAATTTTCTGATGCAGGAAAATTACCCCAGCATATGGCAGGTTAGTGTGTAACTGTACAAGAATTAATTAATTAATTATAATTTGTTCCTGCAGAAGGCTTTTGAAAGTTTATTGCTGTAGCTCAAAAATCAGACATACATGACATTGTATTAATCCACATGATGACACTCTCAAGGATAGTTAAGTTTAAGTAAGTTTAACTATCGGTGATTACAGACGATCAACCACATGGGTGGATCCAGATGTGTCATATCTAGGGAGGGGCACAGTTATACACCAAATTTACGATTCTATACAACATTGCTACAATGTGTCTATTATCTGAGTTTGGCTCCTTCGGTACACTGTAGTTTGCCCAAAGAAAATTTAAGATTTCTAGAGTATCCAACTCTATACAGTCATCCATGACACGTGGGTGTATGCTTGCCTACCTTTTTGCTTCTCAACGTTATATGTGGTGGTAGTGAAGTAGTGCCAGGAAAGCAGGAAAGTTGTTCTCTTGCAAGTTCTCATGCGATCTTCACATGCACACACGATATGTTATCAAAGGTCAGGAATGCTGACTGGATCACACATTCTAAATTCTCATGACTTAGCCTTGGCTTCGTTAAGAATGTTTTAAGCTTCAGCATACAAATCTGTCATAGGCAAAAACTGTACGCAAACAAGTTTACTGCATGTGGAAAGAAGCAGACCTTGACACACCCAGTGGGGGAGTTTGAATGACACTTAACCTCGAGCTCTTCAGCATAGAGGTCTGATTACTGGCATGAATAATTTGATAGTTATATTATAGTGTCTCTATGTTTCAGTCTTGTCTTTAATGTCATCAATATCACCATTTGAAGACAGCAACTTCTTATAGTCATCTTTTATTGTTGCATAAGATTGGAGGCAAAACATTGTTACTTAGTCACTTAGTTGTAGTTCTTGGTGAATGTAGTTGGGAGCCAGTGTGGTCATTTTCTCCTATAAACAGAATATAATTTCAGTTGTTGTTTGCTGAGCTAGTTGACAATTAAATTACAATAGAAGGTAGGTTTGAAACATTTAATGAATTTCTGTTTGTTTCCAATAGGTGACCATGATGCATACAAGCACCAGCAAACACAACAGCAAAAACAATACGAAGACCGGTTAGACTGCTCTAAGTATAGGTGTCTTAGATAATGTTTATGAAGGATGTTAATGTAGTATTTCATCACAACGTAAAATGCTGGATGATCATGATCAGAACACTTTATTCAAGAATCCTGCCAATCTGGCAAAGCAAAAGCTTGATTATCTTGATAAGTTTTCAGATCATGTTGTAGGCAATCTTCCAGTAAGTCATGAAACAAAATAATGTCTACTGTCATTACATTAGAGCAGTCAGTTTTTTACTGCTGAGGTATTGATTTCTGCTTCTAGAGAGATACTCTCAAGCATTTGACTGGTGATCAACTGAAACATCAAGTTCCTCGTTTAAGGAACTTCAGCAACTTTGGATTTGCAAACTTTGTGCATAATGTTGATCGAACAGCGTTTGAGTCTGCATTAGGAACTCTGAAGGTGTTTTTGTATTTTATCTGGTTTATATAATCATTTAGAGTATAACTGTATGCGTATTGTGCAGGCTAATGCAGGCAGTTTTAGTAAAGGACAGGCAAGGGCAACTGTTCAGAAGCTTACTGATATACAAGGGAAAGTCAGCTCCTGGGACTCATCTAGCTATAAGAACCTTGGTGATTTTCGGAAAGGAATGACGTGCCAGCAGACTTCGTCAATGAAGAGTGTAGCTTTTACCGATGATTCTATGTAACACATGATAGTATAAACAACGTGAATGGTTAGCTAACACTTAGTTTGATTATTAGTGCTAAAGGTTTTAGAGATGATGCTAAATCAGACAAATTGGATAAGAGCCAGCGAAAAGGTGTTGTGGAATCAAAAAAAAGAGAGAAGCCTCCTCAGAATTGGAATAAGGATGATGTGAAACAGCTTGGTCATATGATGAGTGATGTTGGTAATCATGACTTGAAAGAACTTCCAGATAAAACAGTATGCTTGGACTTGGTTGACACGACAGTCACAGTTGCTTTAATAACATTATCTAATTATGTTGTAGGTTGCTGATTCTATAGGTGACATTGGCCAACAGAAGTGGAATGATGATCAAGCTCGGACTCTTATTTCAAAATTCCAGAGTGGTCGAGGCAAGACGTTTAAAAACATGACATCTTCTGATGTAGACGAGTATGTTGTGATGTTGCTATGGCAATTATCTTTACCTTAAATTAATTGACAGGTTGCTCTCTTTTCTTTCTCTAGCATGAAATCATTGAGAAACAAGTTTAGCACAGAGCAAAACAAACAGCTGCCAAAGGATGCTTTTCATTCTGTTGCAGAATATGTTGGCAAAATGGGAAGTCCGAAACAGGGCACGGTATACCTGAAAAGAAAGATTTGACAAATTTAGCATTCTAACTTGTTTAAATGAATATTTAAGACTCAAACCACGGCAGAGAGATACTTTGGTGACATGGTTGGCAAGAAAGATGGACATACAGACACATCGAAACTCAAGAGTATGCATTTGAGTAAAACACCAAAACTGATGGCCGGATTGTCAGTGACGCAACTGAAAGCCATTAGTGGAAGTGAGCTCCAGAAAAGCCTTCCTCAGACATCTCAATATGTTGGCAATTTGGATATTCACCAGGTAAAATATTCTTATTTATGTGTACATGTAGCCGTCAATACTTTGATTATTGTTTTGTTAGGCAAAAGCAGTAGTAGACAAAGTTAAACATGGCATGGGTAGAAACATGGGCAATGTAAGCAAATATGTCAATGTTAGTATAACATGTAGCCGATGGTCTGTTTGTGCAGGATTCTAAGAGTATGGCCAAACACCTTCGTGGTCTGGGTAGCTACATTGCAGGTATGAAGTCAAGTGATGTGGATATGTTTCCTGACGACAGCGTAAAGAGTGCAGTTGTTGATAATGATGAGAGTGGCATGTACTTGCATAAAGGACTAAAATACCATGTGCACAATGCGCTTCCCTCAATGCAACGAAAACTGGCACAAAAGGTTATCAGATAAAATTGGCATGGTAGAGGAATAAAGTCAAAGTTTGTTAACTTTTTACAGACTCAGAAGGGTGGTTCAAAAAAGCTATCTGAGCTGGGCAGTGATCTTGCACAGCACGTGTCTCTCAAGCAAATGAAGCAACGATTAGATAAAGACACTGTTGATGATGAAAATGTACAGGAAACGAAGTTTACAAAACATCAGGTTTAGTCTGCTTCACTATATTACATCGAATGTTAATCTACTGTGGTTTATACTTTCTAGAATTGTCAGTTGTTTGGTCGTTTGAAAAAGTCAGGCAAGCTTGGTGAGACGAACTCTGTCGATGGCAACAATCAAACAAAGTGGACTGGACGCACAATAAGGTATCCAAGATACGTTATCATTGAGATTTCCTTGGCAACCTCGTTTTTATAGAGACAAAGTTGGTTGTCTTCTCACGGGAGCTTCACCGGATGATCTGAAAATGTTGCCTGTTGACAGCATTCCAGATGCAGCAGAAACTGTAGGAAAATGTAATTACACTCGAAAGCAAGTCAGTTCACTATAGCTACTACAAAATTATATGGTGCTAATAAGCTGATTTTAATTTAATTAATGTTTATGTTATGACAGGGGAAGACCATGGTAGATAGCTTCAGAATGCAACTTCTTGCAAACTTCTCGGAATTTGATTCCAGTGATGTTGCCAGCTTTGGTCCTATGGTTGACCAGCTTTAGTATAAACAGAGTTAGAATAATATTGGAGAAAGATGGTATAGTATTGTTTTGATGTAGTGGCAAAGATTTGGATGACCTGCGAAAAGGAGAAAATGGTCGTAGCAACATGAAACAAGTAGGTTGTCAACTGAGAGACAAGGACATGAGCAAAACCAGCCATTCAAAAAGGAATGACCTTTACAATCGTGTTCATGAGGCCCTTACTAAATCTGATAGCAGACGACGCAGGGTGAGTGATTTGTTCATTCAGTAACGAGTGTTGTAGAATTGTTAACAAATGAAATAACTTGTAGGATGCTGATGAGCTGACCGCTGATACTGTAGACAAACTTGGCAATTTAATGAGTGGAATTGATACAACGGATATTTCCAAACTTACGAAGAATGCTTTGGAAACTAAAATGCGAGACTTTTCTTGGCTTTTCAATGGCACTCAAAGGAAAACTCTTGCTGACCATGTTGTGAGACAGCTCGGGTATCGTGTAGTTGCACAGCGAGTATGAACATTTGATTAACCATTGGTAAAATTGTATCTAGCAAAGGCAGTGCTTCAAGGCTAACTGGGGCACACCTTTCTGATATGGGCCCAGCAATACACAATCTTACTCATAAACAGCTTGGGCAACTCAATCCGGTTAGCAATGTTAATCCACAGACTCTCTGAATTACACACAATCTAATTTGACTCTTGTACTTTCTTGGTCATAGTCTGCTGTTGCCGATTCGATGGATGACCTAAGAAATCGTAACTGGGATCGTAGTGATGGAAAAATTATGCTTGATCATGCTGAGAAGGTTTTCAACAAAAGTGCGTTTCTTATTGAGATGTTTCGACATTCTTGTCAACACGTGTTGTTGCTAGGTGTTGATAAATGGAATGGCAACCACTTCAGACGAGTCAAGAACATGAACATTGGCCATAAGAATGTCATATTTCGTAACATGACACGTGAGACCTTGGAGGACAGTTTGAGTTCTTTCCCAATTCACAGGATGGACGAAGATCAGAAGCAAGCTCTTAGAGATGCAGCAAAGATGGCAAGCAATTGCTAGTGAAAGATCATAATAGTATCATTCAACTCAGATTTGTGTATTACTTGCAGAAACTTGGAGGTGATTCTGAAGATGGAATATCAGAAGATCATCTTGTGCTACTTGGATCAGCAGCTAATGGTGATACAAAATTCTTGGGTATGAACAGCCACTTTGCAGACAGTGAAAGAAGCATAGATGTTCTTGGTCACAATAGTGGAAAGGCTCTAGACAAATCAACGGTCAGCGATTTTTATATGAGCAATTTAATGTCAGTTGATTAAAATGGGGTTGTGATTGTGTAGGCAACTGCTGGTTTTAGTACGATAAAGTCAAAGCGCATGATGAAGGGCAAGACTCCCAGTAACTATGATTCAACTGATATTTCTAACATGGGAGAGTTTATCACTGGTGCATCCAAATCAGATATCGATTCCATGAATTCCATGGAAGTTGCGTATGTTTGTTACATTACTTTATGTTGCAAGGACAATGAAAATATCAAAAAACCTGGTGTCTGTGTAGGCAAGCTCTGCCAAGGCTTGGGAAAAACCACTACCAGAACATGGATAAGACAGCCAAAGATGCTCTGCGTCGAAAAGCCAGTAGGGGAATGTCAGATGATGGCTCGACGGAGAAGCCGGCATCGCAATGGTCAGCTGCTGAAGCTGGTGAGCGTGGCACCCTTGTTGGTGAGTCTAGAATCTGACATCAACTTTGTTTTCTGAGAGTGAAAATTGTCGTTCAAAATGTTCAGGACCTGAAGACACTCAACGTTATAAGCCAGAGCATATGGAAGCACTGTCAGATCACACTTACATGAACATGGATAGTGACTCTTTGAAAGTCAGCAACACCATTTGCAACCTAGTCATAAGCTCTGTCATGTTGATAAGGTGGGTTTGTGATAGGCTATTCCTACTGACAGTCTCAAAGAAGTTAGCAACGACCAAGCTCGCATTGTGCAAGAGCGGCCAGACTTTACTAGTTTGAGTCAGCCTCAGCAGGATGCCATCAACTCTGCGGCAATGCAAGACAGCTTGTTTGCTCCGGAAGGTGAACAACAAGCAACACCAACAGATAAGGCTCCATCAGGCAGCTGCAGTCCCAAAGGTTAACATTTCATTGAATTTTTGAAAAGCTTTTGTGCATTTGTGTGTGCATCCATGCAGTTGCATGTTCTGGTGTGTGTATGTTGGGGGTGGGGGTGGAGCAGATGGTAGAGCGTTGGTGATGACATCCGGGATCTTGTATTTTGTGATGAGGGTTGAAGGTTCTATCCTGGTGGAGGCGACACTGTAGCAGTTTCCTTGAGCAAGAAACTCACCCACACTTGCTTCTCTCGACTCAGGAGTATAAATGAGTACCTGGTCATTGACTGGGGTGGACAAGACGGCTGGCTTGGCAGCAACATCATGCAGCAGACGGGTACGTGTGGGCCTTGGTGTCCAGTCCAAGAGCTGCGCCATTGTCAGTGCTCCTGGATGATTCTGGCCAAGCTCCAGGTGGATTGTAGCGCTGGTCCCAAGACTCCATGTAGCACATGGAGGTCCTGTCTCTAGAGACAGGGGGAGCTATCTCCGCAACTGACCTCAAGGTCGACGTCGAAAGACTTGGAGGGCTTAACATTTGTCCATTTTGTGTGTGTGTGTGTGTGTGTGTGTGTGTGTGTGTGTGTGTGTGTGTGTGTGTGTGTGTGTGTGTGTGTGTGTGTGTGTGTGTGTGTGTGTGTGTGTGTGTACCCATGCGAGAGAAACTGATGGATGGATCATGCAACATGTTTTCTTGTTTTAGTTGGAATTGCCGTCGTCTTCACTCTGATAGTCACAGTTGCTGGACTGTTTTAAATGTTATGAACCCGTTTGAAACTATTTTCAAACTTTTGATTGCAAAGTATTGTTGTAGTAGTGACTGTTGCTGGCAATGCGCATGCGTATAAACTTATAGATCAGATGTGAGGAATGCTCAATGTAAGATCAGAGTGGTACAAAGCTACACACAGCAGTTTAACATTGCATTTAAATGTATAAACCAACAAGCCTACTAAACTTACACAAAGATTTGCTCATGTTGTTATTTTGGTGTCATGCAAGAGAACGAAAGAGCATGATGACTATGGAACGAAGCAAGTTTAATTATATTTAATTCCAATATTAATTTACACTGATAGTTTGGTGGCCTCCAACACTCTAATGGTTTGGAGTGCTTCTGTCTAAAAACAGTTTTATCTTCCGGAAATCTTTTACAAATTTTTAAGACTGGAAAACTGGTCTATAAGAGCACAAATTAATGGCTGCTCTTCATATAGTTGTAGAGCTAATTGGCAAAGCCTATGTTGACAAGCTGAGTACTTGTGTGTGGATTTAGGGTCACTAGTGTTTACCGTTTTTCATCTAGAGTAAGAAATGCTTCAAATTGTAGTCCTATTGACTAGCCCACCTACCCAAGCGTGACACAAACTTTGACTTGTTACTACAGCAGCAACGGCAGTCAGATGCTTGTTTAGTCTTTTTCCATTAGTGAAATGAAAGGTAGGAAGGAGACTAAAACAAAATCGTAAGCCAGACTTTTTGAGGAGAAACAACAAAATTTGATGTATCTAATTGAGTCGTAGCCAGCCTTTCTCCTTAATTGTTAAGGGCTGGCTACGTGAAACTACTCAAGTATCGCCCTACCCATGGCTTAGTTCCTAAAGCGCGGTATGGGGCCTTGCTCGATGACTGACATCTAAAGGTGCTAATTGGCGGATGTATTTGATCAACTGCAATGTTGTAACGCTACGCGTACGTTGCATCCTAGGTTTATCAAGCTTTGATTACTGTCTATCCTTTTTTCTGTCCAATTCATTGAACTCTTTTCTCAGTTCATTTCCTTGGATTGCTAGAGGCGACTCCGATATTCAGTTGCCGTAGCACGTAGATATTGCGACTAAAAGTGCCAATAAACTCTCTGCTATCCACCTTGAGTCTAGTCAGAGCCAACGAAGAGCATGAGAAGAGGGCTGGACATGTTGACGTACCGGCACGTGGGGTTGTGCGATAGCTAGCTCGTGAAAGCATGAAAAGACAACATTACATCGACTGGCACGATTATTAGCACCAGCAATAGCAATGTACGGATGCTCTGCATTAATATGGTGCGTCTGTTGGTCCCTTGGTCAGTGCGTCGATCCACAGAGGTATTACTAGTACCGTGAGTAGGAAATTCTATCACATTTTGACAACCGTGTATGTACACTCGTGTACATCTAGCTAGACAAACCAACTGGATGTAAACTCGAGCAGGCGCCAGTCTCTCTCCGCCTTCGCTACCACGTGGATATGAGAAGGAGATTAGAGATCAGAGTATGTTCTAGCCTCAACGTCTAGCTAGACTCTTGACTGTGCTGCATTCTAGGTCCGTAGGAAGCACAGCAGGGGGCCCGCCGGAGGGACACGTGCCTCTTCACTATTTTGTCTAAGTTTGATTTTGGCCAAGATGTATGCAACTCCAGCTGTGTACCTGTCGAGTGACCTGTTAATATTTAGGGATGAGTGACATAGAAATTAATACCAGTGACATGACATATACTGAACTAACACTAACTATAACTATAGTGGTAATGTTGCAAGGTTTACTGTTTTTGCTGTGTAGCAGCATGCATCTAGATGAACACATTTAACCTTTTTGCCCCCTAGGCATGTGTGCCCTCTTAACCAACTAGCACGCCTATCTATAGAATTCTAAGTTTGTCCAAACACAAACTAGTCAATTAATGCACATCCTTTTAAGTAAAGATGTGGACGTCCTGGGTACACGAGGCTACACACCACAAGAACATCCAAAATGGCTGACGGGGAACAAGTTCCGGCTGCGAAGAAACTCAAACAGAGTAACGGTGTACGCTTACAGCGTTTGGCATGTTTTCCAATTATTTCTTTTCAATTAATTTCCTTGCTAATTAAATAATTTACCTAAATGAAGTTATTGCAGTGACACACGCTTAGCTAAGGTCGACACACGTTACTTTCAAATTATTTAAAATATGCCGTTACGCTATACCGCGCATTGAAGTTGCCCCCCAACTTGGATGCTAGTCCTACACTTCTGGAGTGTGGATAGTTTCAACCTAGAGACCGGACAGTACAGTAAGCAAGACGTCATCTGGATCAAATTGATAGATTGATGCTCTATTTTCAATGCTTCTGGTCTACCAATAGAAGCTCATTGTTTGAGGGACGGATTTATAAAATAATATCATTTTTCTAGCGTGTGGCAGCCTAGTGGCATAGATAAATTTGGCTATTTGTATTCTATAGCAATTATTAATTACGAATTTAGCCATTAAAGAAATTTACAATATTTAATATCAATGATTTATAATTTATATTATATTATCATTTTTGACCCCAAAGTGCCATAATTTGATCCCATTGTCAAATTGGATCAATCTACCGGTGATTTCGTACCCTCTGTGATCCAGATGTACTACCCTAGAGGGTAGAAATTATCAAAACAATTACGTTCTGAGGCAACAGTGTCGGAGTTCGAAGGAGCAGCTGCATGCCTCCTCAACTTCGCACATTTTTTGTTTTTGTAAACTAAAAGTACGACATCCAAGACTCTGATAGTTCATGTACTGTACTCTGAGGTTTTTCATGCCCAGCCTTTCAACATACAAGTCTCTTGTCTACCGCTGACAATTGTATAGGCAGGCGAGTTTTTTCAAATGTTGCACATGAGAGGCTATCATTGGGTTGCGATGACAATTGCATATGCAAACAGGAGTTTCCACTGCTTAGGAAGACTTGTTTACATATTGGTATACTTATAGTGTTCTGTGTTTGTATAAGACTTCTGGAATTTCTTTTTCACATATTTATAGTCCAACTTCCATTTGTTGTTAATTAATTGATATAAAGTTTTCTGTAAGCTCTATTACTGGACGAATAGCAGTAATCTACTCTCGGAGGTAGCACATCACCGATGATTCGTTACACCCTGCCTTAGCACTTCTTACTGTAACAACACTTCAGTAGATGCATGATTGTGTGCGTGTGGTGTGGTGTGTGTGTGTGTGTGTGTGTGTGTGTGTGTGCGTGCGTGCGTGCGTGCGTGCGTGTGTGTGTGTGTGTGTGTGTGTGTGTGTGTGTGTGTGTGTCAGTCTGTTACCACTCTATAGCTAGCTGCCTAAGCTTGCACGGTAGATCTTAACGACCAAAGAGCTTGTATTGGTATAGGTATAAAGAGTAATTTATGATTCGTGGATTTGCACGATAAAGTGTCATTTTTGACTTATATTTAAATGGTAATTTCCTGATGCGCATGCGCAGTGTAAGGTTACCTTAGGCTGCACCGTGTGTTTGTTCTACAGAACTTTGAACTGAGCCATTAAAGTCGTGCCCAGCTAACTGCGCACGGAGGCATCACGCGTGGCACGTACATTTCGCGCTTACTTTTCCACGGGATTCCAGCGTGTCTAGATTTAAATGTCATTCATGTTTCAAAGAGAACGTTTTATATTTATTTCTGTCGCATTTAAATTTGAACATTGTGCCAAAACGTTTATTACATCATTAGTTTAGCTAGCCTAGCGCCATGATAGGATTCACATGACTTCTAGAGCTGATTAGATCTAGGGAGTGTAAGCTGATCACGCGAGATCAAAATTTGGGGCTTGGATTGCTGACAGTGTTCGTCACACTGTTGTAGCTAGGCTTTTGCGAAAGGGTTGAACTCCACGTACGTCTCACTCGTATTTCTATTTCGTACGTTTGATCCAACATGTCGTCCGAGCCAAAGAACGACTGGCAACGATATGTTACGCCCAAGTTGCCGGAGCTTGTAGATAAGCTAAAGCCATCGTCGCTTCTGGAAGAATTACTTGCTTGTGGCCTTCTAACAGCTGAAGAATGCAGTTTTCTGAGACATGGTTGTTCGACGGAGGAGGACCGCTCTCGAACCCTGCTGTATGACATTTTGCCGCGCAAGGAAAGCGATGTTTTCAGTCGCTTTTGTCAGGCTGTTCGAAATGTGAAAGGGCAGGAGCACATCGTGACAGAAGTTTTGCAAGTGGAAATCATGACGAAGTCTTCTAGTGAAAAATAGAGAAAACGCCACAACAGAAAGGTATATATATATATATTTGTTTATATGGGTATACTAATGAATCGACAATGGAAGCATCCGTTGCGGGTGCGGATTTAGAATTTACCTACAGGGGGCCCAATTTAGGAATAGAATAGTGACACGTACCCACATTCTAAAATAGCAGTTATGAACATACTTGAGCACTAAACACACCTACATGTCACTGATGTGATTGCATGATCTTGTTTCCAGTGACTAGGAGAATTACACTATTTTAATGTTACACATGCAGTTGTCACTCGCGTGCTTGTACTATAACCAAGAACAGTAGCATCGCTAGCCTACGCATTGATCTGAAGAGGATATGTCTCCCTAATATTAGTAGGTGTGGTCTTCTAAATAGACAAGGTCTTAAAAGTTAACCCAGCAGTTGGCCTCCCCAAATTTCGAGGTCCAGTGACGCCCCGTCAGAAACTGTATTCTACTCAATATTACTGGCTCAATTGGTTAGAGAGTGAGTTTGGAGAATGTAACATCCGGGACCTTGCAAGATTGCAAGTTCAAGTCACAGTGATGGCGAGTTATGGCATAATTTCTTAGGGCAAGGAACTTACACACAATTGCCTTTCTCGACTCAGGAGTACAAATGAGTACCTGGTCTTGACTGTGGCAAAAGCCTTCTACTGCAACAAAGTCCATCAACCACTGGGAACTTTGGGTGCCCACACCACAGTTGGCGTCGCAGTCGGTGCTCCTGCGAGCACATGGCCAGGCTCCAGGAGACTGCTTAGCACGGCCCATAACTCCTACTTGCACAGGAACCCAGCCATCTGGCTGAGGGAATTAGCTTATAATTAATTAACGGCAGCTCCTTATCCATTTGCCATTTCCTTTTGCTACAAGTCAGTCGCTACACCATCTGCCGTTGAATGAAATGTATCTGCAGTAGTATCAAGGTCAATATCAGACTCCTAGTCAGTAGTGCGCACGTCATGGTGCTTCTGATTGACACGCCTACATAGATTTAGGAATGCTCTAGGCTTGTTCCCCCATATATGCTACGCAATGAAATTATGTTTGGCGTTTGCAATTGTGTCGAGGAGCTGCTTACAAACACATTAACGCCAAACATAGACTGGTTTGCAATGTGTAAACAGGTCCGTAAGCTAGGGAGTTGGGGTGTGTGTGAAGAAACGGAGAACCGCTTGCTCAGCTGTGTAGGCCCGCTTTCGATCCCATGTACTGGATGGCGTGTATAGTACGCAATGTTCTATCAAATTAGTATTAATATATGCAAACCTTTTTCTCTTTTTATGCACCCTACATTTCTCTTAATTTTAACTTCTAGTTTATATTATCTAAATTTCAAAAGACTAATATATCACGTAAAGTGTTTGTGACGTCATTGGTCTATTTTGGTACGCACCCCACTTCTAAAGCCAAGGTACGACCATGGTAAGTGGCAAAAGAAGAATTATATTGACTTGTTTGATTTGTCTCTTTGCTATCTGGCTTCTTTTGGTGCTATTGCTGTTGCTAAGCAAATCAACTCCACTCCAATACATAGATGGTAAACTGGAGATAAGTGCATTCTGGCTAGACTAGTGCTTGTGAAATGCTAAACAGATGAATTTACTCAGGTGTTTAGCACGGTTCCAATTTAACGTTCTCTGTAAATTGTGCTGCATTAGCAAGCATTATGTTACTACTATGCTCGGCAATTACATACTAGCTGCCAATGACTGCCACCAAAGCACAAGCGGTAGACTTCTCCAGTTCTGGTACTTTATCCCCTGCCATCTCCTCAACACTACGTTTCTGATGTAACGAGGGTGGATTCACTGATAACAGCAGCATGCTATTCAAAGCATTATATTTAGGAACAGACAATAATGTGAATTATTTACAAGAACTCTTGTTACCCACTTCGAATTTTGACATGTTTGGCTAAAGTGTTTGTTGAAAAGATTAAAACGATTCAAACATATGGCTGGTTTGCTTTGATACGCATATGTGTATAGCTTATACATAATTGTGTAGTCTTATCTTTTGGTTTTCTTACGCAAAATTGTTAATAAATTTTGTGTTACCAGACAAACACATCTTTAACCGCGAGCACGAAGGTATCTTGTATTTGCTTTACTGACATTGGCTATTGCGTACCGTAGTGTGAATCTCCATAGTTGTTACTAGGCCTATACAATTTGTGTTGTCGCAAAATTTGGTGGTTGGTTTTAGACGTAATTTCTTCGATTATACGTATGTTGATGTTTATTATTCTTTATAGAACTTTTCGCCGTTCAGTTTGGCCCTTCTGCAATTGGAACATTGTCCAGCTACAGACTAGACGAAATGAACATACAGGCTATCGTTTCAGACTTGCAGTTACTTGAGGTAGATACTGTCATGAATTTCAGCTTATTAATTGTAAGGAAGTACTGCTTTTGATAATTACATATCTAGATTAAGACTAATTGACAGCAACGTGTATACGTTTTAATTTTACTGTTTATTGTAGATTGGCAAGGCTGTCAGAAAGAAATGGTATGAGATTGGTATTCGTCTTGGAGTAAAGGACGGAGATTTGTCTGATTGTGAAGACCGTTATTTGAATAATGCTGATCGTATTAGAAGTGTCTTCTCACTCTGGAAGCAGCGAGTGAGCAAACCAACAATTGCAATACTCTTGGAAGCATGCAAAAAAGCAGGTGTTGGAGGAGAAGCAACGAGAGCATTGGAAGATTCAAAAGCACAATGATCAAATTTAGAGTTAATCCAGAATTAATTAATCTTAATTAGTTTACGTACAGTCAATATGTAGATATTTGGCTGCACTCGATCGGATTTTTGTGCGTTTCTTTGTTTGTCTATCCATCTATCTGTTTTTCACATATATTTCAGACATGAAATAGGATACAAAAGCAACAACCGCTAATTACTTGTGTCTATGAAGTGTTTCTAAAACAACTGCATGCTATCTAAAGGACTTAGATGTCCGGCTGATTAAGAGAAACTCGTGTTTCTAAAAAGGGCAAGCCCGACAATGTACACTCACTGCCCAAGAACTCTAGCCAACTACAAGCAACTATATGCATGGAACACTATCGACGATCTTATCCAAGGCTGGTGAGGTCAGACATGCACGTACACCCAACTGCTGAACGTATCGTGTTCATTTGACCAACACTCGTCGACCCTGTTTTCTTATCACCTTCTCGATGCGAAACACGTCTTGGGTCTTTTTGTCTAGCTCGCAGAAGGAGCCCTCTATAGTCTTTCCGTTCTAGTCTTTGATCTTGTAGGTCACCGAGTTGGTGTTCTGTGTTTCGACGATCTCGCAACTTCTTCGGTCCTAGCCTCGTACCAGACCTTCTCGCGCCGTCGTGCCCGGTTCCCGTCTAACTCGTACGACAACGCCGGAGTCCGATTAAACCTTCTACCACCCCCGCTTTACCTTCGATTTTATTGTAGGTCGAATACCTGTGAATACTATTTTCTTTAACCAGCGATCCATGGTTTTATTGTAAAACTCACCACCACGAAACCTAGGTTTCTTGTGAATTGCTTCTAAAGCTTCTACGATTCCTCTATCCGTTTTATCGTGTAGAGGAATCGACCACGCGTACTTGCTACACACGTCCATGACGTTGAGTTGACTCCGTCGTTAAATTGTATTATGAGAAAGACAGCATATTGACTAAATTTGCAGAGCACGTATCGTCCACATCTCTCACGATCACGCGACTTTTCAAAAATCGACGTTTGATGGGTCTATGGAGTTCTTCGGTGAGTTGATCACAGATGACCTAGCCACTTACTTTAATTAACTAAGCTAGTGCAGGCATGGCGGACTTTGAGATTGCACGAAGCACAACGCACTCTAGCTAGAGTACATCAGAGCATGCAAAAACTCATGCCTTCGTGTTTTGAGCCAATTTAGAAAAACAGTGACTAGACTGCCCTAGGGAGTTGCTACGACACTGGCGCTACGGCAGAAGGCGAGGCGATGGACCAACTGTTTCAAGGTATTTAGAGAAGTCTGATTCTGACTCTGAACGTATATTCACATGACGTCAACAACCCCTTACAGTAGAGCCGTCATATTGGTGCATGTACATGCAGTCGCGAGTTAGCGCAATGGGAGACAGGTTCAACTTCTGCTCACGCTCTGGTCGCTAACGATCGCACATATTCAGACAGGTTGCTGACTTTATTACTAGGCCATTCAAAGTTGAAGGGAAAGAATGTGAAAGCTAGTGCAATCGGCTCTTCTCCATTTGCGTGCACATGCAGCCAGACTCACAATTGATTCCTGATGAGGCATGTTGTGTTGCAGCTGAACACAAACAGCTAGAAACTTTGTCATTTTAGGTGCAGACCGATGCGGCTGCAACTGCACATCAAAATGCACAGAAGTTCAAGACCATGCAGCTAACGAGAGCATGCATCCCAGGAAATTGCCAGCCTCAAGGAAGTGGTAGTGATGCCATTCAGTGAGATGATTTTACACGGAAATGCAGCATATGTAAGATTTTATGATGGACAGTTGTGGTCAAATTGATATAGTGTTTGGTTTGGCTCAACCTTATGCAGAAAGAGACAGTTGCATATCGTGATGATTGTGCCAAAGCTTCGCTTGAAGAATTAATAGTCCTCTGGATCTTGCACGTATAGAATATCATATTAGATTTGGATTTTCACAACCAACTCTGGCAACTGACTGTGAGCTTTGTTGCAGTTGTTATCGATTACTTCGAGATCTTCATTGAGAAACCAACTATAATCTCCTATCAAGTACATGCACGTGTAAGGACTGAGACGCTGTCAACGCACACAACTCTAGGACTAAGTCGACTAGCAAACCAACGACAACTGTTCTTAGAGACAACAACTGAGTAGAATGCTGTCCGAGTATCTAGTTACCTAGTGCACACTACGATTACGTTATCTTATGAGTCATAGCCTAGGAGTTAGTTTCCAGGTCGAATTGTGGGAGTCAGTTTCCGGGTCGTCTGATTCAGCTTCCGCTTGCGTCAATATCCGTTTGGGTGATCCCGTTACGTCATTGTAGCCATTACACACGCAAAATGGAAGTTACGTTAGAATCACACACCCTCCCAAAGTGTAAATATTATTAGCTAATGCCTCACAAATCAAATTGCCTGAAAACAAAATCTCCAAAATTGTGCAAAATTTTTTCGATCTCATACAATTTCTCTCAATAGAATTTTTGCACGATAAGCCTGACTTTGAAAATTGAATTATTTACAGGTGCAAAGTCCGATTTTTTACCGCCTAGCTGCATGAATAGTGTAGTAATGCTTCCATTTTATACGTTACTAATTAACATAAATAACGGTCAGGGTTGTGCATAAATCATTAATTACACAAACAAATAATTAACATCCGGCTTGTTTATTTACTGGTAAATTCCCCCTAGCTGAGTCACGTTTCAACTTCCGCAGCACCTGCCTATATCAGTACATGAGCTGTGAGTGTGCTTGCAGTAGATCATTCGTGTTCGTCGCTATTCAGAGTCTGGTTCGAATCGATTTTGGGACAAGGTGCAAACAGGACATCAATTGTTTCAAAAAGGAGTCGCGCAGGTATATATATATATATATATATATATATATATATATATATATATATATATATATATATATAACTATATAGATATATCTATTTCTTACTGGACGTTACTCGTAAGCTAGATACTACTAGAATCTTTTTGTCTAATTAATTCTTTATTTATGTAAAGAAATTGATCCAGCGATTTACTGACTATATCTATAACTCCTAGGGATGACAGGAAATATCACGGAGTCTTCGTTTGTTTTCGTTTTCTCGTGGTCCTCGTGGCTTTCGTTTCCTCATGGCTTCAGGTTTCTCTGCCACGTTCCGTATGTGTTTGGGCGTTTTCCAAAAATCTGATCTAGACGGCGTTTAATCACTTTCTTTCATCGCCATGGCGTTTGTAGAAGAACATAAGGCATACAGCGAATCAATAGCATGTAAATAGTTCTGTTGTACTAACACTGAGCATGCGCAGCACGGCTAGGAACTTTGAAAACTCAGACTATGTTCTGGAACGTCAAGAATGTAGTCTAACTCCGCATTTTCAAGTCTCTTGTTCTCACCAGTATTTAAAAATTGTGTCAAACATAAACATTTGGTGTTTCATTTAATTCTTCTCAGTTACCGTGGTAACAACTATACTTTGTCTAGCAAATAGATGTCAACCCAATTACCATATGTAGTGGCTATTGTGTAAATGCACTGGGTTCACAGCTGCGCAGTCCAACGTATAGACTGTAATACTAATGGAAACTGCGCATTACCGCTTGCTTCCGCTGACTGGCTTTGTGCATTTAAAACTTATAAATGTAGACACGACATTTCTTTCAATTTGTAAGCCTAGAGCAATATTTACAATAAGTTTTATAAAATGAGTTTAAGGAGCTATAAAACTAAAATTACTCATTACTCATGGATAGTATTAATAATAATTTGGTGCGTTGTGTTTAGCGTTGAAATCCGAAATTGTCCTGCGACATGAATTCAAGAAAGTTTTGGATTTTCTCTTTCTTTCTGGTGGTACCGACTGAAGTAATAATCAAATTCGAAATTGACATTGATTATTTTAAATGTCACTAATTTTGTGGCCACATTATATCGCACAATTAACTTTCTAAACCTTACTTTTTCGAGCCTATACTCACGTGTTACAAAAGTACATTTTATATTCTGTGAAACCATGATTGTCGCATATTTGAGCATTGACTGCTGTTGTTGTATTAATGCTACGTATACAACGTTTACTGTTATGTAGTACACGTATCTGGCAAATTGATTTTCTTAAAAGGTTAGCGCTAATGATTATATATTCTATTAAACCCAAAAATTACTGAATGAAATTTCCAATAGAGTCCGAGTCCAGTGTTTTAATGTTATGTGCAACAGCAGATCACCATTTTCTTGAATGTTTCTCTTTCTTAATGTCAAAAATATTACTTTGGATCGTTTTTCGGCTTTATCCTTAAATTTCAGGAACAATTATTTTATAGATTTACAGCAACCTTGGCTGGAGAAAGGAAAGGCAAAAATTAATTTTAACAACGCCTATATCATAATTGGCGATGGTTTATCTCGTTTTTCTAGATTTGCTTTGTAAAATCTGAAAGCACTTCAATGTAGACCAATTTTTGCGCATTTTAGTATGCCGTTTAAGAAAAGGTTTACATTTTTTTCTTCTCTTTTTTTCCGGAGGTGTAGAAATCGAGCCACACCTAAACCAGGACCATCTCTACATTCTGCGTACTTGCTGTATACCACTGTACCGTACCCCATGATTTACGCAAAGCGCGGATTAGGACAATCCATGAATTGCCTTTACAAACCATAGATCGACAATACAAACCATGCACACCTAAACCCTAACAGTAACCCTAACTTTATCCTTAACCCATAGCTCTAACCCTAACCCTAACTCGTAACCCTCATCCATACGACATTAACCCTAATCCTAACCCTAGCGAATCCTACCTCTAATCCTAAAATTACCCGGAAAGACAAAACATTCATGGTTTGTCCCTATCCAAGGTTTGCGCACAACATGTATATGACTTAGTAAACCGTCCAAAGGATGAATAATTTACACACAAGCAACGCAATCTAAACCACACAAATCTAGCTACTGTATACAGCTATCAATTATTTTAGTATATTTTTATTTAATAGTAAATTTTGCTTTGCCAATATATACAGTGGATAAAACTTAGAACAACTAAATCTGTGTATTTTGTAGTAATTATATTAATTAACTTGACAAAATATATTATCGTATTTCTTTTTGTAGCAATTATGTCTGTCTAACAGAACTGAAGAATGCGATCTAGACTTGCTGTGCAATGTTTGTGTCGAAAACAAGAACGTCACAATGAAAGAAATAGGAAACAGCTCTATAAACGAAACAGATGACGAATGGATCAGATTTTGTGATGACTCTTGTAGAAAGATCGCAACGCAACAACAGCTTTCGGAGAGCAATTGCAGCCAAATCTTGCAAAACAATTGCTTTAGAACTAGGTAGGTGTCATCGCTTCATATGATCTGTGTTACATCATTCTATATTATGCTAATTGTTTTAAGAACTAAGACGGTACCTAGCAGTGCTCTGTCCATTGGAATCGTTATTGGAATTGCGTTTGGAGCATTTGCACTGCTTGTGTTGCTAGCGACATTTTGCTGCTACTGCTACTGCATACGGTAAGTACTTCACTCATTATCTTTGTACCCCAGGTTTGGTGCGAGGTCGAGAAAGAGTGTACTTAGAGCCATCTCTATACATGGCTATAGGCGTACTATACGGCTCTGGGCGTACCGTATGCCTCGGGTACCAGACCGCTTCTAATGTGATGAGAGGGCGGGCAAGATGGCGAAAAGATAAACGAGCGTTGGGACTTTTCTATAGTTGTCATTCAAAAGTTGATGTAAACACTTGTTTATTTAAAGGGTTTCAGGGCCACACGCGATCTACTTACAATAATTGGAGAACAATATTATATTGCAGTTATTACATTGCAGTTGTTCGTGATAATTAAGACTTCGTGATCGATAAAAGGTGTTCTTCAAATAATATGTTTTTACGGTATGCATGCAGGGGCTGGCTTAGCGTGATCTCTAGAAATAGGGGGCTAAACTTGACGATTCTACTGGACATGCCTAATTCTTATTGACTTCAAATTAACTGATAGACAATTGTACTTAATTAATAAGTTATTTACTCCATACATGCACATGTGCCCAGACCCACAGTAAACATAGCTAGGTACGTTCCTGCACGTTTGAAAACGTCTGGTTGAAACATGTCTACTATAATTATAATGCAAAGTGACTAATGTACGGACGTCCGCTAGAAGAACTGACAAAGACAAGGCGAGGCAAACTGGCATATTTAAATGCATAAAACTTGCTATTGCGAGTAAGGTAGACCGTTTATACGCTTGTGTTTAGTCACTGTCTGCTTCACACTCAATTACTATTATGTATATTATTTTTATTATGTATATTACGTAGCGTAATGTTACACATATACCGTTAGGTATGGTGCGTACCTGGGAGATTGACGGTTGTGTTAAAGGTTTTTATAGCAAAAGAAAACAAATATAAATACAAATAGATTCAAATTTATACTATATGGAGATGTGATTCACACGTGAAGCCTTGGTATCCCGATATATGATTATAAAGAGCATTTCGAGACATGACGTATTTAATAAAAGTTTGTTGAGACCACGCCTACAAATAGTAATCGAGGGCTATAGCACGATGTCATGCTAGTAACGTCTCTGTGCAGTCTACAAAGTCTCGCAAGAATTTGCGGCATTCAAAGCGTGACACAAACACTTTGTTTGAAAACTGCATCTTATGCTCCAACCACTATTTGCGCTAGTGCTGAAACAGATTTCGACAGGTTTTCACTATTCATGCGTGGTTTCTGCCATGGCAAGATCTTTTCTTTCGCCAGTCGCCTGAAGCAATTGGAGAAAAAGGACTGAAATGGATGAAATGTGTCAATAATTAAAATCCAAACATTTGCTCTGATTACTGCATAAACATGTAGGAATGGTCTCTCAAACAGCGACAATACAAATTGATTGGATGTTTTTTGGTCTACCTGTCTGGTGCATGGATGTTTTCTACATTCGTACTAATCGATGAAAACACCGGGGGCTGGGGTAGGCTATAGCCCCACATTTTGGGCGTGTCATATCGGTTCAGGCAGAACTATAATTTTAAATTACTAAACAGTGACAGTCCGCTTAATCTCAGAGTAGTATGTTGACAATCGACGACGACGTTAACTATATTTCTGTGACAATACACATTATTTCAGGATGATAAAACCAGTGTCGAGAAGTCGTGGACACTTAAAATGCGCATGACCATCACTTATTTGAGACGTCGCTATCCGGCAATGGCAGAGTCAAAGAAGACCTCATCAAAAAGGCATGCAGGGGCCTATTCATCAGTTATTTTTAAGTAAGTGTAGATAATTACGGTCGACAACCCGATTGACCGGAGAATGGAATCTCCTGCGGCTCCGCTACCTAATGATTTGCTTGCACTCCACGGTACTTTCTCCACAGGTTTATTCTATCTATTAATTAGAAAACTATAGCTAGACCTATACTGATCGCTAGATTACGAAATACTAAATTGGTCAACGTCGTTTGCACTGAATTGGTCTTCTAGATTCTATTGGCATCGAGATGCCATTTAATTTTGTCGATCGCAGCGAGCTATGAAAACCTTTTTGGCACTGACGGTAACGGTGTTTCCACTCCTTTATACGCACACTGACGGTACTCAGTCCCCCAGTCTATTTATAACCTGAAATTGATATTATTTACTTAGATGTCTACAAACTGCGGTCTCGGAAAGTAGAAAACGGGCGTGGTTTTCTGGTTGAAAAATGGGCGTGGTTTGTGGTCTAATTTGCCATCCCCTAAACTGGACCACAATACGCCGGTGCGCCGATTTACTCATAATACAAGCAAATATATGTATAAACAAGATTTGACCAATTTTCGCATGATAAGATTGTCTAATAGTGTTTTTAGGTTTTACCTAAATGTCACAATCATAAAATGGAAACGGGTATTTAATTAACTGGGTTTACGAGTCGTAAAGTGACTCCGTCCATTGCACCAATGACAAGCGGCGGGATTGAGACAAACGACAAAGCAAACGGCGTCATATTGCCACCTTTTTATATTTCTATTGGGATGATCATTCTTTTTCCGGCTGTTTCACTTTGTCATTCCCGCCAGCTTATTCGCAGAAAGCGGTCCGGCTAACCTGAATCTGTAAGGGTAAATTACTAATGTATGCGAAAGTGACATTGTCTAGAACTTTGAGTCGATTTAAGTAGAAATATAGTAATGACTCAGACAGCTAAAGAATGAAACGCTTTTAATATTCCAAATTTTCTATTGTATAGACATTGCTGTACTGCGAGAAAGACGTATGCGTCCTTGTAACGATCGCGGTTGAACACGAAAGATCAAAGTTTCATGCAGTTCTCGTTTGACCCCATCCTTGCAAAATGCTTACGATAATTGCAAATTGCTTTCATTAAACCAAACGGTAAATATTTTTGCTAATCATTTTCTAAAATTGCTTTACTGCTACTTAAAGGAGCATTCCAGAGATCTACGCTAGCTGCTGGCTTCGCCTATCGCTCGGTAATGGGAAATCTATACTAACCAAGTTGCGTATCTGGGCGCTATCTCAGAGCAAACCCGACAGATGTACGTTAAGAACGTTTAAAATATAAAAACTGACGGGCCGTTTCAAGAATTTCGTCCGCCAAGTGAAGCGGTTTTTTGCGCGCCATTAGACCACGTGAGCCTTACTGACGTAATCACGTTCCCGGAAATGTTCTCTCTGTTGTTTCGGTCAATCCAACAACAGTGGAAACCGTCGTGCTACTTTCAGACTGTCTACGACTGACCTACTTTTCGTGCGATTTCTGTCCGGCAACATTCGAGAGAATTGGCGTTTTGTGAGATTCTTTGGCGCTAGAGGCAGTGGACGCTGTCGTCGATCGTGTTCTAACAGCTTAAGAAGCACTCATTCCTACGCAGGAACACTTTCCGCGAACTCTATCACTGGACCGGACATCGCTATTTCGGCTGCGCAGTACGCTGCGCACTAAAGCTGGGCAGTTCTCCGGAATGCTCCTTAATTCGGTAAAATGCAATATAGTTGTGTCTAGAGTAAGAACACAGAAATTGTTGCACCAATTGATATCGTTTACATTAGCTTGCGCGCAGCTTCAATTAAAGTTCTAGGTAGTTGCATGATTGTTGTATGACAAACTCTATTTGATGAAACGTTGTTTGTGTTTAGCTTTCGGTCTGTACGTACTACACAACATGCTGCATATGATGTGCGATTACAACGTATCGGTAAGATAAACTATATTTTGCAAAAATTACACCTTTTCCTCTGTATGATTTTATTGCATGTGTCCAATCCTCTAAGCAATACAATTGTCGTTGTATAAACTGTTGTACTAATAGTATATTATGATCTCTATGGTAATCGAAAAAGAGCAAGTGCAAAAACTCCAGTTAACATGTTGGTATTTTGCCGCCGAATGTTTATATTATTATTCGATTGTTTAAAAAGATTATTTCCTTTGTCATACAAAATGGCTATCTCTCGTTTTCAATACACTTTAAAACGAAAGTATAAACAACGCCGACAAACAAAATTATTAACAACACCGACAAAATGCGCTCTAAAATTCAAACGAAAATTTTAGTTGTCACGTGTTGCTGCTGATGTCAATTGTAAGCAAATTGAACGAGTTAGCAAATTGTTAATTACAACATCCTAGTTTCATAATTTTACGATTATTCCACGGTAGTCTATCGTTTTGCACATTTCGATGGCAGCAAAACTATTATGTAGAAATACATGTTTGCATACATACTATATCGTAATGAAGTCATATGCATTAGCGTACAAAGATCTTTATTACTTCGTTAATCTAAAAAATTTGAACCGAAGAAGAAGTTGTTATATTTATTTATGCTAGGCGAAGTATATTCTGCAAACAAACAAATGTTTCTTTTAAGATTAATGTACACATCTAATTGTGGTTGTTTGCTTGCTGTTGAATTATTTTAGCCTCTAATTATTTAGGACGATCTGCTGACATAAGCTATGCAGTGAATACAGATAAAAATGTTTAATGTCACAAGTAATGTTGTATATGTATACATGTAACATTATATAGTTTTAAATTAACGTAGTTTTAACAATTTTTTGGTTTATGTAGGAGCAAATTTTGTTTTTGACCGACCTCCTCCTTCCCAACCACATCCAACAGCTATTACAATTTTTCAGAATTGTGGTGGTGTGCAAGGAGTTGGTGAATCTAAAGATAACAAGTCCTGATCGCATTCCACCATCATTGATCAAGAAAATTCTTAACTACTGCATTTTAATTAAATGTCTTTAGTTATAGCGCACATTAATTTACAGCAGCAAGTTTCACAATATTTTTAATCGTTGAGCAATTTTGTTGCAAACAAACCACTTAGTTAGCTTGTGTCGTCTCTAGACTATAAATATTTGACGTTAACAAACAATTAAAAATAAAGATTTAAACTAGTGGAAACTGCAATGGCCGTCTAACAAATAAAGAACAAGCTTTATTGATAAAGAATATTTGTATCCAATACTGAAGATCATCGGTAATTTGAAATTGACTTTTTGTAAGCAGTATTGATTTATGTCAGTTTACTGAATGTTGCGGTTAATACAATGCCTGCAAACAATTTCATTTAAATTACTGCTTCATGCCTATTACACATCGGTGCGCATATACTCAGCAAAGGCATAGTAATCCAGTGGCAGATCAAGATGGAAAAGGAAGAGGTGCAACTAAAATATTTGAACAATTCAAAAAAGTTTAACTAATGGTGCTAGATAGCATAGTACACATTAATTTCCAATCACTAGATAAATTTTATATCTAGAACATGGTGTAATTGTATATTCCTGAACAATTTGCTATAACATTCTTATAATGTTTTCATAAAAAATAGATAACACACATTAATCATAACTAGAATTTTAAAAACTTTTTCTCTAAAAAATAAATAGATTTAGGAATTGTATAAAAAGTAATAGAAACAAGATCTATAGATAATATGAACCAAAGCCAGACACCATTAGTGAATCCCTCCAACCCACTAAAAGTAAAATGTAGGGAATATGGTTGGAAGGATTCGCTAATGATGTCTGGCTTTGGTTCATGTTATCTATAGATCTTGTTTCTATTACTTTATATACAATCTCTACATCTATTTTTTTCAGAAAAAAGTTTTTAAAATTCTACTTTGGTAAGTGTTTAAGAGTGCGAAAGCACGGCCTACTCCATTAATTAAACAAAGATTTTATAGCCTAACAAAAATACACATTTCCTAAATCACACTTGGCCTGCATGTATAGTCACATATCTCGAGCTTGTGGATCCTAGGTTTACAGTGTACTTGCAAAATATGCTAAGAGCTATGCACTGTTTGTGTATAGGTGGTTTGAATCAGACGTTAAATATATTTGCAATAATACCACTAGTAAGTATGAAACTGTGTTCTACTTACTTTAGAGCTACGAGCATACGTGCATGTAGACGTGTGTGTGTGTGTGTGTGTGTGTGTGTGTGTGTGTGTGTGTGTGTGTGTGTGTGTGTGTGTGTGTGTGTGTGTGTGTGTGTGTGTGTGTGTGTGTGTGTGTGTGTGTGTGAGTGTGAATGAGTGAGTGAGTGCCATAGAAGCTAGTGATATTTCAGATAAAGAAAATGGGGAGGACACCTTGAGAGAAGCTTCGGCACTGGCACCGGCTGTCCTGAACATGCCATCTACTCAATTCTACTCTCAATGGGCTATTCAACTGTCTACTTGCCTTCGAAAGTGGAATGCAGCCATTATCGAGGACAAACTACTTAGCATAGTGAATAAATTGAGGGATAAATACAGTATTATTTCTTTTCGCTCGATCAAGTGTTTGACATACAGACCTAAGTAATAGCTGGGCCTATTGCCCTGATAGTCATTTTCACAAATTTAAACATGTGTTGAGCAATGTATGAATAGAGTGAGTTTGTGTGTGTGTGTGTGTGTGTGTGTGTGTGTGTGTGTGTGTGTGTGTGTGTGTGTGTGTGTGTGTGTGTGTGTGTGTGTGTGTGTGTGTGTGTGTGTGTGTACTGAAAAATATTGCGATCTCGGGCAAAAGGTCGAGATTGGAGAAGGATTTTATGCAGATAATTAGCTGTTAGATCTCCTGGTTTGTCTACAACAATTTCTAGATGCATGCTTGCATAATTCTAAAATTTGTGTGCAATGGGGTATGAGTATTAGCGTTTAAACAACTAAAGTTGTTGGTGTGGGCAACAAAGCAAGCTCGCATTTCCGTTAATTAATGGTCATGCATCACGTTACAGAATGTTGATGAGTTTGCTAGTCAGCAAAAAGACAGCTCACGTTATTGATCACATACATGCAAGCTCCACATATTGCAATTGTCGACTAGATCAAGGTAGTCTCAAATGCTCCTCTAATATTTGTTAGTCAACGACAGCGTTTGGCGCTTCATATCATTGAGCATGCGCACGTCTCTCTCTTGTAAGCTTCTGCGCAGCCGAAACGCCTCTTTCTGGGCAATGGCGATTATTTAAACTGCACTCTCGTAATATATGGGAAGTTTTCACCTTATACGGGAATTTTCAATGCGCATGCCTCAAACTTTGACCTGACACGTGATCACAGATGTAAGAAAATTATTTACAACACCATTTTATGCTATTTCTATGACATAAGAAACATATGACGTCGTTTCAAATAGCGCACGTTGTCGTTTGGTAGCGATTTTGACTGCATTCCAACGAGCATGTTAGTCACGCCCTCGGTCACCCTTTTTGCTCGCTGAGTCGCCATTACTACACAGAGCCAACCCAAAGTCGTAAGACAGAGTAGTTGCATATGTCGAATTGTGTTGTGCTTGTCGTAGCCCGGTTTTTTTCTTTGTAATAGTGCTGATTTTGGCAAAACGTGACCGGACCTAGTGGGCGTTGCTTTCCCAGGAAGCAGAGTGCTGGCTAGTGAACACATCGAAAACTCGCTCGAACGGCGTCGGACCAGTGCCAAACTCAGCCAAAGTATAATAGCTGCAGTCAGACCTAGCTGCTACGCTAGCGTCATAGTCCTACTGGATAGCAACTAGGTAGAGCGGGTCACGTCACCATCCGTCGTAACATTGCTGCTGTAGAACATGAAAACTGATCGCACCTATTCTTGGTCACAGAGTATCATATCTCGGTCAGTGCTTGCCATCTCGTTTCTACAACTCCGTTTGAGACGCAAGTCATCTCTGTCGATAGGCTCATTATATGACTTTCTTTCGCCAAATTGTTGGTTTTGTCTTGTCAACCTCTACTCTCGCAGACAACGAAGAAGACGGATGACTCACGGGACCTAATCTCGGTCACCTGATCTCGAGTGTTTTTCTCTCTTCAGACGCAGATCTGAAGCGTTCTTTTTGGCTAATGTTATAGTCATCACCGCTGGCTACTAGACCTACGGATGATGTTAGTGCTCATCGTACTGTTGCTACGGCAGAACGTGAAATCTGAGAGACAAATACTCGAACATCCGGGATCATATCTCGGTCAGTCGCTTTCATCGCGTTTCTACAAGCCGAATTGAGACGTTAGTCATGTCTGTTGAAAGGTTCGCTTTGGATGTTTATGCCACTGAATAGCCAGTTTGTCTCTTCAGTTTTTCTGTTGCAGGGCGGTGAGAAAGGTGATCGACCTACGGGACGTAATCTCAGTCACGCGATTTTGAGAAAGACGGGTTCCTAAGTAGGTTGTATTGTGTGATTTTTAGTCTACTGTTGTTCTAGAGCTATATTGTTACGAATGCGGCTGTCTAACTTACTATTTTTAGCACTCTAGGCCTTTCAAACATGCAACCTGTGATGACTCTGAATTTTCACATTTTGTTGGCAGTTAACCAGAGAGTATTCCTACCTGTTTCTACATTGTTGACTGGCAGATATAATGATTCTTTATCTTGGATGGGATGATTGATGATTTTATCAAGTAGAATTGCACACAAACTGCTGTTTGCATTTATCCCTAGGAGAGTTATGCTGAGAACTTATGAAAATTTAATGGTGACATGTTGCTAAAGAGAAAAAAATATTTCTTATGAGACAGTTCTGAGTCCGAGACAGTTATGAAGTCGTGAGAGAGAATGATAATTAGTCCATTGAAGATATCCTACTAACCTACTGTGTATATAGAACTAAGCAGTGCATGTTGTTGATAATAACTGATGTAGCAAAAACCTTACAATCAACAAGATCGTAGTACGTACACAGTTTACAAGTATGCAGAGTCCTGGCATACTGAAAAGGCATCTTGTGATATTCAACTTGTGCCAGAATGGATATTCAAAGTATACTTCCATGATGATTAATCTATCACTCACAAAATTTGCTGATTAGCACTAAACCAGATGTGCTAAATAAAGGTTATCTTAATTATTATTCAATACATAGTTTAGACAGAACAACTGACTTTTGCCAACACAGTCTAATTACTAGAATCTGCTATAGTTCTACAAATTCACTACAAAACATTTTCAATCAGCCTTAGTCGACTGTGACCGTATGTACAATGCCCAATGAAGGTAAGATCACTTACCTGAAAGCTGTAGAACCCAAGAAGTGCGCTCATACTGTGACCGAGACTAGCCGCAATCGTGCAGCGTCAAAACCGGCATACAAGATAAATGCAGATTGTTTGCGAAACGTGTCACTCTACTGCTAAATGTGTTAGTAGATGTACGTTTTATAATGTTTCTTGCTTCTTCATAACTCCGCTGCTAGGGGGTCTACGCCGGAAACTGAGCGTAAGTTCACTGCTGTTAAGTAATCAGGTGATGTTGTTGTAGCTGTGGCGCTAACTGCTAAGATATTAGACGTTTGTGCTAACAGTGCAAGATATTACTGTAATGCAAATAGCTCGGGCAGGCGTAACGTAGACGTCAATGTTGCTTAGGAAAATCTATGGTTACAAACACATCCTGTCATCTAGACCACAGTCCAGTGCTTCAGCAAAAGAACCGTTTTCTCATTGTCTCGAGATCGTCAAGTACACTTTTTTTGAAGAACAAACTAGGGACAATAATGTCGAAATATGTTTGTGTTGTTTCTTTGGTGGTAAGCAGACAATGTCTTTTACTACACAATATGTACTGTAGATTCTTAATCATACTCGTTCTAGCTGTTGGTAGGAAGTTTCTGGGTACAACCGGCAAAAGGAGATAACCAGGAGTGCCTCATAAATACTCTGTTTCATTCGGTATGCGCCAGCAACATTTACAAGTCTTGACATCTACAGGGTCACTGTGCTTGCCTGTTTTTTTTGCAGATTTCTACATTGGCTCGAAACATGAAGGTATGAGTTTTTCGCATGCTCTGAATGTACTCTAGCAATACTTCGTACAATCTCAAAGTCTGTCCACGCATTGCATTTGTAACTAGGCGATTTTTTCGATGCTCTCTGCATGTGACCGATCGAAGAAGTATGACTTTCATTCCAGTTTGATCTGTGATATCAGGAAACAGATGTTTACTTTATAGGTAAGGTTTCTAGTCACCGCAAAGATGTTTGTGTATTAATTAGTCGCTTGATTCCCATTACGTTAATTTTCCCGGTAGGTTTGGTTATTCAGGAGTGTTTCGCAATTAGCTAGCCTTGTGAATAGTTTACCGCGCTTTCGAATTTCCAAACATTTAATTCTCAACATAATTATTCTCGGATATTCAATTTTTAACGCAGCGTCCATAATCGGATTTCGCCTCGACCGCCTCCGACGCCCTGAAAGGAGACTTTGGCGGCCTAATGAATACCAGCGGAGGGAGGGTTTGCACTTCTACTAATTGGTTTGCTTACAATTACAGGAAACGACAGTGGAAGTTAATCAGCTAAAGGATGAATTGCAGAATGAAAGAGAAGAACGAATAAAATTGCAGGTCGGACAATTGTTTTGTTCAAAATGAATTTTATTGGAGCGTTAGACTGACGTCTATATAATCGCAGAACTCGAATGCAACATTGCAAGAAAGCATTGTCAAGCTTCAAGCGGACAACTTTCTGTACCAGCAAAGCTTAAACGTTAGAATTAATTGTAAATTTAGGAAATGTGCGCAGTGGAACAAGTTTTGTGTATGTTTTTTTTCTGTTTGTGTTTGTTTGTTTGTTTGTTTTTGTATGTGCGTTTGTGCGTGCGTGTGCGAGTGTTTGTTTACTTCTTTTTGTCTTGCCGTAGTTATCAATTTTGAAGAATTAAAGTTAATAATCAATATTAATTGGTTGGTTAATTAAGCATGTTTTTAAATAGCAATTGCTTGGACAATTATTTTACGGAACAAAAGTTTTCTTGTTAGAAAAACAAAATCTATGGCTGAATAAATGTGCAGTGACGTCATGATAATATAATTAAATTGTTTGTTATTCTGATAATATAATTAAAATTGTGTTATTTTAATTTGTTCTGTCCTATCTTAAAAAGTTTTTAAAAATTGATAAGTGGCAAAAGGAAAGTTTTGTAAACTTGTATGGTTGACACTCCATCATCTCAACCAGCAATTATAGGCCTGTGGGTCTGTCTCTCTGTTTGTCTGTCTGTCTCTCTGTCTGTTGTTTGTCTGTCTGTCTGTCTTCCTGTTTGTCAGTCTGTCTGGTTTCTGTTTGTGTGTCTGGCGTGTCCGTCTGTCTTTCAGTCACATATCGTTTTGAACATCAAAGTATAACACATCATACAAAATCTATAAGTTCACAGTTTTATGTCTGGTATAGGTAATCTAGACACAATGTAAGGCAGCTATTGTATGAAATTTAATTAATCTTACAGCAAACTGGTTGCTAATCGAACTGTTAACTATGATCCGTCTTCTCAGCTTCTTGCAGTTGCATCTTTGTAATTGTAACCCTCATATTGCATATTTCTGTAAATTCACGCAAACATATTCGCGGGAAACATAATGGAATCAATTGAATTATTTTTTCTGATGTACTTTAAAGATAGTTTGTCAGCTCATTTTGTGGCTGCTCGAACAACACAAATGTTGGGTAGTTCCATAGATAAGCTCATGTGATATGTCTTTGTAAAGCTCACACTACACACGCATATAGATATTAACGGCTTTCAAATTGATGCAATTTATTTCAGTATGTTGCTGAAGTAAAGTGCACAACAACTAAAAACTAAATATGTAAGTCACTACAAATTAACGTAGTTTTGTTTTAGATGGTAATTTGTAACAACGTGGTCGTTGTCAGTTGATCTACTGGCTTCATGTGCATATGCGTGTTAGAATAATATTTATCTATTTATGTCACCCACTTGGTTGAGGCAAAATCTTCAATATTTTGAAACTACAACAATAGATTAGGTTTCTAGTCACCGCAAAGATGTTTGTGTATTAGGTGAGTGATTCCCATTACGTTAACTAATTTTCTGGGTAGTTTTGATTATTCAGGAGTGTTTCGCACTTTACCGCGTTTTCGAATTTTGCAAACATTTAATTCTCAACATAATTATTCTCGGATATTCAATTCTCAACGCAGGGTCCATAATTGAATATCCGGGAAACGTGAAAGCGCATCTGTGTGCATGGATGTTGAAAAAGCCGAAAGCGCAGCAAGTCTGGTCAACCACAAATTATGAGCGCTGTAGGTGTCATATCACATGGCATATCAGGTGTTGTTGGGCGTAGACCTTTTTGTTGACGCGTTAGTTCCGCGAAACGGACGCTAGTCTCAAACCGGCTACGCAAACGGCGATGAATCCAAATACTGGCAAACAGAAACGTTTTCTCGAAGTCTTAGAAACTGTACAATGCATCGAACTATGCACGGGCCCGTTCTTGCGGCGTCTGGAGCCAAACGCGTCACAGATAACGTACGCTACGAACTCTACCTGGTTGAAAAATGGCTCTGACGTCATTGACGAGCGTAGCGAGGCTTTTAATCAGGGTCGCACAATAGAAAAGGGCGTGGTCCTATATGGGTCTCATATATATCTCTATATATAAAGGAGAGGTGTCTGTGTGTGTGTCTGTCTGTCTGTCTGTCTGTGTGTCCGTACGTACGAGCGTCTCTCGAAGACGGCGAGTCCGATCTCGGCCGAATTTCGCTCGCGCACGCCGAATTCATTCAGGTCGAAAGTCAGACCGCGGTCGTCTTCCTGACTTCTCCCACGACGACGCCGTTTCCCGCCGATCGCGCTCGCTTCCGCTCGCGCGCGAATATCTCCGGAACGGCGCGTCGTGTCTCCACCGAATTTAGACTGCCCGTTCCCGACGTCGGGCGGTACGCGCCGACCGTGTCGACTATTGCCGGCGACGTCGGGAAAAGGATGATATTCTTGCTGATATCCGGGTCTCGAAAAAATACGCACACAGTCGTTTGCCAGTCTGCGACCGTCGAAGAGCTGCCGTGTTCGATGCACCTGTTCCCCGAAACGCCAGCAACGTCTTCGAAGAGACGACGTTCAGCGGGACCGTCGAAATGACGACAGTCGGTACGCGTCGTGACTTCGTTAGATACGGAGCTGCCGTGTTTGATGTACCTCTTCCCCGAAACGCCAGCAACGTCTTCGAACAGACGACGATCAGCGGGACTGTCGAAATGACGAGAGTCGGCATTCGTTATATACGGGGAACGGATTATCCGGGTAAGTATTGCACGTGACTTGCACATTCCGGGATTTACGTCGAAATTATAGATGCCAGGTTCGATACATCTGTTCTCCGCAACGGGACTGTCGAAATGCCTTCAACGGGATCAATAATCCAATCAACGGGATTTTTTGAAACTGGACACGTGTCGAATAGATGCCAAGTTCGATACACCTGTTCCTCGCAACGGCAGCAACGTCCAACTCGAAATGGTTTCACCCAATCGTTAATCCAAAAATCAGCGGGCTCTAGAAACGGCAATTGTACGGGATATAACTATGAATGAGAATTCTGTCTGGCTGCTACTATTTAAACGGTAAAAGCACTTACACCACGGCTAATTAGTGACAGTAAACGGTTCTCTATACAAACTGTACGTGACCTGGCTACACCCCCTCTGCCTCTCCAAGCATCAAACGCATTTTTAGATACTTTCTGCTATAATCTCTACCTACAAAGGCGACCTGTTTTCTGTCTGTCTGTCTGTCTGTCTGTCTGTCTGTCAATGGTATTATATTTTCATAAATCAGAACTATTACAGGCTAAATCAAATTAACAAAGCGCGATACACTACATTACAATGACAACTAAAAAGCAAAAAACTGAACACTGTCTGTCTCCCGGATAACATGGATGGACATCACAAAGTGCATGACCACCATAGAAGACGCCTAGCCTGACGCGAGGTAAAGATGTGTACAATCCATGATGACAATGTTGGTAAAGAGGAGTAGACAATATGGGTAGAGGAAGACATCACAACTGTCTGTCTGTCTGTCTGTCTGTCTGTCATTAATGCTATAATCTCTACCTATAAAGGCGACCTGTCTCTTCTCCACTTCCGTGTTGTATTGGCTCTATGACAAACGTGTGTGTCAACTGCGGCAGTATGAAGTGCAAAGGAGAAGCACCTGGCATGTGTTGTCCCCCGGGCGAAGCCGGGTGTTGGAGCTTGTAGACATATATAAACTAGTACTACCCGTCCTATGGGCGGTGGCAATCTATTGTTGTACGCCACTTCTCATAGGCGTAGGACTCGGTTCGGCTGGTTCTGCAAAGAAGACGCAGCTGCTTTGACACACGGACGCACTCACGCAGGCCAAAGCGGTCCGGTGAGCCGGCGCATCTTGCACTCCGGAAATTAGAGGATGGCGTACATGAAGTGGCTGGCGAGCGCACGTCACATCCGCAGATTCGGCTAATGGATTGAGCAAACAAACTCCAGCTCATCTCATTTCAGCAGACCGTGAGCCGTAGCCGGCTTACTTCGACTACAGCCAGCGCATCCAGACAATGCAGATGATTGCGCATCCAGACGATCAATGCAGATGAAGCGCAGACGACTACACGTCACAGCCGCTAGCCTCGAACTTCCAGACCAGAGAGCGCGCAAAGCGCGCGAACTCTAGTCTGGACTAAGTCGATACTAAAATGATTTTGGAAGTATTTATCAAAAGCGATGCTAAATGGTAGTCTAACAGCGTAAGATCGTTTTACCTAAATCAACATATCATTTGTAAATGCCATGAGATCTCACGAACAAAGAAGAGACGTCTGCCGTGTTTGCGGCGATATCTTGGTGGACGGCATAAAACCACGCCTCTTTGATTGTTCGGCTGACCGCTCGCTAGTCTAACCGCTCGACTGGCGATACTACCGCTCGACCAGTTGTCAAAGGTGATGATCGCGACGCTGCTGTGCATGTCCTCTCACCGCAGGCTTGAAAATATCGAAGAACAGAAGCTTAAACTAAGACAAAGATTTGTGCGTGCACCAGAGTCTTCATCAAGTCTCTGGCGTGCACTTAGCCGCCCACGAGGATTTCACACTCGCGCAATCAGCGTTAGTGCACCTAGCATAACCAATTACTGCTAAACCAATCAGAATTTACAACCGACATTTCGGTTGAAAGGAGCTGATTGGCTTAGAAGGCTATTTCCAAAATAATTTTAGTATCGACTTGGTCCAGACTAGAGTTCGCGCACTTCGCGCGCTCTCTGGTCTGGAAGTTTGAGGCTACCCAACCGCATACTCGGTCAATTGAATAAACAAACTCCCGCGTATCTCAACACGTCACATCCGCATACTCGGCACTTCCGCGAAGACACATTCGCGTAGCAATCTAATTTTAGGTTAATTTCAGCCCCCCCTCAAGCAATCCGACGCGACCTTTCGTCTCTCGGCCCACCGCGTTTCGCTACGATCCGAGACCGGCGTCGTGTCGATCGGCGCGTTACAGACATACAGACATTTGGACATGTGGACAGACGGATTTGGGCGTTCCCGAGCGTTCGCGTATTATCTAACAAGTTTGTGTGTCAGTAGGATCAATCCTTCGCTACACTGTGCTGCATCTAACACTGTCTGTTAGGGATTCATTGTGTGTACTTGACAACCAAGAAACACCTTTATTAGCTGAATGCCACCTACAGTCAACTATTGACACGACCTATACCACAATCAATCCTTTTGTTTACTACTATGCTGCATCTAACACTGTTGGTAGTCAATGTTTGGCGATAATAATTTCTATCTATGTCAGTAAATACCATACCACTGTCGTTACAATGGAACTGAGTGCATACCTAGACTGTACATTTTAATTGTCTTGATCACGATCGCAAAACGACGACTACCTATACCAGGCCTCTAGACGTAATCTAAACTACTAGGAAGTTTGCATGTTTACTTCCATGACAGCTAGGGTTTCAACAAATACCGTACTGTCTAGTAGGACTTGGCGTTTCAGTAGACGGTCAGACAACTCCGTTGGACGTGTTACTCACGAACGCGAGGCGCCTACGGAACTACGGATGCCGTACAACTAGTTATTTGAAGACTCGTACACCAGACCCTCTCGCGCCTTCGTTCCCCGTGTACCAGCAGCTTTTGCTCTGGCTGCGGATTTGTTCCGGTTGATCAAATGCAACTAAATGGAGTGCAATACGCTTGCGAGCATTTTCCCCTCGGATTTCCAAGCTCTGTTCTATTTTGTCTTCTTTCGCTGATTTGTTCCGGGGCGGGGTAGAATTGCCGACACATAGAAATTGTTTAGCGCATACGTATTACATGTCAAACATTTATTTCTGTTTCTTTGGCCATGTTATAGCTTGTATAGGCTTTAGAGGCTTCTTTGTAGTCTATGCAACCTGAAGCTGCGAACTGTCGCCATCTAGCAGTGGCTTGTACTCTCAGATCACTAGATAATTAATTCACTAGATAATTATCTAGTGTGAATAGGCGTACGGCAGGCTACGACAGTGAAAGGTATGGGGAATGGGTATCTAGACATGTTTTTGACGCAATTGAAGAATCAAATGTGTAGACCTCTAGTAATAGTTCGTTCGGTGTTTGTGGTTTACCGCATGCAGTGATGTTGAATAGAAATTTGTTTGTAGTCTTCTACTTGTGTTGTAGGCTATAATATACTGTTACGGCAGTTACTTTAGATCTGCATGTACAAATCCGCTACACCGGTTCCTGTATAACACGGCGTTGTCGAGTTATACGGGAACCGGGCACGGCGACGCGAGAGGGTCTGGTACGAGGCTAGACTGCCTTCTTCTGTTCTGGTTACAGTGAGTCTTGTCGACCAACGACTAGACAGATGGGGGCGGTATTATCTAGTTAGCGCACGCATAGATTCACTGTTCTGAACAGCTAACTATGTCACTAATTACAAGGCTGGTAGCAGCGGCGTCGCGTGGGTGCAAAAAGTGGTGGGGCTGACTCGCTGCTGAGACTTTGGCTCCGGCCTTTGATATTAAAAATTTTGAAAACGCTCCCGAAAAAGTGGTGGGGCTTCAGCCCCCCCTAGCCCATACTACGCGACGCCGCTGCTGGTAGTGATGAAGTCAGTCAGAGTGATGTGCTCCCTTCTACTACTGTACCAGTAATGCTGAGCCTGCTAAGATTATATCGCCATGACGCGACTAACATTCTAGCTGCATACCAGCGGAGGGTTTGCACTTCTACTAATTGGTTTTGCTTACAGGAAACGACAGTGAAAGTTAATCAGCTAAAGGATGAATTGCAGAATGAAAGAGAAGAACGAATAAAATTGCAGGTCGGACAATTAATTGTTTTGTTCAAAAGTGAATTTTATCGCAGCGTTAGACTGACGTCTATATAATCGCAGAACTCGAATGCAACATTGCAGGAAGGCATTGTCAAGCTTCAAGCGGACAACTTTCTGTACCAGCAAAGCTTAAACGTTAGAATTAATTGTAAAGTTACGAATGTGCGCAGTGGAACTAGTTTTGTGTTTGTTTGTTTGTATCTGTTTGTGTTTTTTTTGTATATGCGTGCGTGCGTGCGTGTGTGAGTGTTTGTCTGTTTCCTTTTTTCTTGCCGTAGTTATCAATTTTGAAGAATTAAAGTTAATAATCAACATTAATTGGTTGATTAATTAAGCATGTTTTTAAATAGCAATTGTTTGGACAATCATTTTACAGAACAAAAGTTTTCTGGTTAGAAAAACAAAATCTATGCCTGAATAAATGTGCAGTGACGTCATGATAATATAATTAAATTGTTTGTTATTCTGATAATATAATTAAATTGTTCGTTATTTAATTTGTTCTGTCCTATCTTAAAAAGTTTTTACAAATTGATAAATGGCAAAAGGAAAGTTTTGTAAACTTGTGTGGTTGACACTCCATCATCTCAACCAGCGATTATGGGCCTTGTCGGTCTGTCTCTCTGTTTGTCTGTCTGTCTTCCTGTTTGTCAGTCTGTCTGGTTTCTGTTTGTGTGTCTGGCGTATCCGTCTGCCTTTCAGTCACATATCGTTTTGAACATCAAAGTATAACACATCATACAAAAGCTCTAAGTTAACAGTGTTATATCTGGTATAGGTAATCTAGACACCATGTAAGGCAGCTATTGTATGAAATTTAATTAATCTTACAACAAACTGGTTGCTAATCGAACTGTTTAGCATCCGTCTTCTCAGCTTCATGAAGTTGCATCTTTGTAATTATAACCCTCCTAATGCATATTTATGTAAATTAACGCAAACATGTTCGTGGGAAACAAAATTGAATCAATTGAAGTATTTTTTCTGATGTACTTTTAAGATAGTTTGTCAGCTCATTTTGTCGCTGCTCGGATAACACAAATGTTGGATAGTCCCATAGATAAGCCCATGTGATATGTCTTTGTAAAGCTCACACTACACACGCATATAGATATTAACGGATTTCAAATTGATACAATTTATTTCAGTATGTCGATAAAGTAAAATACACAACAACTAAAAACTAAATATGTAAGTCACTATAAATTATCGTATTTTTATTTTAGATGGTAAATTGTAATAACGTAGTCGTTGTCAGTTGATCTACTGACTTCATGTGCATATGCGTGTTAGAATAATATTTATCTTTTCATGTCATCGACTTGGTTAAGGCAAAGTGCTTAATATATTGAAAATACAACAAAGATTAGGTCTCTAGTCACCGCAAAGATGTTTGTGTATTAGGTGCGTGATTCCCATTACGTTAATTTTCTCGGTAGTTTTGATTATTCAGGAGTGTTTCGCAGTTTACCGCGCTTTCGAATTTTTCAAACATTTAATTGTTAACATAATTATTCTCGGATATTCAATTCTCAATGCAGCATCCATAATTGAATATCCGGAAAACGTGAAAGCGCATATGGATGTTCAAAAAGCCAAAGCGCAGCAAGTCTGGTCAATCACAAATTATGATCGCAGGTGTTGTTGGGCGTAGACTTTCTAGTGACGCGTTGCTTCCGCGAAACGGACGCTAGTCTCAAGCCAGCAGCGAAAACGGCGATGAATCCAAGTAGTGGCATACAGAAACGTTTTCTCAAAGTCTTAGAAACTGTAGCCTCGTCCCCAGACTCACGTGAGTCTGGCAGTGTCCGGTTCCCGTATGACATTTTCAGCCTCCCGTGAGTCTGGACTCACCGCACCTACTTTCACACACTTACTTCACTAAGTGTCACCCCACGTCATAGAGTTGGCACACCACGTGACTACATACTATCATGTCACAAACTCAATTAGCTATATCTGATTGCAAATACATATTGGTTTCATTCGACACGCTTACAAACATGACTCCATGCATATCGGTTTCATTCCCTGTGCTGCCGATCACGTGGAAAGACATTACACAGGGGAGAGCGACATGCATGATTCCAGTATGTGCAACTGGCACTGCAAGACAGTGCCAACATTCAGTGGTAATAAGACGGCCTGATGGACGTCGTTTGGGACATTGAATTCTAAATTTGCGCACGCTCAGCTCAATTGAGTGTCTTCGTGCATGGAGTTTCTGATACCAATTGAGGTAGTTATGATCACGTAAAGCCAAGTGTTGGGCGCCAAGCTGTAAACAAATCATGCGCTCTCTGATATCTAGCTGCTGTAATCTTAGCTAGGGCAGGTTTAAATACTAGCGATGTATTACTATGCCAAAAACGGAAGAAACGACTATCTCAGAGGATTCATCTGTTCTACAAGACACGTAATAAAGCTAAGTTCTGGCTAGAACATCAGTGGCTTTCTGTAAACGTTCAGCGCTAGTCTCTAGCTATCAACAAAGATACGCCCTCTGAACTTCGGAAGTAATAGAAGTGACCTAACCATTCCAACACAAAGAAACGATTATGTCATAGGACTTTCACCTGTAGTGCAAACTACGTAATTGTGTCCCTGCCATCACACAGTGACCAACACAAATACGCCCTCTGTACTAATTAGTGATCTGCCCATGTCCCATGGCCTACAAAAGGAAAGATGATCTCATACGAGTTTCATTTGTGAGTATAGTTCTCACTTGCTCAGTGTACCTCTTGCTTTTGCCACGGCTAAGAAAGAGAAACACCGTTAAATTCTGACAATATCTATGGATTCACGTTACACAAAGTTGTAAGGGCACCTACCTTGTATTACACAATCTCTAATCTTTGCTACAATGATGATGTTATGGTAGACTTCACGAGAAGTTTGAGCTGGGAGACGAGGCAGACAAAGTGATGACGAAGGATGTTGTGGATTGCTTGAATTCTGCTTTAGAGGCTACCGGAGAAGCTACATTATCTCCTAGTACGATAGGAAAGCTATTACATGTTGAGTTTGGCTCAAGCAGTAATTTTGATAAGAAACATGTCCGTGTTCATGGTGGTAAGACATACATGTATAACGGCATCAGAAGGAAGCTGGGAGATGCATCCAAACATCCCCGTCTGTCATCAACAGCTCAACAGATGTCTGACTTAGATGATGAACTGAAGCTTGAACAGCAGCTTAGGCAAGATTTGAGTCTTCAGTTGCAGTATGAAAGGCAGAGTAGACAACAGCTGGAGCTTCAACTGCAGCATGAAAGGAAGGTCAGGCATGACCTGGAGAACCAAATGCAGCACATCCCATGGGACAGAGTAAGAGCAGAGTTAGATGCTGAATTAGAAAGCATACGAAGATCAGGAGGAGTTCTCTCCATTGGTCCGATTAAAGAAGATGATCCAGCCACTCTAACCGAATTCAGTCTCTCTCAACTTCACGAGCAGTTGTTGCAGCATGCACCTAAGATCACATCCCTGCTATCAACAATAGGTTCTAGTACAGATGATACACAGACAGTCACAACACCAAAGGACATACACAGTCTGGCAGCTATATCTGTTCTTGCAAAAATAGGTGCTCACTCAGTTTGAACTTCTCCAAACACATATCCTGTAGAAGTACATCATCTGCCAGAGAAGCCACTCGAGTGACAGAGATGGACTTTTCCTCTAGCTTACTCACCTTGAGCAGGAAGAGTTAGACATAGCTATAGTTGGAACTATTTCGGTGTGTAATACCTGGTCGTCCATCAAAGATATCAATGGGCTCACAACTATACAAGATCCTGGCATGACTAGCGCTGGTACAAGGTAGCAGAGAGATTTCCCGCCAGAAGTTTTCATGCGGACAAAGACGTCTTTTCCCCTTAGGATGGCCCTAGAGGCTTCAAGTTGACCCTCCCGGAAGTCATCATAATTGAAAATACGAAGAGCGGACTGTAATTCCACGTCAATGTCTCTCGTTGCCATTGCGCGCCCTACTGGCTTTTACACTAGAGTCTGCGGACTAGCAAGGACCGTGCAGAAAGCAGATGTGCGACAAAACAACGAATGAACTGCACACGAAGTAACTGGACTTGGCAGGTTCGCCAGTCTATACGAGTAAGACAATAAGGTAGGATACACTCACCTTTCCACATGCTGAAACCGTCTTGAGAGAATTAGGAGAGCATGAACTTGGTTCACACACCGAGTGGACTAATCACCATGAGGCATGCGCTGTTTGGAAACTGGACACACAATGGTGGGTGACTCAAGCCGCAATAATGTCTTGCAATCAGATATAGCTAATTGAGTTTGTGACGTGATAGTATGTAGTCACGTGGTGTGCCAACTCTATGACGTGGGGTGACACTTAGTGAAGTAAGTGTGTGAAAGTAGGTGCGGTGAGTCCAGACTCACGGGAGGCTGAAAATGTCATACGGGAACCGGACACTGCCAGACTCACGTGAGTCTGGGGACGAGGCTAAGAAACTGTACAATGCATCGAACTATGCACGGGCGCGTTCTTTCGGCTTCTGGAGCAACACGCGTCACAGATAACGTACGCTACAAACTCTACCTGGTTGAATAAGTGGCTCTGACGTCATTGCCGAGCGCAGCGAGGCTTCTAATCCGGGTCGCACAATAGAAAGGGGCGTGGTCCTATATAGGTTTTCTTCGACGTCTTGGTGCATTTGTGTGTGTGTGTGTGTGTGTGTGTGTGTGTGTGTGTGTGTGTGTGTGTGTGTGTGTGTGTGTGTGTGTTTGTGTGTGTGTGTGTGTGTGTGTGTGTGTGTGTGTGTGTGTGTGTGTGTGTGTGTGTGTATGTGTGTGTGTGTGTGTGTGTGTGTGTGTGTGTGTGTGTGTGTGTGTGTGTGTGTGTGTGTGTGTGTGTGTGTGTGTGTGTGTGTGTGTGTGTACACAAATCTCAGATTTTCCTCCCCACGACCACGTTTCATGACATGACCTACCTTTAGAAATCGTTTCCGTCTCCGACTACAGATGAGTCTAAGAACGATTCATTTAAGTGAGCAAACGGCGACGAAAAGGTTTATGAACTTCCGTCGCCCCATCGTTTTGTGTTGTAGCTAGGGATTGTGTGTACTTGACAACCAAGAAACACCTTCGGGAGTTGAATACCATCTACAGTCAACTATTCACACAACCCGTACTACAGTAGGATCAATCCTTTACTACACTGTGCTGCATCTAACACTGTATTTTAGGGATTCATTGTGTGTACTTGACAACCAAGAAACACCTTTATTAGCTGAATGCCACCTACAGTCAACTATTCATACGTCCCATACTACAATCATCCTTTAGTTTACCACACTGTGCTGCATCTAACACTGTTGATAGTCAATGTTTGCCGATAATAATTTCTATCTATGTCAGTAAATACTATACCTGGCCTATATACGTAATCTAAACTACTAGGAAGTGTGCATGTTTACTTCCATGACAGCTAGGGTTTCAGGGGCGGATGCAGGAAAAAGATTGGGGTGTTCCAATTTTGACATCAATTTGAAGAATCCGAGACTCCGAACACAGTCACTGGACTTGTACTGTAGGTCACCTAAGTTTACACATTTCGTCAAACGATGGCGGAAAAGAACAATGCTTCAATGCTCACACAAGGACACACACACACACACACACACACACACACACACACACACACACACACACACACACACACACACACAAACATAAACAATTTTACACTTCATCAGAGTCGACAATGTTTGCCAATTTTAGTCTTCTAAGGTGTCGTCTAGCAAACATATCTACAACATTTTCTAGATCGATGTCTAATCCGTAATGAACATGCATCAGAGCTAATCCATTCATGCGGCTCTGTGTCTTAGTAGCCCTTAGGTACGTCTTGAGGTATGTCAGCTCACTGTTTGCCCTCTCTGCTTCACATGAGGTAACGCCAATGGTACATAGAACCTTCAAGAGCGCATAAACGTTGGGAAAATCCTGTTCAATGCATGCTATCAATGTGTCTTGGGCAGTGGACGGATGGTTGGTAGCTAGTCGTCTCCATGTTCTCTCCCAAAGAGCGAGTTCAACGTTGACACCCAATGGGCTTACAAGGTTAACCAGGTAGGTACGCACAAACCGTTGAATCTTATCCTGAAGCCGCAGTTCAGGTTCACGATCTTGGCAAATGATAGACGGGATCAAGTGAAGTCCTTCATCACAGATCTTACCTAGTGAAGAAAACCTAGCTTGCAGCTGAGCCACGAGCTCTTCTAAATAGGGTATCCCCAACGATCGTCTGTAGTACTCTTCCGGAGTTTCGGCGGGAACGTTGTCTCTGTTTCTTTGCCGATTGCACACTCTTGGTAGAGAAGGATCCACTTTCACCGCTGCTGCAATTTCACATGCCTCCTTGTACCAGCTCGAAAAGTCTCCACTCACTCTAGACCGTACCTCTTCTAAAGCTGTTCGTACGTCGTCTACACTCCTGTATGCCCTGACAACGTCTTGTGCTCTTCCTTGAAGACTACTACTGAGCGCCTTGGTGTATCCCATACAGTTCTTCACTGTCAGTAAAGTAACATTGAACTGAAATTTTGTAGTGACCGCATGAAGACCTTGGGACTTGACACTAGTGTCTCTGTTAAACGACTTGTCATTCGCCATTTCGCAAAGGGACTGCTCAATAGCAGGGTACAGTTCACAGAACAATTCCAATGCGTCGTGTCTTTCTATAAATCTCGTTTGACAGGTGTTCAACAACTTGGTCCTTCGAGACTCTGGGCACACACATTGTACCCATTTCTGCAAATTCTTGTTCTTCTTTGGAGAATAGTTGTAACACAGGACTATCTTTTCAGCGCTGTCTACCATGTTTCTCACCAACTGTTGCTTTTAGCACTGACTCAAAGAAAGATTTAAGCTGTAAGAGAAACCGAAAATACTTTGATTTCACATGTCTACACTAAAGGGAGCAACATCGTGGTTGTGGTTGGACTATAATACACCAATAGTTAACTTCTTACCAGTGACTGGCGCAATGAACATATGTTGCCAAAGGGTAGTCTCTCTGAATAATAGTTGCAGTGCCGTTGATAGGGCCAGACATATTGGAAGCTCCGTCATAGGTTTGTCCTCTGCACTGTTGCATGTCCAAACCCCACCTTTTAATGCCGTCCTTGATGACTGAAGCCAAATCTTGGCCTCTGGTTTGCCAGTAACATTGATGAACCCCATAAAGATCTCCCTGATGTCATGGCTTGAATCTGAAAGAACACATTAATTAAAAGTACGTCAACACACAATTGAGCAAGAGTGAGTTCTTTGGCTATTTCCAAGGTTTATGAGTTATTATTATAGCTCTCCTTACCTACGAATCGAAGGCAAACACCAAGTTGCTCCTCATTTGCGTGATCAGTCTTCTCATCAGCAATCACAGAAAACACACCAGCGTCCCTGACCTCTCTACTTAGCTTTGCTGTAATGTAGTCTTTGAGCTCATCAATCTTTTCATTCTGTATTGTCTTTGATCTGTATGTGCAATTCTTCCCAGATGAGGTGAAATGATTTATAAGATCCTGGTCTCCTGCATCAACCCTGAAATCAACAAGAGATTGGAAATTGCCAGGATTCGTTTTCCCATTTAGATATTTTGAATCATCTCTGAGGCCTCGTAAAGCAAGGTTCTGTCGTCCACAAATAAGAATACACTTCATTAGGCTTTTCACAATTTGCCTATTCTTTTCAATTCTCTCTGCTACTCCTGTGCACATTTGAGAATGAACATCTGGACGTTTGCTTTCCATGAGTTGGAGAAAGGTCAAGGCCCTCTCCTTGGCATTCAGGTGTGATTCCTTGCCTGCCTTTTCCTTTGTACCGAAGTGCTCTGCAAGGTTCTGATGTGCGTGAGCCATGTGAGTCATTGGCTTAGTAACAAGTTGTCCAAGTCCGTGTTCACCAAATAGACAGCAATAAACACCAAACGCTCCTTGTCTTGATGATGAATACACAAGTCCATGATACTTCTCGAGACTACTTATCTGGAAAGTTCTTGACATGCCCGCGTAGTTTGTTACTGGGAATCTAAAATTTGGCCCTGGCTTAAAATGGTGTCTTGAAATTTCATACCTCTCATCTATAGTTGAGTTTCCACACACTCTCCCAACGTCTACCTCAGCCATGACTTCCTTTGAAGGAGAAGCAGTGGCAGCCAGACTGCTACTTGACACACAAGGAAGGGAGATTAATAGAGCCATCATAGCAAGACAGTCAACTCTACAATACACTACTGATGCAGCACGTACTCGCCCACGCACTGGGTTTTTCCACAGTCATCCGGGAGTTTATGTACGAGAGACTCTGACATCATTTGCGACATCGATTCCTCTGGGCAATGTCACTTCTCATCAGGGAGTCTGTCAACATCAACGGAGAAACACCAATCATTGAATGCAACACTAGGCTAGTTAAGTAGCTAGACGTCAGAGGTAGCGGTAGCAGTCTACGTCTAGATAGACACGAGGTACTCATGCAGACAACGTAAAATGCACGATGGATTACCTAGAAAATGATTCCAAACTTCATAACCCGAATGAACCTCGCGATTCCGAACACGACGAAGACCTTATCCCTACGCCCCCGTCGGGCGCGTCCGACTCCTCGTGAGTCGGAGTGCTGACTTCGCTCCACTTTGGATTCCTGAATTGACTCTTAATCGACTGGGGATCTCCGGTGCACTGTGGGACCCCTAGGTCTGCCCCTGGGTTTCAACAAATACGTATTGTCTAGCTAGGACTCAGCGTTTTAGTAGAAGGTCAGAAAACTCCGTTGGACGTGTTACTCACGAACGCGAGGCGCCTAAGGATACCGTACAACTAGTTAATTAAAGACTCCTACACCAGACCCTCTCGCGCCGCCTTGCACGGTGTACCAGCAGCTTTGCTCTGGCCGCAGATTTGTTCCGGTCGATCAAATGCAACTAAATGTAGTGCAATACGCTTGCGCACATGTTGTCCCTCGGATTTCCAAACGCTGGTTTATTTTGTCTTTCGCGGATTTGTTCCGGGGCGGGGTAGAATTGCCGACACCTAGAAATTGTTTAGCGCATACGTATTACATGTAAAACATTTATTTCTGTATGCGACGCCGCTGCTGGTAGTGATGAAGTCAGTCAGAGTGGTGTGCTCCCTTCTACTACCAGTAATGCTGAGCCTGCTAAGTTGATATCGCCATGACCCGACTAACATTCTAGCTGCATACCAGCGGAGGGTTTGTACTTCTACTAATTGGTTTTGCTTACAGGAAACGACAGAGGAAGTCAATCAGCTAAAGGATGAATTGCAGAATGAAAGAGAAGAACGAATAAAATTGCAGGTCGGACAATTGGTTTGTTCAAAATGAATTTTATCGGAGCGTTAGACTGACGTCTATATAATCGCAGAACTCGAGTACAAAGTTGCAAGAAAGCATTGTCAAGCTTCAAGCGGACAACTTTCTGTACCAGCAAAGCTTAGACGTTAGAATTAATTGTAAATTTACGAATATGCGCATTGGAACAAATTTTGTGTTTGTTTGTATCTGTTTGTGTTTGTTTGTTTGCTTGTTTTGTACGTGCGTGCGTGTGTGTGTTTATGTGTGTTTGTTTCTTTTGTCTTGCCTTAGGTATCAATTTTGAAGAATTAAAGTTAATAATCAGTATTAATTGGTTGATTAATTAAGCATGTTTTTAAATAGCAATTGTTTAGACAATTATGTTACAGAGCAAAAGTTTTCTTGTTAGAAAAACAAAATCTATGCCTGAATAAATGTGCAGTGACGTCATGATAATATATTGTGTTTGTTATTCAACTTTTTCTGTTCTATCTAAAAAGTTTTTACAAATTGAGAAATGGCAAAAGGAAAGTTTTGTAAACTTGTATGGTTGAAACTCCATCATCTCAACCAGCGATTATGGGCCTGGTCTGTCTGTCTCTTTGTTTGTCTGTCTGTCCCTCTGTTTGTCTGTCTGACTCTCTGTTTGTCTGTCTGTCTCTCTGTTTGTCTGTCTGTGTCTTTGCCTGTTGTTTGTCTGTCTGTCTGTCTTTCTGTTTGTCAGTCTGTCTGGTTTCTGTTTGTGTGTGGCATGCCTGTCTGTCCTTCTGTAACATATCGTTTTGAAAATCAAAGTATAACACATCATACAAAAGCTCATAACACATCATACAAAAGCTCAATGTTAACAGTTTCATATCTGGTAATCTAGACACAATGTAAGGCAGCTATTGTGTGAAATTTAATTAATCTTACAACAAAATGGTTGCTAATCGAACTGTTTAGCATCCGTCTCCTCAGTTTCATGCAGTTACATCTTTGTAATTATAACCCTCACATTGCATATTTCTGTAAATTCACGCAAACACGCTCGCGGGAAACAAAATGGAATCAATTGAATTATTTTTTCTGATGTACTTGTAGGATAGTTTGTAAGCTCAATTTGTTGCTGCTCAGACAATACAAATGTTGGATATAGTCCCATAGATAAGCCCATTCGATATGTCTTTGTAAAGGTCACACTACACATGCATACACACACACACACACACACACACACACACACACACACACACACACACACACACACACACACACACACACACACACACACACACACACATATATATATATATAGCTAAATATGTAAGTCACTACAAATTAACGTAATTTTATTTTAGACGGTAAATTGTAACAACGTGGTCGTTTTCAGTTGATCTACTGACTTGGTGTGTATATGCGTGTTAGAATGATATCTATCTATTCATGTCACCCACTTGGTTGAAGCAAAATGCTGAATATTTCGAAACTACAACAATAAACGAGACATATCGCCTTTCCATTGGCACCGGGAACACAGAAAACGGACGAATAATAAAGGTACAGTATAATTATTTGTGTTTATAACTATGTCTGTATTTTAATGAGCTAAAATGTGTAGGCACCTATAGTAGAACCAGGAATATTAAACAGTTCGTTTGTTTATGTTATACATGTCAAATTTTGGAAAATTCAGATCACGGACGACAGCGATATTGCTATAGTGATTTGCGATCAATCGCTCTGTGTGGGCTTTTTTTTCTTTGACAATACCCACATTAGAGCAGTTCAAGTTGTAGCCAATTCATCAATTTGTGAAATATTTGGTTCTCAATCATCATGGGAAAATGTTAACTATCAATTCTGGAACATCAGGTTTGAGGTGTCTCCTACTCACACTTTGGGAATTACGTGGAATGCTGGTTCGGACAGAGGGATATCACGAGTATACGACAGCTCTCTCAAACCCGGCAATGGACTGTGGATTACGGCATGCCGACAAGAAAAGAACGAAAAACATGACTTGCGCTTTATTGAAGTCTCTGTTAGGAAGACAATGTGAGCCGTAAATGTCGACAAACACTTACGTAGGTAGAAATAGCGTATGCGCTTGCTATATTTCGCTGATTGGTGTCTTAATTAATTTTGCTGCTGCTTACTAAAGGAAAAATTCAAATTATAGTTGGTGTTTATCATTGCTTGAAAGGTATCAGAATTGCCAGAGGCTCACATCACAAGTACAGTTAATACATTACGTAATTGTCGCACAAATTATGGTATACGCCAGTCAATTTCGGGTAATCTATTACACATCGAACTGTATACAAGATTTGACTATTTAACATTAGCTGATCTCAATATCATCATCTTCTTTTATGCCAAACATAAAATATTTCAGTGTAATGTATAGCTGCCTGCGTGTCTGGAGAAATATCTTTCAATGCACGAAACAATTAATTGTGAAAAGCCTTTTTTAAATTTCCAATTGCAAACATACACTGGTACAATTTGTAAATTGGAGTAGATATAATTTCGTTAATTAGAGATGGAGCTATAGACGGGTTAGCTAGTGACGATGCTTTCCGATACGGTAGCCCTTCGATCATCTCTATATCTCTACATGGCTCGTCTGCATGCATGTCCGCATGTCTGTGTCTGTCTTGCTGTCGGCAGAGCCGGCGCAGGCGGCCGACCTATGGAGCTACGACTGTTACCATACCAATATTCAAAATTTGTACTTTCCCCAGATAGTGTTTGCCAAGAATTTCCTGTACATGTCTTTAAGAAGTTCAGCTATGAGCCTTGTAAAAGTCACGAGACTTGGCGAGTAGCTGATCAAACGCCTAGGGGTGAACTGACTTCCGGTCTCCGTCCTGGGCTGTAGATGTTTGTGGCTGGCTGGAGATCTGTCACGTTCAGGAATGTGCGCGGTCTAATCAAAAAGCAATATTTGCTATTGGTCGTACATGCATGGCAACCAGAGACACACTAGAGACTGCCAAACAGATACGAGACAGGTTAGTAACAAGATTTTCTTACCAGAATAATGTAATTCATATTTGCGATTGCCAGGTCTTGTCGAAGATAGATAACAAACAGAACTCACCTGTTTGCAACTGCTAACAAGAAATCAATCGCTTTCCTTGTTGACGATTATTGTACGGAACTTAGGCTGTGTTCACACTAGGATTTAGAATTGGGTTTGCTACTGCTTAGCTTAGCCAATTACAATAATCAGGTCAGTTTACGACAGGAATGTGGGTTAGAGCAGTGCTAGCATGGCCCTTCCAAATGTAGGGTTAGCGCTGTGTTCAGCTGGGGTTAGCGCTTGTCAAAACATTCTGGTTTATTCATATTGCGTATCACAGCAATGAATCAAAGAAGATTGCTCTACTTTGTGTTGGTCCGGCAGTTTTTTCTTGCGCAAAGCGAATCCGCAGCACGACTTGCGGAATTCTGTAGTGAAAGGCGTTGTCGCATCCGTAGATTCAGGCAACTGTTGCTGTTCTATCACACGCATGTGGTCCCCACACCTAGAAAAGGCACTAGAAGACGGAATGTGGTCGGAAGACGTTTGAATTCTTGCGCGGGATTTGAGTAGCGTAGCTTGAGTACATGATACAATCAGTTGCAGTCTACTAGAGTTCACACACCCTAATAGACGAAACCATGGAGTGGGCTGCAGAAGGTGGACACGAGGAAGTTGTCCGTTTATATAGAGAATTGAGAGCCTCCAAGTTCGACTCGCCCATATCATGGGCTGCAAGTAGTGGTCACGAAAACATCATGCAACTGTTTCGCGATTGGGGGTTACCGATTTCAAGCCACCCATTGTCTGGGCAGCAAACAATGGTTGTGAAAATTCAATGCGACTATGTTATGAGTGGGGAGCCACCGACGTCGACACGGCTATGGTACGGGCCACGAGTGGTGGTTACGAATCCGCTGTTTATCTGTGCTACCATTGGGGTGCCCAAGAAATCGACCTGGCTATGACATTTGCTGCCAAAGAAGGTCGTAAATCTGTCGTGCAACTATGTCGTGATTTGGGGTTTACCGCCATCAAACAGACTATGCTGTGTGCTGCAAGCATGGTCACGAATCTATAGTACATTTGTGTTATGATTGGGATGCTGAAGATCTCGATACTGTCATGGCTAACGCCGCCCGACATGGACACCTTGGGATCGTGATGCTATGCCACTGATGGAGTGCAACCAACATGGAATGGGCCGCGATATGTGCCGAAGAAGGGGCACGAACATATCGTGCAAATGTGCCAAGTTGGGGGCAATTTTAGGTGTAACTGTGCCAGTTTGGGGTCAATTTCGAGGTGCAATTTGGGGTGCAAATGTGCGGCTAATTTTGGAGTCCAATTTGCGGTGCACGCTTATGCCGTCATTGGTTGTCCATATAAGAACAGACCTGCTAGCATCACTACTACCCTTACATAGCGGATAATGTTTTATTTGCTTTGGTTTTGGAGATGAGGGCAGTGGTTTGCACCAATGCCCATCATATGGTTTCACAGTCTCCTCTACGTCCATGTCCTCGGAGGGAGGTGTCAGAACACACAATGCCGAGTCGAGCGCCTTGTGCCCGATATACCGTAGGTCGTGTAGTTGTAAGAGACAGCTGAGCTCTTTAATTTGGTGGGTTCAAGACATTCAACGCCTTGTCGAGAGTCATCGAAATGAGGTCCTCCTGGTACAAATGCAACAGCTGTTTGAGATCCTTCATATGCAAAAGTTACATAAAAATGTTGCGCCCTATTAGAGAAATGAAATCTATGTGATATTAACATATGCACTTGCAAAACTGATAATTAGTAAGGCGTCGGCACTTGCCGCAAACCCCGAGATATTCAATGTCCCAACTGTGGGACTACCATCCACAGAAACGAGCAATGTTGGTACTGCGCTCTCCACTCTCCGAAAAAATTAGAATGAGTCGATCCTATTTCTAAAAATGTGCATGTGGTGGTGAATTTAAAAATGTGTGCGAGTGTAAACACGAATGCAATATCTGTGGTCTCATCCGCCAAATAGAACAACCGCAAGCCGGACTGCACGCTCACAATGTGCCAAACTCAAAATACTACATGAACTACCACATCAGGAAACAATTGCAACGATTCGATCTATACGAGCAATTAGGAGAGACCATCGTATCTCATCCAAGGGTGATGAGGTTGTCCACCCAACTGTTGAATGTGTTGTATCCTTTCCATTTGACAAACGCTTGTTGACCTTTCTCCGTATCACCTTCTCGATACGAAACACATCTTGGGTCGTAGCTCTGGCTCGTAGAAGGATCCGTCGACGGGTTGACCATTCAAATCTTTAAGCTTACAGGTCACCGGGTTGCTGTTCTGTATGTCGACGATCTCGAAAACTTCTTTGATCTAGTTAGGTGTGTATCCTTTTTCAAACGTGGTCCTTTTCTTGGATATTCGAATACGATCACCGACTTTGATCTTGGTTAACAACAATGGGTTTGTGGGGTTCTACTGTGTCAACGTACAGATGATTCTAAACGGTTGATTTGGTTGATTTGGATGATTCTAAAAGGTTTTGTGTTGTTGGCTTTGCTGAGGTCATTCGTATAGACATATATGACACGATGTATTGTATTTCTTCAACAATTTACCCAAAACGTCTATGTACTTATAGGTGTTGTTGGCCGACATGTATTCCAACATTGTAGTTTTTAGGGTTCGATTATATCTTCGCACCACCATCGCTTTTTCCTCATTGTATGTCGAATATCTCTCGATGCCGTTGTCTTCTACCCAGAGGTTCAAGGTCCTATTGTAAAATTCACCACCTCGATCCACCCACAACCTGCTGGGTTTCCTTCTTGGTATCGTGTCGAAAGCACGAAATATATTATTACCCGTCTTGTCTACCAACGCAATAGACCACGCGTACTTGCTGAACACATCGATGATGTTGAAAAGATACTTGATTCCGTCGTTATATTTCGAGAAAGACTGCATGTCGACGAGATCTGCAGACCACGTGTCGTCCACACCTCCCATTCTAACACGTCTTGTTGGAAACCGCCGTTTCGCTAGTTTATGAAGTTCTTCAGCTAGTTGGTCCGTTCACGGTACTATTTTTACACCACCCACTCTGCCATGTGGACGAAACCTCTTTCCGGCTCTACTACCAAATATCCCTTTGAGTAGCGGCCCGATAAGTAGTATACTAGTTATGATTCCACCCAATCCAGCCCCTCGATTTTTCCTCGACATAAATCTAGTTTTTGTGGTTATAGACACCGGGCACGTCGATCTTACCACTATCCTATTGTTCCTTTTTTCGTATAGGATTCGGATTCACTTCCGAAGTCTTTCGTTTACACTTCACACAGTACGACACCATGGTTCTACATACACTAATACATTAAAAAGTGTTTACATAAACCACCCACACGACGTTTATTTCCCAACGACGGCACTTGGGTAAAGTTGAGAAGAATATCTTAAATGGAGCAACCTTGCCAACGATGAACGATAAAGTATAGTCAATAGTAACCTCACAGGACTCTATTTTTTATCTTGTAGCACGCTAGAATTGTACGCGATGTCTTTCCCGTCTTTTGCATATAGTGGTAGACATCCTCCGGAGGTCACATCTTAAAAATATTAAAGTATTTTGCATCTTGTGTTTTGGGATCGTTATGATTGGCCAACCAATGGGTTTCATCACCATCAAAGTAATCTTCTAGGTTGATGACTAGAGACTCATTGGCTTTGGGTTTGTTCGGTAGGGTGTCTTTACTGTAGGTATACCTCTATAGTTGTCTACTCCACGATTCTCGAGTGCCTCGTCGATCTGTAAATTGTTTAGAGACTTTCACGTCTTTGTCTCTTGTTTCCATAGCCAAAGGAGCCGGGTAACATCAATCCTTTGCCCGCTCCACCGGCTCCACTACCGATACTCAACGTATTCAGTATGAGTGGTGCTGATAAGCCGGTCAACAATGCTTACATAAATACATCCTTCTTAGTCGCACCCTTGGTCGCACCTTTCTCGCAACACGGCGAACGGCACCATCACCACTGACAGCTTTCTCAATGGCTCCATACAGCACCCGATACGGCGCTCAATCCCAGTCTGACGAGCACGGCGTGGACAAATCTGAGGATTTTTGGTATAAATTTATCCTATATTGAGCCGATTCTTCCAACATTTTAGCGATCTGCGACTTGGACAGTTTCAAATCAATGTTCCACCTCTGCAGGGTCTTTGCTTTTGTAATCTTATTGTATTGAGTCTTGGTTATATTCAAGACATCACCTCCCGATAACTGAAAGTGAGATCATGTAGGTTGTAGCTCGTATGTTTCTGAATCCATTTCGCAACGCTTCGTCCTGTCTATCCGTCAGAGTGAGACCCAACTTTGACATAACTCATGTTTATAACTATACGTTACATTAATTAAACAATCACATTCATCGTACCACTCACCCCCTCCAACGTCAAGTATCAATCACTCAGTACCAAACAGTAGACATGATACCATCAGCAGTAGAGTCTGCTAATTTCTTGAAACTTTCTTCCAACCGTCATCGTATATTACGAGGTCGGATGTGCCCATCTTCAACTTTTCTCTGTGATTGGACACGTCGACATGTGTGATCTGGTAAAGTAACACAATTTCTTCGTCAGACAATTGGCTTCCAGAATCCGTGTCCGAATATTTCTTGACCGCTTTCCGGAATAACATGTAGGCCCTCGAGTAGTTTTAGAGGCTTCGATAAAGTTTGTCTCGATCTCCCTGTCTGGGTACTGTCTACTTTTTAACGCAAACACTCAAGCGTGCCAGCTTGACGTTGCCGAAGATTTGGTTGTTCTAGAGCTGCTTCCCGTCCCATTCGGTAGACTCAAACGTAACAAAGAGGTGTCGAGGTAATTGCTCGCTGGCAACGCCGGTGACTCTCCAAGTGTAGCTCAATTGGGTGGCTCCAAACTAATTTCTGTACACTCTGACTTGCTCAAAGTACAGATTACGTAGTGCGTCTGCCACCAAAAAGCCTCCAATTGCGTGTCCTCCAGATGGTGGGTGGGCCAGGCCTTGCTTGGCTAAGCTCCGCCCACTTTTTAACTTTTGACTAAAGCTAGAGCTAGGATGGAGACTGGCTAAAGACAGCGTTACTAGAGGGTAGTCTAACTTTGGTTGGTTTGTCTAATCTGTAGAGGTAAATAATAACTAATTTATTTAATCACCTATACTATTTTCCGGAAATTTTCGCCAAACGCCTGTTGGTGAAAGTCCCATTTTCGAACGATGGATGGGTCAATGGCCCACATGGTCCACCCTGCTCCGCCGGCCCTGGATTATCAAACACTGAAAGTAAGGTAATACGATCTTTGACGTGTCCATTGCACTGTATTAGAGCTTACATAAAAATGTATAGCAATCGCTTGACACCACCACCCGCGATTATATTACCCAAGATAGCATGAGATTGACTAACGACGATTTCTTTGGTACGCTTTTGCAAGACTTTCTAGACCTGTGGATTAGATGTCAGTGTTTTGATCTTGTCTAAGGTGCCCATAGGGTCTATCCTACAGGCGATCTGTCCTACCTTAGACGTCACGAGAGTATTTTCGAGGTCTAGAAAACAACCGCATATTTTAAGAAGTTCAGAATAAATTACGTAAAGATGTCGCTACAAACTTAATACATAATATTTAGACTAATACATAATAACTGCGTATGTAATGGCAATGTACATGTCCGCCCTCCGGCTTTATTAATTTGCCTTCAATGACCGGCTGAGAAACTAGGAACAATAGCCGAGATTCTACTGTTGATACGGCTGCTTTAAAGCTACACATGTTTGAACTGTGGGTTGTCCGATGAAAAATGAACGAGCTGTCTATTCTGTGAAAATCGTTTATAGATCACTATTATACAAAGACAAATAAACAGACAAGACAGACAGACAGACAGACTGACAGAGAGACAGACAGAGTCCCGGATCTGGAGCGTCAAACGTTTCTCCTTTGTAGAAGAAAGAAGAGCTAAAGCAACAAAGCAGCAGTGTCTTTTGGAAGATTTCGTTTTGTTGGTGGCGTCTGCCACTATCGCTATTTGCGTCATACAAAGTTCAATGTTGGGGTTCCGTTGTCTGGAATGAACGCTCTTGTTGTTGTTTCTGTGTCGTCGTTTCTTTATTCATGTTACTAAAGTTTAATCAAACTTTGCTGCCGCCGACTCTGTGCACATGTCTACGTCGGTATTTCTCTTCGATGGCTTCAGATTCTGTTGGATGTGTCGCAGCCTTACCTTGGCCACGTACATGTGGTCTAGTGCGTCTTCCGGGAGTTTTGCTGTCATCACCTCTGTCTTCATCTGATTTTCTCTTGAGTGGCTTTAGTGTTTCGTGGATGTATCGCAGCCTTAACTTGCCCACGTTTCTGTGGCCCAGTGTGTCTTTCACGAGTAGCTGTTTTTATCCTCTTCATCTTCACTTGCTTTGCTCGGTCTTCTACCTTTCTCTGATTGCTTCAGTCTCCTTGGATTATCGCAGCCGTACCTTGTCCACGTGGTCTAGTGCGTCTTCTGTGGAGATTGTAATCATGTTTCTACCTGTTTCTTACTGTTGGACTCTTACTGTACATTCTATTAACTAGTATCTTTCTTGTTCGTGCAGCTGTAGTTTGAAGTCTTTAGAAGCTTGTAATTGCTGTGCAGTTGGACTTTACTATAGTGATTTTCAGTTAATGTATAGTAGTTCAATGTTTGAAAATATATGAAAGACAGACAGATAGACAGACATACAGACAGACAATGGGAGCAAGCAGCACTCCCCATACGTCTTGGTGGGTTCGGAATGACACTGTTGCCAACTGTCTCCCATTTTGTCTTTTTATCCTGCTGGGGTCTTTCCCTGCAGGAGTTACCGAAACCGGTTCACTTTCCTGGCAGATCATGTCAGGACTCTTTTATCAAATTGCAAGGAGAAGAGAGGCATTGGTTATCAACTGGATCAACTATTGGATGATGACAAGGATCTGTCAGAGGTGGTATCTAACGCAAAGAAACTCCAACACAGATTGACCGATGCTAACAACCAGATTACAGTTAATGCTTTGATTGACAGCTTTTCTAAAAAAGACGCTGAACGTCTGCTGTCTCCGCAGGAAAAGGGAGCTGCAGCTTGGCTCATTGCTGTACATTTCTCAAAAAAGTTTGCGTTATCACCCAATAATTCTATTTCGGCAGCTTCAATGAGGTTAGGGATTCCTGTCACCATTCCTGAGTGGGTCAACATGTGCGATTGTGGTCGAACTTCAGATGTAAAGGGCTCTGACGCAGATGGATTTCACCTCCTAACATGCAAGAACGGTGGCGGCCCTGTGTGGACTCATGATTCGATGATGTCAGTATGGTCTGAGTGCCTGAGTGCAGTTCATCTGCGCTACAATTGTGAGCCTAGGAACCGCTACACACATTCAAACAATCGGCCTGACATCCTAGTTTATGACTCGGAGACAGGATCTAACGCTGAGTTAGACGTGGCACTAGCTCACCCATTTGCATCAGACAACTTACCTCGTGCAGCTACAACTGGGGAAGCGCGGCAATGAGAAGGGAGCAAATCAAGAAAAACAAGTACGCCCAGGAACGACTACCCGGTGGATACTCGCCAACTGTCGTGCCTCTTGTATTCAAACATTTTGGCCGTTGGGGAGAGAAAGCGTCTGAGTACTTGAGGGTTATCTCTGCTTTGTGGAGGAATGGCAATGGACGATCTAACATTGCTAAGTTCAAGACACACTGGAGACGACGATTTTCGATCTAGCTGCAGCAATGCAATGCAAATGTAATCTCTAGAAAGATGGCAGTAATTTCAGCTAGACAAAAATCTTGCAGTATTCTTGACGAATATCAATTTGTTTTAAACTAAGTGGTTAAATGTATTCTGATCCCCTATGGGGTCATCTGTTGTAGCCTTAAGTGTTTGTTGTTGATTTAGAGAAACTTTACTTAGAGACTAGCTTTTAAGCTCTTGATTGAAATTTCTTTGGATTTAAAAAAATATATGTATTTGACAGACAGACAGATAGACAGACAAACAGACAGACAGACAGACAGAGAAAGAGACATTTAGAACATCATTTATTAGAATTTTAGTCGTATTCGATCTGTATGTCTCAGTAGACGGACAATTAGCTTAACAGTTTTACCTATAGTGTTCTTGTAAAATTTGATTTCGTGTTCAATAGTGAAAGACAGACAGACAGACAGACAGACAGACCGACCGACAAACAGACAGACCGACGGACGGACGAACGGACGGACAGACGGACGACGGACAGACATACATACAGACAGACAGAAGACAGACAGACAGACAGATACAAATAAAATTGCAGCGAATGCTAACAGACAGTCTGCTCAGGTCAGAAGTCAGTAAAAGGATTGATTCAGCCATTTGTTCAAAAGAAGTATCGCATTTGAGGTCAATTCAAGGAAGAGGGGCGAGAACATGGATAAATGACATCCCGATCTCACAAAGGTTTGCACTAAAACCAAAAGAATTTCAGTTGGCGACCTTTTTGAGACTGGGATTGCCGGTAGACTCCTCAAAATGGATTACAAGATGCGATTGCGAAAAAGACCTGGATTCTGATGGATACCCATGCAGAAAAGAGCATGAAAATAAGCAAAATCTCATGAGATTCTTGCTCATCTCATGGGATCTGGGCATTTTTCACGGGCGGAACCTCATGAGACGTGAATCTCATAAGATTCAATGGGTGTGTTTATGCGGCTCATACGCCAATTCCTCTTCTCATGAGATTTGGGCATTTCTCATGAGCGGAGTCTCATGGGACGTATAACTCATAAGATGCAATGAGACAATTGCTCATCTTATGAGATTTGTGTATTTCTCACGAGCAGTGGCTCATGAGACGTATTTCTCATGAGATGTAATGGATGTGTTCATGCTGCTCGCTATGAGCCGCGCGAGTTCTCATGGGCAGATCGAACGAGCTAGGCGCATGCATGAAGATTTGTTCCAGCTAGACAAAGCTACTAGTGGTGTATGCCTACTAGCGATGTCGCATGATGACACGCGATCGCAAATCAAACAGAAATTATTTTGCGCGCGATAATGCACAGCGTGTACCCTTCGAATTCGATGATATGATCGCTCTAGATAGATCGTACATACAGTAGTCGTAGCCTACCTCGTCATATTCAGTGAGTTGAGTGTTAATTGCACGTGAGAATGCCTTCACGATGTACAGTCGATCAGTACGACCAGAGCAACTTACAATACAGATGTACGGAGACTTCAAGGACTGGCGGATACGTATACGGCGGAAGTGGATGGAAGAGCTCTCGTCCACCCAGCTGCCCCGTACACTTACGTACCTGGCATAGGCATACGACGTCTGTTACGTATCTGACCGCACAACTCAAAGATGAGGTGATGTTTAGATACCGTCAAACTAAGATATATAGATAAGTATAATTAGATTTGACCCACTACATGCAATCAGGAGGTTATACACTCCGTCTGACTCACCTACACGCATACACACACTGCACACACACACACACACACACACACACACACACACACACACACACACACACACACAATGCACACACACACAATGCACACACATACTGCGCACACACACTGCGCGCGCACACACACACACACACACACACACACACACACACACACACAGACACACACACACACACACACACACACACACACACACACTGTACACACACACTGCACACACACACACACACACACACACACACACACACACACACACTGCACACACACACACACACTGCACACACACACACACACACACACACACACACACACACACACACACACACACACACACTGCACACACACACACACACACACACACACACACACACACACACACACACACACTGCACACACACACACACACACACACACACACACACACACACACACACACACACACTGCACACACACACACACACACACACACACACACACACACACACACACACTGCACACACACAGACATACACACACACACACACACACACACACACACACACACACACACACACACACAGACACACACAGACACACACACGCACACACACACACAGACACACACACGCACACACACACACACACACACACACACACACACACACTGCACACACACACACACACACACACACACACACACACACACACACACACACTGCACACACACACACACACACACACACACACACACACACACACACACACACACACACACACACATACACACACACACACACACTGTACACACACACACTCGCACGCACGCACGCACGCACGCACGCACTCACACACACCACACACACTAAAAATATTAAATGTCTGAAATATCTGTCGATAAGTATATCTGTAATGGTACAGCTATGTTTTACACTAACACAACTCGATTTCTTTCCTCGACATAAATCTAATTTTTGTGGTTATAGACACCAGGCACGTCGATCTTACCACTATCCTATTGTCCTTTTTTCCGCATAGGAGTCGAATTCACTTCCGAAGTCTTTCTTTTACACTTCACACAGTACGACACCATAGTTATACATACACTACTACAATTAAAAAGTGTTTACATTAAACCACCCACACGGCGTTTATTTCTCAACGACGGCGCTTAGGTAAAGTCGAGAAGAATATCTTAAATGGAGCAACCTTGCCAACGATGAACTATAAAGTATAGGCAATATTAACCACACAGGACTCTATTTTTATGTTGTAGCATGCTAGCATTGTACACAAACAGACAGACAGACAGACAGACAGACAGACAGATGTAAATGCTTGATTTAAATAAAAAATATATATATTGAGACATACATACATACGTACATACATACATACAGACAGACAGATAGACAGACAAGGATATTTATGTCCCTTTACTTTGCTTAATCTGCAAGTTGTATTTAGCTGTTGGACAGTGTGAACTGTACTTAGCCTTGCTTGCTATTATATTGTTTAAAACTTTCTAACTTCATTTATGAAAATATATGGAAAGACAAACAGAAAGGCTGAAGACAGACAAACAGACAGTGGACGTACGGACAAACAGAATTTAAAATAGGGCTTTGTGCTGGCCATACAGTTGAGACAATGATTTTGTTGATTCCCATGCAGACTAAAATGATCTTGGCTCTATATAAAGAAATGTTGGACAATTTTCTCAGCAACATATAGCAGAATTGTTTCTCAAGAATTGCCAACCATTTGTATGTACAATGATAGGAATAAGAGAGTTGCATGGCTCCATCATACGTACTGCATAAGCTGTTCCACACTACTAGCGACATCTCTCCATTCTTCACAGCTTTGCCTTTTCCAAGTGACTCTCTCGTGTTGTCTACTCGCTGCATTTGCCAGTAAAGACTATTAACATTTGTAATGCAAAATCAAGTTAGTAAACTAGCTCAAAAGTGTACTAAATTATGAATGAGCTGAAACTCTTAAAAAGTATCTTGTTTATAAGAGTGCAAAAGTAATGTACAGATACAGTGGTTTAAACTTTTGACCCCAGCCACTGTACATAGATACGTCATATTACAACAAACAAAAAACAATAAACAAACAAAAGCAAAATCACAAGTATACATGTACTTGTCATCAATAGTTTATTGAAACCAACAAAACGGACAGATGTCATCTTTCTTGCTTTGTACATGTTAATGTCAAAAAATATTATATTATGTCACAAAGCAGCATAACACAATTACTTCTTATTATCTCTAATACACTCAAACCTCCCTTATTCGGGCAATATGGGACCGGGAAGTGCCCGTATTTCAGAATGTCCGGATAAAAGAAAGAGGTAACGCGCGTTAGCTTTGGAGTCCTTAATGTACATGTCCAATGTACTCTAATCTGTCATGTACTAAGTGTCATTCTCCGCTTCTTAGCATATTCTTCTGGTGCTTCGGCGGCAAACACGTGGTCTTTGATTTTATCACGATCTTTCCACACGTCCGCCACAGTAGACTTCGGAATTCCGAAGATTTCCGAGGCGTGTCTCTGTGACTGACCTTTGCTGATTTCATCAATGACCTTGAGCTTCGTTTCAAGACTGATGCAGGCGCGCTTTCTTTTCTTCGAAGCCATACTCCCACGCACTGGCGCGTGAATGCTACTGAACATGCGGGAGTTTGTTGTTTACGCGGTGTGTAACCTCGGAGCCCCAAGACATATATGCGCAGGGTTTCCGAGGGTGCAAAGGTGCCCGGTCTAGGGAGGTGCCCGGATCTCGGAGGTCCGGATAAGGGAGGTTTGAGTGTATCTCTACTGAAACTCTGCTGTCTACTGGCGCAAAAACAAATCTAAATGTTAATATCTATATACAAATATTTGTTGTTCAAATACACACACATGCATACACATGCACGCACGCACACACACACACACACACACACACACACACACACACACACACACACACACACGCACACACACACACACACACACACACACACACAGTATACTAATTATATCACTGCCATTCATGTCAACAACCATATAACAACCAATGCCATAGTGTGCCATAGTGTATAGTTTCAAATATGATAATGTCAATTGGCAAAAGGCATATCCAATGTATACATCTGTAAGTATCAACCTAGTTGTATATATATATATATATATATATATATATATATATAATGTTTATCTTCTAAGAAATCTTTCCATACTACAGTATTTCCCGCCCAATTATCCGACTCAGTCAATCAATTATCCGGTTGGGGCAATCAATTATCCGGTTGGGGCAATCAGTTATCCGCTTCAGACAATCAATTATCTGGTTGGGGCAACCAATTATCCGACTCAGCCAATCAATTATCCGATTGGGGCAACAAATTATCCGATCTCGCTCCGGCAAGATGTACACTTCAGAATGAAACTCTCACCTTGCATCGCTGGTTAGTTGTTCAGTGCTTTGGGTCTTAGTTAAATTCTCTCTGATGCAGATTGATAGCATCGTGGGAAACGCTATGACAACTAGGCTAGCTACTACACATGTGGATGTGAGGATCCAGCTGCAGCGCGCCGCAACTGAACAGCTCTGCTGTCTTTCTTTTCTCATCAGTCTCATTGACTTGAGAGAAAAGACCACTGCACCACCGACACTCTCAGCTTTGCGCCCTCATCCAATTCTGAGTGAAACAAATTCACAATCGCCTAGCGATCGACCTGGAGAGTTTAGAGCTACCTAGACTGTAGACGTAACATGTACTTTATCAACCTGTGTTTGAGTAGCGTGGCTGTTAGTTCTGCTGAGTTCTACAGTACATATTCTCTCTAAGTTTGCTTGCATGTGCATCTTTACGGTGAGTAAATGTTAGCTAGAAAGCGCGTTGAGGCCTAGAGCACATGTTAGCCCTTTTAGTGCGTCAGGACACAAATCTAGCAGAAGTTGCCGTCTTGCTGTGACAAGAGTCTGACCCTCGCTGCAACAACTGCAACTGCGCCATGTCTCTGTGTGGTCATCCGCGTTGGTGGGCGATAATTATTACCTCACAATTACTAATGGTTTTCCTCCGCGATTAATTAATAGCAAAAACAAGAATTACCCTGTTTACTGGTGCAGCAGTACGGCGACAACATCTGCCAGTACGCGTTATTATTCCTCTAACCAGCGCTTCTTTATATCTACACTGGTCTTAATAAAAACCATAAGTCGCATAATTGGTTGCTCCAATCGGATAATTGATTGGCTGAGTCGGATAATTGGTTGCCTCAACCGGATAATTGGTTGTCTGAAGCAGATAATTGGTTGCCCCAACCGGATAATTGATTGACTGAGTCGGATAATTGGTTGCACCAACCGGATAATTGGGCGGGAAATACTGTAGTAGTAGTTGTGAAATACAATTAATTAAGTTAGCTGAATACTTTGCGCTTTGGTACTGTGAAATAGAAGTAAGTTAGCTGAATACTTAATTTAGTTAATTTGCACTTTTACTTAGTAATTGCATATTATATAATTGTACACATAAAATAGATTTGCAATAACTAGTACACAATTTGATGTATGCAGTGTATGCAACAGTCTAAATATTGCCGCACAATTCAATCCAGGCAATATACATGCACCCAAGAAAGATCTCAAAACAAATAGATTTGTTTAACCGCAAAGCCAGTAATCATTCTAATCATTTCTAGATTATAAATCACTTTACCTGCCGTCCAATATATTTGAAGTCGATTTGTGTCGAGAAAACAACGTTTAGCGGACGCAACGTTCAAAACTGGGCCCCCTTTAAATAAACAGTACAGGTTACTGCTCGAAAGATGCGCAAATGGCAGCAGTTCGTTTACGTCAATATCGCGGTTGTAACATGTCCATTGATTACCGAGAATCAAAGCTGCGCCGCGAGCCTCGTATTAACAGACCACTTTCGCTCCAGCGACTAAGTCCTAACCTCGTCCCAAAACAATTCGCCCAGTCCGGTGATAAAGGGAGTTCGCGGAAAGTGTTCCTGAGTACATAGTGACTGTATAAATAGATCAATATTGACTGTATATATCAATTCATATTGACTATATAAAATTAATCAATAATGACTGTATAAATCAATCAATATTGACGGTATTTATTAATCAATATAATGACTGTGAAATTAGTCGGTATTGATTGATTTATACATTCAAGCTGATTGATATACAAATTTACTATTGGTTGATTTATACAGTCAATATTGATTGATTTATACAGTCATTATGGTGATTAATTTATACAGTCAATATTGATTAACTTTATATAGTCAATATAAATTGATATATACAGTTAATACTGATTGATTTATGCAGTCAATATTGAGTAATATATACAGTCAATATTGATTTATTTATACAGTCAATATTAAGAGATATTTACAGTCAATAATGGTTCTACTTTAAGAAATCCTTGTTGTAGACAGCCCATAATCATGCAGCACAGAACTATAGCATCCTGGACTGCAAGTTGCATGAATTTCAATCAGTGCTGCTAGACGATAAGCTTCCTCAAGGGAGTAACCAGATTCCAACGCTTCTGCAAATACTGCACTTGACTCAGTCTTTAGAGTAAACAACAACAGAGCTACTGCAGACAATGATTCTAGACAACTTCTGGCATGTTGCACGACAGCATATGCATAGTGTTGGACATTATTACATAATTCAATGGCTGTTCACAAACGCAGCTCAAGATGACGACTTCATTTCCACAAACCAACAATGATGCAGACCGATATAGACAGTTTCCATCACCATACTCTTTAACTGGTCCTAAACTTCTATCAGCGTCTTTTGGATAGAGGTTTGCAGTTATGGTATCGGTCATGTATCTGCAGGTCTTACCTTCAGCAGGGGTAGATAGAGACTCAATGTGTCCTAGTTTCTCCAACAGTTCAGAAGACACTGAGGGTCTCGTGTCTTGCTTTAGATACATTAAGAAATCCAAAAGTTCTTGTTGAGACATACTGCTGCTACTAACTTCCGTGTTCGTGCAAAACTGAACTTTAGATTTAGTCGGCGTTGACGTTTCTAGACAGTAGTTGTGCTGTTTGTACTTCTGTTTGGTTTGATCTTTAGATTGGAAGTTCGCAAATGTTATGCTGTTGCTGTTTGTACTTCTGTTGTGATGACCTTTAGGTTGGAAAAGCTGTGCTGTTTGTACTTCCCCGTGTTTCTGTGAACAGTGCTGTTTGTGTTGACCTTTACATTGTAAAGGTCCCACGCAACTACACATTGCATGATTGTTTGTTATGTTAGTTGGTTGACCTTCTACATTAGCTACGATATAAAAGTTCAAGTGAATTGACTACACTGTTACTTACTTTTGTTCCTTTTTTACCTTGTTACATAGTTACAATGGAAGTCTCAATAGCTATCTTGTTTCAGGTTTCTGTTTCTGTTGCCATCCCTTCTGCTAATGAGATGATAGTTTCAGCAGGTGTTCTGCTAATGTGCTTTAGCTAATTTCATGTATTGCACAGCATGACCACTCAAGTACGAATGGTTCATAATTGAATAAAGATATAATAGTATATTATATATAGTATCTTCTCACACATTGCTATGCAAGGGTGCACATTATAAGGTTCTTGGTTACTCCTACCGTACTTGGATGCGATTTCGCATGGCAGTTTGTGCGACACGCAGCTGACTTTGTTTCGCAACATACAAAAATTGATTCGCAAACTGCGATGCGATACCGGATAAATTATGCCCTGAAGAATATACTAATTTACTTACTGTAAGTGTAACAGTTCTTATGTAAAATAGATTGACACATGTTTTTGAATTGTTGACAACTTGGAATAGACTGCAGACTCTAGACTAAGATTCTTGTCAACAGCTAATTAGTTGGACTCTACGCCTTGCCACATGCCAGGCACTGACTTTTCAAAAAACAGCAATCTATGGCAAACAGAAGCTGCAACACATACACAGACTTTAAAGACAATAGCAAGATAAATCGTGGAGTGTTTTTACAAAAATAGTACGTGTCAGCATCATACTTGAATGTATCTGGTTTGCCTTAATTAAACAAGATCAACAGAAGTCTGAGTACTCAGCAAATTTAGTCTCTGTTCGGTATATCCCTTAGAAACACCAGCGTACATAATTGCGATTTTCCTTGACACTGAGGTGTTGGAGTTTTTCATCCTCACCTGTGGACCAAAATATATTATGTATTATAAAATTAACAGCAACTTAGTTAATTGACTAGGTGTCACTTGTAGCCAGTGATATAGATAACAAGTGAACTGCTCCATCATATAGTGAAATTGCAACAAGTCACATTAGTTAAGTTGAAACTATAAAAATACACATGTAAATGCACACAAAAAGTTAACATATTGTACTATTCATTTGATATGTCATTGACTTCTCTCTCAGATTACTGTTAATTAAATAGCTGTGGCTTAATCAATTGCTAATCTTTAATAAATACATTGTAGTGATAAACTGTCTGTTCGAGTGTGTCTATGTGTAACTGTGGCACACAATCAAAATTACCATATAGTGTGAATTAAGTTGAAACAAACCACAAGAAAATATTTGAGTAACCATCAGTATTGCTTGCATTCAGCTATGACTTGGTTTGCTGTATCAGAATGTTGTAAGTAAAATCTATCATTGATGTAATACTTAGCAAAATTGTGGTGCAAGAATGCTTACTATATATATACTCCTGTTACAGATTCAAATTGTTGACAGTATGTTTACGGAGAAACTCTGTGTCTCTGGATACAACGGGGTGAAGACTTGGAAAAGGTAACAAATTATACAGAAAAAGAGCCAAGTTCAACAGACAAACTAAAAACTGCCATTGATCTTGTAAAATTGGACAGTGTTACAAGAAGACATGATTCTTTTTGTCATCAATGTTAAATCCTCACACTGGTCATTAATGGTAAGAGCTACTTGAATCTCAGACAAAGGTAAAATGGCTTATTTCGAATTGGCAAGTACTAGCTTGGAGAACCAAAGCCAAAAGTGATGACTTACTATGACTCGCTTGGTAGAGATGGCACCAAGCCGTTTCATCAATTAAGGTAGGGAGACTAGTCCGATGTTTCATTAGATTCATATACCTGCTATGTTATACGCACACACCAGAAACTGCTAGATACCTAGAACTAGATGGTCATGTCTACAACATCAAATATACCCAAACTCACATTTACAAATCCGACTACTGACACAAATTCTAACAATGAAAAAGATAAATCTCATTGATTACCCAAAGAAACAACATTTCACCCATTCTGTATTACTATACAACCAATGACTAATATACAGATACATGCAACTGATGCACTACTGAAACAAATTTAGTTAGTCATAATAAACTCAGGCATTGCTATTGTTCATAGAGTTCCTGCTGAAACGATTTAATAGTATTGTATGGCAACTTCAGTATCCAGAAGTAAGACTGCACTGCACTATAAATGTACTAACATTAATATGCACTACATTGTTGATTTAGAACATACCACAGCAAGAAAACAGCTATGACTGTGGTGTATTTGTCTGCGAGTATGCCCGATGTTTGATTCTGCACAAACCAATGGAATTTTCGCAGGTCTTTTGCAAAGGTTTCAAAGTGCCCACTACATACTGTTCCACGAACAATGGGATTTTGCATTTAGGATTATATGCCACATATACGAGAAAGGATTGCAACTGAGTTGCAGTCTGAGATCTTGCTACCTGATGAATCAGCAACAGGCAACAGTGCCACTGATGCACAAGTACACAAGGTACCTTCACAAGACCAGTTTGCTTTCACAAGTAAGAAGTGTACCAAAGACATATGGAAAACAACAGAGCTGTCTAATGTCACTGAATCATCGTGGGAAGGATTGCCAAAATTTCTATAACTTGTTTACCCAAAGGTTACACTTTCATGATAGAGCACATAGAAAGCCTACATTCCCGGGATTTCATAGGAGCGCAAACTGAACCTTTCAATGCACAGATTCAAACAAGTGTTACATGTAGAGATGAAGCACAAAGCTGGCTAAAGCCAATAATTGATCATAGCCAATGCACGTATACAGTTACCAGGACATACAAGCCAACAATGAAGCGCTTGCTCCTTAGAGTAGATATACATTGCCAACACCAGCTGAAGGCACTTTCAACCAAACAGCTGGCTTTAAAATCTTTCCATACAACAAAAAAGGGTCTTGCCTCTGATCTTCGAAAAAAGAAAAACTAACTGTCCATCAACTCTGATTATGACTGATTATGAATTCCACCAAGAAACTGTTCAGAAAGTGTCTCAATCAATCAAAAGTTCTCCATCCAACTGTTGTCAAGCTACTGTTTGACCACAACCACCCCATACATAGTGCACACTCGCTTAGCTTTCTCTCAATAGCACAACAGACCAAAAACATTTTCTTTGATCTATTTCGCTCAGGACATTCTGCAGCAACTGCATGGCATACATACGAATCAAAACTACTTTTAACTTCCCTCAATAAAACATCAATGCAGTGTGAATTGGCAGACAGGGCAATCAATTCTTCTAGGCAAGATGTATGTAGACTTTACGTGGACAAGAGCTGAAATGGGGCCTGATGATGGGAAGGCCATGATTGACCAACTACAGGAAGAAATTGACAGGTTTAATAAGCAATACTCACAATTTGGAGGCAAGGCAGAAATGCAACCCTTTCAAGCTGCAACATACCCAAAAAGTGATAATGACAGCGATGACAGCAACACTGAAGCAGAAAAGAGCAGTAAACTGCCACCTCCCAACTACATTAGATCGGTTTGGAAATTCTAAGTTTACTATTTCGACAACCCATGCTTGCTGTTCAATTCCACTAGGTGTAATGATCGTGTCTGACGAAAAGCAAGAAACTATCAAAGAGGGGCTTGAAATGTTAAAAAGAGTTTTGCCTACCTCTGCATTCTGTGGTCGGGGTGTCCATGTGGGTCCTGCATTATTTATGACAGATGACAGCACTGAACGACAGGCTCTTCAATCTAGCTGGAAACCATCCCGACTCCTATTATGCACATTCCATTTCCTACAAAGAAGATGGACGTGGCTACATGATGGAAAGAACAGAATTCCTCAAAAAGATTGTCTGTACTTGATAAAGATGACTACAGGTCTGGTATAGTCGAAGTCAGAAAATGAGCTAAATGGCCTGTATATTAAGCTTAAAAACGATCACATTTCTATTCGGTACCCACATTTCCTTCAACACATGAAGTCACTCTGGCCGAGAAGGCGTGAATGGTCTATATGCTACAGGCATGCTGATCTGTCTAGAGGTAACCACACCAATAATTTACGCCGAAGCAGGCATCAAGATTGTAAAGGATCTGGTCTTCAGAAGAATAAGGCATACAATTTGACTCAAATGTTTGCATTTATTACAGAGTCAATAAAACTATACTATCAGAGAAAGTTGCCCAATGTCTCAAACAGTAGAATGGATCACTTTGTTGCCACCAAATTTCTGGGTCAGAGTGCTGAGACAGTTCAACATAGTACCATTGAAAGTCTTGGCGATAGCATCTTCCGTATAAAAAGCAGAAAGCGCTTAACTGGGTTTGATGATGACAGTTATGTTGTGGACATGCACATTGGAACTTGCAACTGCAAGAGAGGGCAGAATGGCTCTCCGTGTGCCCATCAGGCAGCAGTTGTGTCCAAATACAAAACAGATCATAGTGTGAACTGCTGTCCGTCACTAAATGCATCAGCTAGGCACCAAATTGCTAATTTGGCAATAGGCAAAAAAGCCAAATCTGATATAAATTTCTACGCCTCCCTTCATCAAGAAACGTACGACAATGCTGATACTGACTCAAATCTGTCCGACTCACATGATTTAACCACATTAAGAGCAAAATTTCTGCTACATACAGACAATCAGGACACCAATCTAAAGTGCAATGACCTAAATGAAGACTTGGACGTACAATCTACAACAAACTCATTGGCATCAGCATCTCAAGAACTGAAATCCAAACTCAGAGCAATTACAACTGATATGATTGAAAAACTAGATTCTGAAGATCAGCAGTTCAGAGATGGTGTGCAAAAATTTGTCAAGCGATATGAAAGTCTCCAAGGCCCCAGATCCATTGCCCGACTGTCTAGTGCACTACATCAGTTTGGATGGATATTTGGCGGTTATTCCATACGTCGCCATGGTGTCTTCATTCAAAGAGGGAAACAAATTCCAGTGCAAGCAACCTCAGCTGGAAGACGGAAGTATGGATCCAAAGAGCAAAAAAAACCACAGCAGGACGTCCCGTAAGTTCTATGCTCGTAAAGCCCAAAGAAAACGTTACACAAAGCCGCTATGTAATTTCACTAAGAAAGCCCAATCAAAATCAAGGCAAAAGGCCTCACTCTTTGAATCAAGTATACAGAAAGGCTGCCAGAATGCTGGGAAGTGGTAACAATAGTCATAACAGAGACATATAAAATAACGAGGTGGACAATTGAACAGCAGGTCAATCTAAGATGATTTAGTTAATTAATATTTGACATAGCCAGCAATACTGTTACATTATCATAGCTGTTGCCATCTATCACTTTGTTTATCTATCACTTTGTTTTAATTCTTGCAGTTATGTAAACACTGTATTTCTGAAACAAGATGTGTGTGCCGCTACATTTCTCAACGTGTGATTATGAATAACCATCAGTTAGTTGCAGATTTTTTTGCACTAAACCAGAAGCTCTTCTGTATTCTCCACAAAGTGTAATAAGCTATGCCCTTCTATATATTGTCTGCTACATACAGTCTGCTATAAAATGTATTATGTCATTTGCTATAAGTGTACAATACCATCTAAATAGTTTTTGTGTGAAATTAGTCAGTTATTAAAAATGTGTCACCAGTATATTCTCTGCACCTAGATACATGCATTTCCTGCACATTTAATTGTTCATTCTAGTTGTTGCAAATGCAACTATTAGAACTGCTCATAAAGTGCAGCACAAAGAAACAGACAGATTTACTCTTGTATAACCCGTTATCCCAAAGGTATACATACATACATACATACATACATACATACATACATACATACATACATACATACATACATATCTGTCTTTGTTACAAGGGCCCTTAGAGCCCAGGTTACTGCAGATGCTAAGTACTTGCTATGATACTTTCTATGATACTATCATACAATTGAAACACTGTCAGTAGTCACTTTCTATATGTCACTCTCTATATGTCATTTCTTCTTTGCTGCTTGGACAGAACTGAGGCAATTGTATGTTAGTTCCTTGCCCAAGGGAACTTATGTATGTGGCCCTTCCGCCCTTGAACTCTGACCCAAAGGTCCCGAATGTTGCCAATCTCCAATTGCACACTCTAACCAATTGAGGCACATACATAAATTTTTTTGTACATGCGTACGTACAAGAGTCCCTAAGGTCCAGGTTCGATACTGCAATAACTAAACTTGAAATACTCTAAACTTTCAACAGTCACTCTATCATGTCACTATGTGCGTCATACTTGCTGTACTTCATACTTCATACTTCATACTTGCTGGACAGAATCTGACACTCCGGAGAGAGAGGCAATTGTGTGTTAGTTCCTTGCCCAAGGGAACTTAGGTATGTGGCTCTCCCGCACTCAAACTCTGACCCGAGGGTCCCGGATGTTGCCAATCTCCAATTGCACACTCTAACCAATTGAGCCACATACACACATTTTTTTACACCTACGTACATACAAGAGCCCCTAAGGCTCAGATTCGATACTGCAATGACTATGCTACAATGCTACAATGCTACAATGCTATGATGCTACAATGCTATCACCAGTCACTGTCTATATGTCACTTCTTCTTCTTCTTGGACAGAACTGACACTCCGGAGAGAGAGGCAAGTGTATGTTAGTTCCTTGCCCAAGGGAATTTATGCATGTGGCCCTGCCGCACTCAAACTCTGACCCAAATGTCCAGGATGTGGCCAATCTCCAACTGCTCACTCAAACCAATTGAGCCACATTTTTTGTACATACGTACATACAAGAGCCCCTAAGGCCCAGGTTTGATACGGTAATCACTATTCTGCAATCTAACACTACTGTATCAGAAGTCACTATCAGAAGTCACTATGATGTACTTCTCACTTGCTGTACTTGCTGTAGATACTTGCTGTAGACAGAACCTGACACTCCAAAGAGAGAGGCAATTGTATGTTAGTTCCCTCCCCAAGGGAATTTATGTATACTTACATACCTACCTACTAACCTATCTACCTACCTACCTACCTATGACAAACTCTATTTGATGAAACGTTGTTTGTGTTTAGCTTTCCGTCTGTACGTAGTACACAACATGCTGCATATGATGTGCGATTACAACGTATCAGTAAGATAAACTATATTTTGCAAAAATTACACCTTTTCCTCTGTATGTTTTTTATCGCATGTGTCCAATCCTCTAAGTAATACAATTTGACGTTGTATAGACTGTTGCACTAGTAGTATATTATAATTTCTATGATAATCGGAAAAGAGCAAGTGCAAAAACTCCAGTTAACATGTTGGTATTTTGCCGTCAAATGTTTATATTATTATTCGACTGTTTAAAAACATTATTTCCTTTGTCATACAAAGAATAAAGAGAAAACAATCTTTCTTATGGCACGGTTCTGAGTCTGAGACAGTTATGAAGTTGTGTGAAAGAATGGTAATTAGTCCATTGAAGCTAGCCTACTAACCTGCTGTGTATATAGAACTGAGCAGTGCATGTTGTTGATAATAACTGATGTAGCAAAACCATACAATCAACAAGAGCGTAGTACGTACACAGTGTACAAGTATGCAGAGTCCTGGCATACTGAAAAGGCATCTTGTGATATTCAACTTGTGCCAGAATGGATATTCAAAGTATATTTCCATGATGATTAATATATTACTCACAAAATTTGCTGATTAACACTAAACCAGATGTACTAAATAAAGTTTATCTTAATTATTATTCAATACATAGTTTAGACAGAACAACTAACGTTTGCCAACAGAGTCGAATACTAGAATCTGCTATAGTACTACAAATTCACAAAACATTTTCAATCAGCCTTAGTCGACTGTGACCGTATGTACAATGCCCAATGAAGGTAAGATCACTTACCTGAAAGCTGTAGAACCCAAGAAGTGCGCTCATACTGTGACCGAGATTATGCCCCGTAGGTCGATCATCTTTCTCACCACCCTGCAACAGAAAAACTGAAGAGACAAAACCGGCTATTCAGTTGCATAAACATCCAAAGCGAACCTTTCAAAGGACATGACTAACGTCTCAATTCGTCTTGTAGAAACGCGATGAAAGCGACTGACCGATATAATCCCGAATGTTCGAGTATTTGTCTCTCAGATTTCACGTTCTGCCGTAGCAACAGTACGATGAGCACTAACATCACCCCGTAGGTCTAGTAGCCAGCGGTAATGACTATAACATTAGCCAAAAAGGAACGCATCAGATCTGCGTCTGAAGAGAGAAAATCACTCGAGATCACGTGACAGAGATTATGTCCCGTGAGTCATCCGTCTTCTTCGTTGTCTGCGAGAGTAGAGGTTGAAAAGGCAAAACCAACAATTTGGCGAAAGGAAGTCATATAATGAGCCTATCGACAGAGATGACTTGCGTCTCAAACGGAGTCGTAGAAACGAGATGGCAAGCTCTGACCGAGATATGTTACTCTGTGACCGAGAATAGGTGCGATCAGTTTTCAAGTTCTACAGCAGCAACGTTACGACGGATGGTGACGTGACCCGCTCTACCTAGTTGCTATTCAGTAGGACTATGACGCTAGCGTAGCAGCTAGGTCTGGCTGTAGCTATTTGGCAGAGAACGAGTGACCGAGATTAGGAAATGACCGAGATTAGATCCGGGACTCTACTTGTCAGCTGGTGTGACGTTTGGCTTCGCAATCGCGCAGCGTCAAAACCGGCATACAAGATAAATGCTGATTGTTTGCAAAACGTGTCACTCTACTGCTAAATGTGTTAGTAGATGTACGTTTTCTAGTGTTTCTCGTTTCTTCCTAACTCCGCTGCTAGGGTGTCTACACCGGAAACTGAGTGTAAGTTCACTGCTGCTAAGTAATCAGGGGATGTTGTTGTAGCTGTGGCGCTAACTGCTAAGATATTAGACATTTGTGCTAACAGTGCAAGATATTACTGTAATGCAAATAGCTCGGGCAGGCGTAACGTAGACGTTATTGTTGCTTAGGAAGATCTATGGTTACAAACATCCTGTCATCTAAACCACAGTCCAGTGCTTCAGCAAAAGAACCGTTTCCTCATTGTCTCGAGATCGTCAAGCACACTTTTTTTGAAGAACAAACTAGGGAAAATAATGTCGAAATATGTTTGTGTTGTTTCTTTGGTGGTAAGCAGGCAATGTCTTTTACTACACAATATGTACTGTAGATTCTCAATCACACTCGTTCTAGCTGTTGGTAGGAAGTTTCTGGGTACAACCGGCGAAAGGAGATAACCAGGAGTGCCTCATAAATACTCTGTTTCAATCGGTATGCGCCAGCAACATTTACAAGTCTTGACATCTACAGGGTCACTGCGCTTGCCTGTTTTTTGCAGATTTCTACATTGTCTCAAAACATGAAGGTATGAGTTTTTCGCATGCTCTGAATGTACTCTAGCAATACTTCGTACAATCTCAAAGTCTGTCCACGCATTGCATTTGTAACTAGGCGATTTTTTCGATGCTGTCTGCATGTGACCGGATCGTAGAAGTATGACTTCCATTCCGGTTTGATCTGTCATATCAGGAAACAGATATTTACTTTATAGGTAAGGTTTCTAGTCACCGCAAAGATGTTTGTGTATTAATTAGTCGCTTGATTCCCATTACGTGAATTTTCTCGGTAGGTTTGGTTAACGGGCTACGCTAGTATCGTGTGTAAGGCGCATGCGTTACAGCTCTACTTTTTGGTCGATTAGGCTCCGCCCACTAGCAATGAATCGACGCGATTGTAGACGACCGCTTTGGATATATTGAGAATGCAGAACCTGAACGTGAAGATATTATGACAATCTACTGTTTCGCCGTCAGTAGTTCTTCTTTGCAGTAAAATAGTGACGCTAGAGCTGCTTTTCCGGCAAACTTTCTAGCGAAATTCTACATCACTACGGCTTACCTCAAGAAGATGCTTTCGACAGAGTAAGTGGTCATCGTCGGTCTTTCCATATCCGAAGAGAAATGTTCAGAATGCCGTCTAGTCTAGGCTACAGAGAACGTTGCTTATGTAACATCCTGGACCATAAGCTTTTGGAAGTTTTTGTGCGTTTCCCTAGTTACGCGCGAGGTTCTCGTCGTTTCAAGGGTCTTTAAGCACGAGCAGAGGCAGCGATGACTGACATATTACCATACAGTTTTGAGCCAGAACATGGTGCAGTAGACTACCCTTCCAGCACTGACTCTGAGGAGGATACCAGGGACAGCGGAGATGAAGCAGGGGATGGCGTGGACATGGCAGACCGAGTAGGCAATTCGGACTGGTGCACTTGTGGAAAGTATGCCAAGTGAAGCAGAGTGTCTTTGCTGTCAGGAGGTGGACACCTTAGACTGGAAACTGCATGGCCTGGAATGTATCACACAGCATGATGGCTTTCAGTCTGTTTGCCTAAATGAAGGAGTTCTTCGTACAGCAGTTGTTTTGATGGTAGATGTACGAGGAGACACCATTACCGAGCCTCTAACTTCTAGGTCAGAAATCATTTTCTGGTACAGAACTAGTTAACTATTTAATTAATAAACTTTATCAGATTACAGCGATTGACGGCATACCGGCAGTTTACATACTGGGTTCATGAAAATTTGAAGAAGGTGTTAGGTTAGTCATTCCAGCTTGTGTGGTGACAGCTATTCGTAGCAGATTCCCGGAAGAGAATTGAATGTATATTGGATTCACAGAAAGGGTAAATGGTCCAAATTGGCCAGGTTAACTAAATTAATTAGCAAGATGAACAGATGACACATAAGTGATACCTAAAGGCCTAACTATAGTCGCTAATGTGCATTCGACTTTGGTGCTGTTGGATAGCATTAGTTTTTGTTGGCTTTTCAGTTCTTGCTATGTTTGGAGCTATGTTGACTGGCGCTTTTGAAGCTCTTATTTTTCTTAGAGGATTACTTTCAGATTTTCTCTTCTCAATCACATCATGAAGCATATCTATCACATAGCTGTTGTCTTTTGTCTCATAGATGGGTCTCATTGTCCAGTGCTTTTTTGGCTTGTCTATGCTCAAGCTTGTACCCTTTTTGTCCTTCTGATGTGGTAGCTTGTTTCCTGTTTGTGTTCATGTTGTGCTCAAGCTGCCAAGCAAGAACGTGCCCACCTCTTTAAAAGGGAAGTGCTCACGTTTTGGGCAATATTTTGTCATAGAAGAATGGTATACTTCTAAATCACCAGTGTGGCAAAACAGGTTTAAACTCCCTACATCATTGAACAATCGCTTGTCTAGCACCACTTGTGTCAATGCTTTATGAGCAGGTGACCCTTTCCTCAGCCATTTCTTATTTCTCTTATCTGTAGAAGAAAGTGGTAGATGAGCACATGTAGTGAAGTGACTAGCATCATTCCATGTGTGCTCATTCACTATATGGTGTACTATGGATGTCCACTTTTCTCGAAGAACCTCAGGATTTTGTCACATGTAGCAGCTGACCACCAGAGATGGTTTGTGACAGAATTTATCCACTCCATTAGTTCACTGCAGGTTTTCTTCTTAGCCTTTTCCCTTAGTTTCTTTGAAATGTTTTTTGCCAAGTGCCAAACATCAAACTGATGATTAATGTGTGGATTGACCTTTTTCATAAGCGACACTATCTGAGGGTGTCGGTCAGTAGTTAAGACTCTACATTGTAATCCCGACTCTTCCAATCTTGACATGGCTCTTTCAAACCCAACCTTCTCCATTCTTCCAGAATTTTCAACTTCTGAAACTTGCACAAGTTGAAAATCCAGAATATTACCAGAGTTTTGGTCCATCAATGAGTATGTGCAGTACTTTGCAGAGTGACCGGGACTGTCACATCTTCCATCACCTGACAGCCACAAAGTCTGTTCTTCAGCACATACCAGAGCTGCTTCTTGATGAGCTTCCCATGTGTCAGTCACAACGGGAAACAAGTACCGATCTTGGATAAGGTAGAATTTACTATGGGAAAATATTTGAAGGTTTGCTATAGAGGATAACTTTGAGAATTGGTTGAAAGTAGTGCCAGAAAACAAGATAGCTGCTGATAAAACTAGATTGCCTGCTGCCATATTATTTACTAGTGGCTCACCGCTGAGATTGCCAGTTGCAGGTATGGTGTGAAACACAAACAGTTGTAATAGACAAGCATGAACCAGACTGGTACTGATGAAAATCAGTTACCTGTTTTCCGTATTGAATACACCACTTGAATACCTTTTGAAGACACTGTCCAAAGACTATATATTTGCTGTCCGTTATTGGTGAAGGGTTGTTTTCATCACATTCAGACATTGAACTGTCTGTAGTGGCAGTTGCAGCAGTTGTTTCACTGGGTTTGAATGATTGATCCTTACTATCTGGAAATAAATCTACTTCACAAATTGAATGATCTTCCAAGTATTCGTAACAACTCATCATGCTGGTACTTATATCTGCTGATCTTGACCTGGCAACAGGAGAGAATGTATGGAAGGGGTTTTCTGCAAAATCTGTAGTTGTCCAATCAGCTTGACTAGGCAAAAGATCAACCTGGTCATACAGAATATCATTCAAATCACACTGCGTTCCAAAATCTTTTGTCATTCCACTAGAAGCATCATTCAAATCACACTGTGTTCTAAATTCTCTTGTCATTCCACTATAAGCATCAAGCAAATCATACTGTGTTCCAATGTCTCTTGTTGCCTTCTTAGTATTGACTTTCATGACAAATTCATCACTGGAATAGGAACAACATTCCACTTCTGTATTTTCATTGTCAACTACCATAGTGAGTTCATTCTCAGATGCACAATGAGGTTCCAGTGACGATTCCTCTACTTCAGACTCACTAACAGGTATGAGCTCATTCAAAGGATGGTCAGGAGATACAATGTCAGTGACTGATGGAGCACATGCTGCTTTGACCTACAATTCAAACCAGCCAGTGTTTCAAGAAGAAACAATGATAAACGAAAGAGTAAAATTGGAATTGTGTTTCAAACATGCCGCGGGCTCAAGTATTTTTTAGATCGATTGCAGATCAAACATCTATGAATGCAATGGTTGACGAGAATACACTGTTTAAAAGAAATAGCTTTGTTTTCACTACAAGCTACAGATGTACGTGTTATTGAAGTTGAATAACAATTTTTTTATCTTCACTAGTGTCTGACTGCAGTTATTATAAAAATTAGTCTAATTCCTTCTGCTAAAAGTACTAGTATAATTGATGCTAGATCACGCCCCTGGTAGAGATGTAGACCAACCTCTGTGTTCTCTGGCTTTTCTCTACACTTCCTTTTTCTCTTTTGGTTGCATGCACCTGTAGCAGATGGCAGTGCAGTAGACTTCAATCTCTTAACCCTTTCCAATTTGTATCAAAAGAGTCTGGGGTAAAGTGATCTGAGCACACTTTGTCTGTCCTTTTTACATCATCGTTAGTGAGACGAAGCCGAACCAACCATTGAGGAAAACGTCGGTAGTCTTTGAATGGAAATGAAAACAGACAAATTTTGTGTTCGCTTTGAGTCTTCCAGCAAATAATGCAAAAGTGCGGCATTCTACTAATCCGGGACAAACAAACGTTAGCAGCCCGTTCTCTGTAGCCTGGTTCTGCAAAGAAGACGCAGCTCCTTTGACACACGGACGCACGCACGCGGGCCAAAGCGGTCCGGTGAGCCGGCGCATCTTGCACTCTGGAAATTAGAGGATGACGTACATGAAGTGGCTGGCGAGCGCACGTCACATCCGCAGACTCGGCTAATGGATTGAGAAAACAAACTCCAGCTCATCTCATTTCAGCAGACCGTGAGCCGCAGCCGGCTTACTTCGACTACAGCCAGCGCATCCAGACAATGCAGATGATTGCGCATCCAGACGATCAATGCAGATGAAGCGCAGACCAAATCACGTCACAGCCGCTAGCCTCGAACCTTCAGACCAGAGAGCGCGCGAAGCGCGCGAACTCTAGTCTGGACCAAGTCGATACTAAAATGATTTCGAAAGTATTTATCAAAAGCGATGCTAAATGGTAGTCTAACAGCGTGAGATCGTTTTACCTATATCAACATATCATTTGTAAATGCCATGAGATCTCACGAAGAAAGAAGAGACGTCTGCCGTGTTTTTGCGTCGATATCTTGGTGAACGGCATAGAACCACGACTCTTTGATTCTTCGGCAGACCGCTCGCCAGTCTAACCGCTCGACTGGCGATACTACCGCTCGACCAGTTGTCAAAGGTGATGATCTAGCGACGCTGCTGTGCATGTCCTGTCACCGCAGGATTGAAAATATCGAAAAACTAAAGCTTAAACTAAAACAAAGATTTGTGCGTGCACCAGAGTCTTCGTCACGTCTCTGGCGTGCACTTAGAAGCCCACGAGGATTTCACACTCGCGCAATCAGCGTTAGTGCACCTAGCATAACCAATTACTGCTAAACCAATCAGAATTTACAACCGACATTCCGGTTGTAAGGAGCTGATTGGCTTAGAAGGCTATTTCCAAAGTAATTTTAGTATCGACTTGGTCCAGACTAGAGTTCGCGCACTTCGCACGCTCTCTGGTCTGGAAGTTTGAGGCTACCCAACCGCATACTCGGTCAATTGAATAAACAAACTCCCGCGCATCTCAATCTCCCGCGTATCTCAATCACGTCACATCCGCATACTCGACACTTCCGCGAAGACACATTCGCGTAGCAATCTAATTTTAGGTTAATTTCAGCCCCCCCCAAGCAATCCGACGCGACCGTTCGTCTCTCGGCCCACCGCGTTTCGCGACGATCCGAGACCGGCGTCGTGTGTCGATCGGCGCGTTACAGACATACAGACATGTGGACATGTGGACAGACGGAATTGGGCGTTTCCGAGCGTTCGCGTATTATCTAAAAAGGTTGTGTGTGTGTGTGTGTGTGTGTGTGTGTGTGTGTGTGTGTGTGTGTGTGTGTGTGTGTGTGTGTGTGTGTGTGTGTGTGTGTGTGTGTGTGTGTGTGTGCACACACACACACAAATCTCAAATTTTCCTCCCCACGACCACGCTTCATGATAGGACTTACCTTAGAAATATCGTTTCCGTGTCCGACTAGAGATGAGTCTAAGAACGATTCATTTAGGTGAGCAAACGGCAACTAAAAAGCTTCATGAACTTCCGTCGCCCATCCTTTTGTATTGTAGCTAGGGATTATTTGTACTTGACAACCAAGAAACACCTTCGGGAGTTGAATGCCATCTAGAGTCAACTATTCACACGTCCCGTACTACAGTAGGATCAATCCTTTGCTACACTGTGCTGCATCTATTAAACACTGTCTGATAGGGATTCATTGTGTGTACTTGACAACCAAGAAACACCTTTATTAGCTGAATGCCACCTACAGTCAACTATTGACACGTCCTATACCACAATCAATCCTTTTGTTTACCACTATGCTGCATCTAACACTGTTGGTAGTCAATGTTTGCCGATAATAATTTCTATCTATGTCAGTAAATACCATAGCACTGTCGTTACAACGGAACTGAGTGCATACCTAGACTGTACATTTTAATTGTCTTGATCACGATCGCAAAACGACGACTGCCTATACCAGGCCTCTAGACGTAATCTAAACTACTAGAAAGTTTGCATGTTTACTTCCATGACAGCTAGGGTTTCAACAAATACTGTACTGTCTAGTAGGACTTGGCGTTTCAGTAGACGGTCAGACAACTCCGTTGGACGTGTTACTCACGAACGCGAGGCGCCTAGGATACTACGGATACCGTATAACTAGTTAATTGAAGACTCGTACACCAGACCCTCTCGCGCCGCCGTGGCCCATGTACCAGCGACTTTGTTCTGGCCGCGGATTTGTTCCGGTTGATCAAATGCAAGCGCAGTAACTAAAAGGAGTGCAATACGCTTGCGCACATGTTGTCCTTCGGATTTCCAAACGCTGTTTTATGTTGTCTTCTTTCGCTGATTTGTTCCGGGGCGGGGTAGAATTGCCGACACTCAGAAATTGTTTAGCGCATACCCATTACATTTCAAACATTTACTTCTGTTCCTTTGGCCATGTTATAGCTTGTACAGGCTTCAGAGGCTTCTTTGTAGTCTATGCAACCTGCAGCTGTGAACTGTCGCCATCTAGCCGTGGCTTGTACTCTCAGATCACTAGATAATTAATTCACTAGATAATTATCTAGTGTGAGTAGACGTACGGCAGGCTACGACGGTGAAAGGTATGGGGAATGGGTATCTAGACGTGTTTTTGACGCTTTTGAAGAATCAAATGTGTAGACCTCTAATAATAGTTCGGTATTTGTGGTTTACCGCATGCAGTGATGTTGAATAGAAATTCGTTTGTAGTCTTCTACTTGTGTTGTAGGCTATAATACACTGTTGTGGCAGTTAGTTTAGATCTGCATGTACAAATCCGCTACACCGGTTCCTGTATAACACGGCGTTGTCGAGTTATACGGGAACCGGGCACGGCGACGCGAGAAGGTCTGGTACGAGGCTAGACTGCCTTCTTCTGTTCTGGTTACAGTGAGTCTTGTCGACCAACGACTAGACAGATGGGGGCGGTACTATTTAGTTAGCGCACGCATAGGTTCACTGTTCTGTCTTGAGCAAATCGCACGATTTGCGGAATTCTGTAGTGGAAGACGTCGCATCCGTAGATTCAGGCAGCTGTTGCTGTTCACACGCATATGGTTCTTACACCTAGAGATTTTACTCGAAGACGGAAAGTGGGCGGAAGACGTTTTAATTCTTGCGCGGGAACTGAGTAGCGTAGCTTGAGTACATGATACATTCAGTTGCAGTCTGCTAGAGTTTACACACTCCAATTAGAGGCAACTGGACAGGCTCAACATATGAGAACACACCTTGCGCATGATAGTACAGCAGGGTGTTATGATTGACTAGCCTTCATTTGCGCTAACACCTAGACAGTAGCTAGCTATAAGCGAAGAAAACGTAAAAATTAACTTTCGCCAGTCGTCCAGCGCGTAGAGTAGCCCCCATCTCACAATCTCACTATAGAGCAGATCCACGTGTTACTCTAGAGCAGTGGTTCTTAACCTTGTTGGAGGTACTGACCCCCACCAGTTTCATATGCGCATTCACCGAACCCTTCTTAATTGGAAAAATAAAATTCAAAACATAGTCATAGGTATATATTTTACTGGTGCACAAAATGAACCGTGCATCAACATCAGTGTTCAAAGAACAAAACCATTAAAACACGATTTTCACACAAAAACAAAAACATAATAATGAATATTTACTGCAAAGCGGGGCGTGTCATCACGAATCATATGAGTCGGGTGTGTGTCTTGACCTCCGCCGAACCCCTGAGACTGACTCACCGAACCCAGGTTAAGAACCACTGCTCTAGAGACAAAATCTACACGCACAAGCACACGCACACTCACACGAACGCGCGCGAGCGCGCGCACACACACACACACACACACACACTTAGTTAGCAAGTTTTCAATCTACTCAGCTGTAGCGCGCGTTAGAACGTACAATACACACGTCCTATTGCTTTAGTTAAACTCTGTCTGCAACTTGCACTCTACTCTATACCATTATAGCGACTGACGAGCACGTCGCATCGCTCTGCCCTCTAGGCGGTAGCAATTTCTCTTCTTCCCACATAAACGTCATGATCTACTCATGGAGAATGACTCCACTTCCGCAATGAAGACGCACCTGCCGTGACATATATGTACGGACGGACAGACGCACGAACACGCGGCCCAGTAAGCCGGCTTAGAACCTCCGACTGCAGCTGGCGCATCTTGCACTCTACTCTGGACCAGAAAATGGCATGAGGCTAGCGAGGCCACACATCGCATCCGCATTCTCGATTAATTAATTAACAAACAAATCTCGGCGCATCTCATTTCAGTCCGCCAAAGTCTCGTTTCTGGCCGTCGGAGGCAGTCCGGACGAAATCCGACTAGATCGTTTGTCTCCGACGACCGAACTCGACCGGGCCCCCGCGTTTCCCGACGATACGGGACTGGCGTAATGTCGATCGGCGCGCTACAGACATCCATCCAGACAGACGTAAGTGTGGGTTGGCGTATTATAGGGTAGGATTAGCGCAAACCCGGGTTTGCTAACCCAAGCGTGAACACGGCCTGTATATTTACCTAGAGGAACACTTTTGGTTGCCAACAATCAAATTGAGACATTTGACGCATTTGCAGAACGAGATATGCTTACGTACGCTTTTGACTGATTAAATGATAAATTCTATCGGACGCTTTTGTAACTTTTTCGTTCGGGGCTCCAACTTCTCGAATATCTACCGTAGATCGCAGTTTGCAAAGCTTACTGTTTGGTTCAGTAGCTGAAACACTTATGCACAACTTACTCATACTTATCAAACGGGCAACGCTTTTCTAACGTGACGCTGAAGAGGGTTTTCTCGCCATCACGTGTAACATCACGTGACACCGACAGCAGTCGGTGCAGCGCGGTGGACGCCGAAACAGATCCGGACGGCGAAACAGATCCGAACGCCAATGTCGCTCGCCTCTTTATTCTTTTAGTTGTGTTCATGTGCGACAGACCACGTATGAACAGCTGTTTTTACCACACACTGAAGGAGCCCTGTCCTAACAACTAGACTCAACTGTAACTTCTCGTTGCAGTTCTTGTCACTTCCATCAGCGCGTGCAGCCATTGCATTTTGCTGCAAATGTACGTTAGCGCACGTTTCTGAAATATTGCGTTAACGCAAATCTCCGAAATATCTCTTTAAGGAAAAATAGTTTTGGGACGTCATTCGAGAATGGTCGTAGGCCTAGCAACTAGTTAGCTAACATATCATGCACATGTTAAGGCCATTGAGGTGGCTTTCGTACATTGTAACTGCTGTGGACTTTTGAGTCTTTTTAAAATAATTATAGAGCAATGACTATACGCTTTCATACTCTTGCAAAAGCGTAATTATACATATAACATTAGAATAGAATTCGTGAAGTGTGAATGGTTTTTGTTATGCATAGATTTAATTATGCAACTATGTGTGACATTTTGTTCTAGTGATCCAGTTTGAGTTAATCTTTCGATGGGATATCGCCTTTTTATCGTTACACATTTCAACAATCTAGCCCATTTTTGTGAGTGGAAGGGTCTAGTTAGCTAGGTTTCCGTTGCGAACCCCACTGATGACCTCAAGAAATACCCTCTATAGAATGTTCTTATTGGCATATTCCTCGTGTTCTTTGTTTAGTATTGTGTATTTTGGTAACTAAAATACCTAGTAGCTGCATTCATGCAAATTATTGCTCAAATCAATTTGAAAAAAATGTTTGCTGTTTGTGTAATCGAAGTTGTGGAAATGTTTTATGTAAAGAGTACTTAGTAATACATGGTCTTTTAAAACAGAAAATCCTTACTCACTTTTTAAGTAAAAGCAAACAGTCAAACTTTTTAAATACTCACTAGTACATTATACGAGTCCTGGAAGATGTCTATGTTGACACATTTCGCCTGTTGTTTGGTGCAATTGTACGGTAGCCACCCCTATTCTCCATCCACCTGTGCATTAAATGATTTGTTTTTCCTTTCACAGACAACAGAAATACAATTCCGTAACCTGACAAGTCATTTGCAGGCTGAAAGCAAGGAACGGATCAAATTGCAGGTCAGCCTCTGGTTTGGCTAATTACAAATGAATTTCTGTTTAAGTAGATATATTTTTAACTGCAGAATGTCACCGCAGAATTGCAAAAATTTATTGTTCAACTTCAAACAGACAATCTGCTTCTCAAAGAAGTCATAGAGGTTAGTGTTATGCATATTTTATGTAGGTTTAACTCTAGAAATAAAGAAATTTATGCAATAAAGTTCCTACTAAAATTTGAAAAAAATGGACTTTGCTTACAAACTTTTTAGTATAATTTGCAAGAAATTTGTTTTAGACAAACAGAAAAAGTCGAAAATAAGACAGAGTAAATACTGACTCACGTTTCAATTTGAAGATGCGCACAACAAATTTAGTAGCGTCACACTGTTTGTGAAACGACAACAAAATAGAATAAAACATGCCCAACACTAAAAAAATTAAAGCCTGATGAGTTTAAATTATATTTAGCCTACAAGCGGAGACTATCTAAAATGAGGGCAATAGCGATTGTTTAGAAGTATTTTGACATGACAACCTACGTTTCAGCCCAACGTAGTTAGTATAAATACCTGTTCTGTTTTTGGCAATACAACATACGAGTTAAATATTTGGATTTTGTTTTAATTAATTTAAACTACGCATACCTAGACGATGCAAATGTATGATAATATTGTATCTATTATTTCATATCTATTGCGTATGCCACAATTATAATTTAACTATAATATTTAGTATTAGAAACTATTATGGTTACTAATTAAAAATGTCAGTACTGGTTTTTGCAGTAAGAAATTGCATTTAGTAAGAATGTTCTTACTTGTTTAGAGAAACAGTATCAAATCTGTGTCACTAGAAGAGGAACTGCCATTTTGCGATCAATCGAATCGTGGATTGCTTCGTGTTTTACTTGGTTCTGTAAACTCTTCCCGTATGTCAGACATGGTATTGATATGCCTCGAATTGGGAAATGGAAGTTTCTATTGGACAAAAGTAAATTATGTACCAAGAACAAGCGGCAGCAGCTGTCAAGAGTTGAAGAAATCATTAACGAACTTACCAGATGGGAATTACCTTATAAAAGACAGTCGCATGCAACTGGTAGAGGTAAGTTAGCAAAATTTTACCAATTTTGACATAATCAAGTCTTGGTAGCATTGTTTTGTACAGTGTTTGAAAAGGGCCTGAATTTATTGATAAAGTTTATGAGATCAATTTGCACTTGGAAAGTACTGTATATACTTTGATCAAACTGAGATGAAAGAAAAACATCAAGCAACAAGTTGTCAAGTGCTCAACACTAAAATATATAGACTCTTTGGTTAAAAATTTTACGGCAGGATATATAGTTTAGTTAGAACGTGTAAAACAAGTTTTTCTACGTATCACTGCCACAGCGTCACGATCCTGGCTCTTGAAGGGCAGCGTTAAAAGAGCTCCAAATGACGTGGTATGATTACCTCGGATGCAGCTGACAAAGTTTTTATGGACGACCATGTAGTTGGCTGTTTTATCGTACAATACCTGCATGACCTACCGAACGGAACAAAGAAAGAAACCGTGTATTTCTGGTGACGCATACGTTGATGGTATACTCGCTTATCGGTAAAATTGATTTTTGCCAAAATTAAAAAATAAATGTTTTGTTTTATTTTGCTAAATACTAACTGTTTTCGCCAGTTTACAGTAGTACAGTAGTTCCATCAGAAGGCTAAGAAAAGGAACGTTGGGAAAATTACAACCGACTATAGGTTTGTTAACTCATCACTTTTCTAGTTAGAGGACATGCAGTAATTGTTTTAAAGTTTGAAGTTTTATCTAAGGGATAGAGATATCAGCCCTTTCCAGACAGGAAACTTTGGTATGCAAGGATGCAAGTGGATTTGGTCCGCGTGTCGCTTCACGTGACCGATCACGACCTCTAGAATGCTCGGGTTAGGCAAATCAATCCAAAATTGCTTCTGACAAACCTTTAATTAGAGTACCTGGTCGTATCCATCTACGCAGTTTAGAGCTGCATTGACGTAGTAAGAACGACTTCATTTAATTTTTTTGTCTTCCTTGGTGCCTTTTCGTTTACCTTGGCTTATCACACTCGTCTAACCATCAGTTTTTGCGTGTATATATTGAAGCGTGTCAGTTTATGTGTCGTCGCAGTTGGGTTTTGGGTGGTTCACAGTTCTTGATTTGGCAGAGGCGGATTCAGGATCTAAGATGGGGGCGGCACAAACCGAGTTTGTGCGTGTGTTTTGTGCAATGATCATACGCAATTGGTATGATCACACGGTAATAGATCAAAGATGTTTTATTTGACCCCGCAGCCTCAAGTTTGCAAGAAGACTAAACCTACTAAAGTATGCACAATGACGTTGATAGATCAATTCACTTAGAAGAAAGTTATCAAAACGGGATGGCACGTGACTCCAGCAGTGCCCCCACTTGTACTCGCTTTGCTTTTTGGTATGCATAGCTCGCCCCTCAGTTAAGTAGGATTTGTATTTTCTAATGGGCTACAGTCAACTCAACACTAGACAGGTGAGCAATGGCGCAAGAGCTAGACTCATGCATGTTGTTAGGCTTGTTAGTCTTGCGATTAAAGCTGCCCGTATATTTCTACGGTATTTGAAACCTATTTTTCCACTTGCGTAAGTGTGCTGTCTATCCATCTAGGAGTTTGAAGTAAAAACAGAACGATTTGAAAACAAATTCTAAAAATTACAGTAAATTTTACGTACTCGAAAATTTATCGATGTAAAGTCCGTGTATTGATTTTAAAAACAGAAAATAGTTTGTATTAAAATGCTAGATCTCTTGTTATCGAATATAAATAAAATGACGTTTAGAGTAAATGGCGTTCCCAATAAAGCCCTTCTTCAAGTATGATTGATTTTTAGGTTTATTGTGATATGATGGTATCCGACGGCGGCTGGTTATTGATTGGAAAGTCATTTCAGCCCAATTTAAGAAATCTACCATCGACAAGCAACTCGATAACTTTAACTAACGGTCAGGGATGGTCAAATAGATTTGGTTCAATGATAGTCAACGATTTCCGTGTGCAATTTTCTACTTCGTCTTCAATGACTGATACCAAAGGACATTGGTAAAGAAGTTAGCTGCCGTTTGTTAGACTGCTCAACAAAGCGCCTGTAAATATTCTAGGTACTATCATTTGGCTCGTCCACGGGCTCTTGGTGAACTGTTTACAAAGGGAAGTTCAAACGGATGCATTAAAGATGGAATTACGGATATTGAATATACATTTGACATCCGCAGTGGCACAAAGTACTCCAATCATCGATGTTCAGGATTTCGAGATTCTTCTTCAGCGGTAAACGCTTTCAATTCTACTTTCGCTTAAGGTGTTTGTTATTGGTGTTAGTAACTGATTATAGGATTCACTAAACAGTTGTTTTAAAACAAGCTTATGTTCGATATCAGGAGACGACGGCTCGTTTAGGTAAGCCATAAATAATGCCCAATTTTTAACATAGTAGCAGTTGCACATGCAGCCAGATTGTACATTATCCGATAAAAGACACAAGTTTAAGAGCATCGTTTTAAATAGTTGCAAAATTTTTTTTTTAATTAAAGAGTTTTCTTTGCTGAATTTCATAATGCAAAACTTGAGCTAAGGAACTAAGGATTCAATCTGCAATCATGATTTCTTTAGGATCTACTCTACTACTAGTTTTCTCGAAAAGTGTCACTTGCAACAGCAGCATCCAGACCTGATTGGTCAAATTCATTTTTCTAGATTTATGTAGTGTAAATATACTAAAAGCCTAAATATGCTAGTATGTTTGTATAGTTTGCCTATTTGATACGTTCTAAATTACTTGAACGTGTGCATGACTGATACTTTTTAAACTGTATGTAGATCAGTTATAATAGATATTGTGCACTTCCTGATATATGACAAGTTGCTATATGATAACTGATGGTTCTGAAAAGGAAATAAATTTATGTAAACTATTCTTTCGTAGATATATATAATTCTTATATTTAAACAATTTCTAAAGCAGATCTCTATTAACGCTTTACTGGTCATGCAAAGTTTGCAGCCCATGTTGCCTTATACTTTCTCTTTTTCAATATTTAAGAAAGTAACACGAGAGTTGCCACGATGTGATATGTATAGAGTATTGTTATGACTGTGCAAAACTCACATTTTTGACAATACCTCCATCAATTCTTGCATTGTAGAATTGTAAGCTAGCAGTTTTACTATCACAACTTTGCAGCTACTGGTACTGAGAAAGATAAAGTGTATTGTGTTAAATTAATATTTTCTGCACAAGTTTCAATTAGGAAAATTTGACGTTAAACAGTTTTTACTGACACAGCAGCTTCTTTCCAGTCGTGACTTATATCTAGACGTAAACAACAGTATTTTCGCGAAAGTATGACGCAGGAAAAAGATCTGACTACGCGAGACTAAACGTGGGGCTGGCAGTTTGAAACTACCAGAATGTAAAACGGAAGGCTTAGACTTTTAGGTTACCATTACAAAACTGCCAAGCTTAATTAATCACATTATAAACCCAATGACAAGAGTTAACCTAAATCGTACAAAGTGAGCACATTGCCTTTTGTCAGGGCCCCTAAATCAACAAAGTAGGGATTATTTTCCAGTTCGAAAGAAAACTCAACTTGTTTACACATTGAGTTAATGCGATGTTTAAAACAGTGAATGACGCAACTGCTCATACTTGGTGCGTGGAGTACATGCCGCAATGTCGACTAACCAAACTGTGCTTACGGAACGTACGCTTGGCGTACGTGCGAACGCGCAAGAATCATACTTGCAGTAGACAGATTGCAAAAATTGGTTATGCATATATTTGTGCAGTCCACACAGTATTTTACATTTCAACCTCTGGAACCACTATAATTGTTAACTTCTTCAGTATGAAAACACTCTCCATTTAGAGGATTTGCTTCTAGCTTGAAACGAACGAAGCAGACTAAAGCTTTAAATGCCATACGTATATAACATTTTAGCATAAATATTACTATATTCTGAGGACTTTCATCTAAACATACTTTTCTTCTAGTTTCCACGGACAAAATGAACGGTCTGGACAAGACACATCTTCTACTGCATATTTCGGATGTGACGATGGCGTTTGCTGTGCTTGCTGGGGTGCAACTGGAGGAAAGGAGAGCTACTGCACAAACGACTGCGGTACAGCCAACGGTGGATCGAAATCCTCTAGTGGATACGCTTGGTTCTATGTGCGCTGACACAAGAAATTGGCAAAACAGATAGATGTTTTCGAGTTTGTGTGTCATGAAAAGCAAATGTGCTAACACTGCTTTGAGCAACCGTCATATAATAGAGCACTTTGCATAAACTATGTTGTTTAATTTTCTGTCAGTTTTGGATTTGCAATATTGTGTGCAAAATTCAAGCCTTTCTATACGTAGAAATCCGCGAAAGCATTCTTCCCAGAGCATTGTAAACAAACTTAAAATTTTTAAGTCATACGTTTTCGGCATTGTGCAATATTGTTGACGCCTTTGCCATAAAATATAAATAACTACAAAGTTTAGATAATTAAATAAATAGATATTTTGTATTAATGATGCCTATCATTACTTTGAGTTACATTTGTGAGTCAAACATACAGAATAGCCAGAACATTTCTCTCAGTAATAAATTGAACTGGCAACGTTGATACAAGACTTTCATACTAAAACAGTCTAATTTATATTTTCTATTGCCGACTGTAGTCAGAAGTTGACTTAATTAAGAAATTTTCCTGTTTCCAACAGCTACTGCAAGATTAGTAAAATAACGAAACTAACGAACTATATATTGACATAATTTTAAAAATGCGAAGGAGTTGAACCTCACTCTAATACAAGTTATTTTTAATCAAACCACTAGTTGCCACAGCTGCATTCGCACAACAACGTTTTGCCTAAGCCTGTCAGGAAAAGATAAACAAGAAGGCAAATTTGGGGCGTTTCACATGGACGTAGCTGTATCGCGTAATGACGCTACATTCGCGCGTGTTTCGAGGCGGCTGAAGATGAAGATGGAAAATATCCGTCCCCATTGGGAAAAATAGTTCACTTATTTTTTGTTAGTTAAACGCTCATAATGAACAGCAATTCAATCCAAAATCACTTTGCAGCATAACAAAAATCACTTATCGTATATGAGCTAATCTCGAATGTTGATATTCTGCCATAGGGTGAGTGGCAGCTACCGTACTTTTCGAATTCTAGCAAATCGGAAAAGTAACGACATGCACGTTTTGAAAAAGATTTATTACTACAGTCAAAATCTTTTATAAAATGCGCTTTTAAGACTAAAATGTCAGCAATACATCATAATTTGCGCAAGGTGTTTACAGAACCGTAAATGAACTGCCGACAAGTAGTTGTATTTAAATCACAGCAGGAACGCCGATATCTTCATCATACATTTACATGGTAGTGGATCTGACTATGAGGTCCAATTGATTTTCAATTCAACACTAAAGACCTGAGAAGAATACAAGAAATACCAAAAAGACCGAGTAGACGGCTGGAAGTTTTGAGGGTATTCATTTTTTATGTTTGGTAAAGCGATACCTTGCTCGTAGACCGACTGGAGCGACTGGATCTCAATGATGGTCGCGCTCTTCGCCGCGCAATAATCACTAAGGCCCAATTTATCTACAAGTTCTTGCTGTATTTAGAAACTAAAAAAGGTAAATTCAATTTTAGTCATTAGCCATAAGAGACAAGACCTTGAAATGTCACAAGACTTGGTGGGAATCTACTCAAAATGTATAGGGGTAACCTCACTTTAGGTTAGCAGGTTGAGTTTATGGCTGACTATCTGGCCATGTCTGTTACGCTAAAAATATGCAACGACCACAATGCTGTCCAATCATCGAGTGTTTCGTTTTTATATCATACGTAACAACGACAGACAATGGCCGGAAAGGTAATCACATGTGCGTAAAGTTCATACCAAAAGAGACTTAACCGTCTTTGCAATAATAATTATTGTCAGGCCTTGTTGAAATTAAACAACAGAACTTACATGTCTGCAAATACTAAATCGAAATTAAACGCTTTCTTCAACGGTTTACGACATTTATACGGAAATCTAACATTACGTAGACATCGTCCATTTCTAGATCCCACATAACTCTCGTTTTCTGTACTTCAACGACGACAGACGACGACAGAATATTAACGGACTACGTGTTTGCGTGAAATAACAATCATTTAGTACGCGACCATATAATAGATATACTTTACAAGTAGAAAAAATAACACCAAATAAATTCATGTAGTCTTCGCGACCATTCTACTGTGGCTTAGAGGAGCATTCCGAAGATATGCGCTAGCTCCTGGCTCCGCCTATCGCTCGCAATGAGAAATCTATACTAGCCAAGTGGGGTATCTAGGCGCTATCTCAGAGCATATCCGACAGATGTGTGTTAAGAACGTTTAAAAACTAAAAAACTGACGGGGCCGTTTCAAGAATTTCGTCTGCCAAATGAAGCGCTTTTTGCGCGCCATCAGATCACGTGAGCCTAACTGACGTAATCACGTCCCCAGAAATGGTCTTTATGTTGTTTCCGTCGCTCCAAGAACGGTGGAGAAAGTCGTACTACTTTCAGACTGTCTAGACAGACTGAACTTCTTTTCTTGCAATTTATTTCTGTCCGGCAACATTCGAGAGGATTGGCGTTTTGTGAGATTCTTTGGCGTTGAAAGGCGTGAACACTGCCGTTGATCAGCTTGCGAAGCACTGATCCTGACGCAGGAACACTTTCCGCGAACTCCCTCAATCACCGTACCTCGTTATTTCGGCTGCGCACTACGCTGCGCACTATAGTTGTCTATAGTTGTCTATAGTAAGAACACAGAAATTGTTACTCCAATTGATATCGTTTACATTAGCTTGCGCGCAGCTTCAATTAGTTCAAATTTCTAGATAGTTACATGATTATTGTAAGATACATTACATTTGAAGAAACATCGTTTGTGTTTAGCTTCCGGTTTCTATATTAACAAAATGCTGTATGTGATGTACGATTACAACGTATCGGTAAGATTAACTATATTTTGCAAAACAATTACACCTTTTCCTCTGTACGTTTTTTATCGCATGTGTCTAGTCCTCTATGTAATACAATTTGACGTTGTATAAACTGTTGTACTAGTAGTATAATATGATTTCTATGATAATCGGAAAGGAGCAAATGCAAGAACTCCAGTTAACGTGTTAGAAATTCGCTGCCGAATGTTTATATGTGTCGCTATGCCCTTCCATAATTGGCAAGTGGGGTCTTTACCCCATCCGGTCGCCCACCAACCCGGCAGGTGAGCCCAGCGGGGTACATGTTTCCTTGTAGTCCATACGGCGATCAATGGCTAGCCAATTCGATATAGATTGCAGGCATTACGGTGACCGGGAACTCGTGGACAGCACGCCTAGTGGATATCAACGACCACCAGGAAAGCACTGAACGTCATCGTCAGCGGACTGTTCGCCAGACCACAGAAACTCCCCAACGACTGAAACGAGTCATAGTCTCATGGATAAAGCTAGAGAAACATGAGAGAGAAAGACAAACAAGTTTCATAATTTACTATCGTCACTGGGTTTGAACCCCCAAACCATGGAGTGGTAACCATTGTCGCTAACCACTAAGCCACGGCGGTGATTATTATTATTATTATTATTATGTGATTGTTTAGAAAAATTATTTCCTGTGTCATACAAAATAGCTATCTCTCGTTTTCAATACACTTTAAAACGAAAGTATCAACAACGCCGACGAACAAAGTATTAGCAACACCGACAAAATGCGCTCTAAAATTCAAACGAAAATAATAGTTGTCGCGTGTTGCTGTTGATATCAATGGTAAGCAATTTGAACAAGTTAGCAAATTTTTAATTACGACACCCTAGTTTTGTAATTTTACGGCTATTCCATGGTAATGTATATGAAGGACTTATATACGTTTTGCGCATTTCGGTGGAAGCAAAACTATTGTGTAAAAACACATGTTTGCATACATACTTGATCATAACGAAGGCAGCGTACAAAGATCCTTTTGCTTGAATATTTGAGCGTTGTTTATATTGAGCAAAAACGTTGCCATCTCTAAACTTTGATATGTCTACTAAATCAGAAAAGGTCTAAACACATGCTTATTTTTCAAGTTTGCGTCAATCTAAGACTTGAAACAAAAAAGAAGCTGCTATATAGTATTTATGCTAGACGAACTATATACTGCAAACAAACAAATATTCCTCTTACGATTAATGTACACATCTAATTGTGGTTTTTTGTTTGCTGTTGATTATTTTAACTTCTAATTATTTAGTATCATCTACTGACTCAATTATTGCAGTGAATAAAGGTAAGAATATTTAATGTCACAAGTAATGTTGTGTGTGTGTGTGTGTATATATATATGCAACATTATATAGTTATAAATTACCCTAGTTTTAACAAATTTTGTTTATGTGGGAGCAAATTTTGTTTTTGACCGACTGTGACGTAGAGACATGTGACATATACGTCGGTGATTGCGATTGGTCATTGGATAGGTATCGTGTTTGACTGAGCTAGGGTAGTCTAAGAAGCGGAATTGATTCTGATTGAGTTAGATTTGACTGGGTAGCGGTAGCGAGTGGAAGTTGATTAAGATTGCGTTTAAAATATACGGCAGGGTCAACCGTTGGGGCAGTCTACGAGTCCTCTCTCGTAAGGTGCTGCGTCCGTCTTCGGGAAGTCTGCAACATTTGGGGGCCTGTCCGGGAGTGAGTCCCAGCAAGAAGAGCGAACAGCAAATCGAGGAGGAACAGAAGTGACTGCGAGGTTATTCCAGAGAATTGTAGCCGCGAGTAGCCGTGAGTGTGTAGTTGAATGGATCGTCTTATTGACGCCGGCGAGAAGCTTGGCCTGAAAGGTGAGGATTTAGAGGTGTTTGTTTCGCAGCAACAGGCGATTGAACGCGAAGAAAGCAAACTCGAACGCGAGGAGCGCCGACGCGAGCGCGAGGAGCTCCAGCGTCAAGAAGAAGCACGAAGAGCCGGTGCAGAGGAAGCTGAGCGTAGAGAAGAAGCACGGAAAAGACACGAGATGGAGATGAAGCGACTCGAATTAGAGGCGAGCGCACATGCAGTTAGAATTAGCGAGGGCGACGGCCGATGACCGAATCCCAAGGTACCGAAGCTTCCTGTATTCGCAGATGGTACGGACGAGTTAGATAACTATTTACGACGGTTTGAGAGGTTGCTACCAGTAGTGGATGGAAGGAAACAGAATGGGCATTCCTACTTGAGCGCACTGTTGACGGGCAGAGCGCTTGATATTTATTCGAGATTGTCGTATAGCGCCGCCGACGATTACAAGCAACTGAAGCAGGCGTTGCTTAAAAGGTATAATTTGACTGATGAAGGCTAAAGACTGAGATTTTGGGATGAGAGACCGGAAAGGGACGAGAGACCGTCGCAGTTCACCGCGCGCTTGCTGAACTACGTGAAGAAGTGGATGAGTCTGGCTGAAGTCGACGACACGTCGCCGGCACAAGTGCGTGACTTATTTGTGATAGGGCAGTTTCTTGAAGCTTGCCCGCAAGACTTAGCTGCATTTCTGCGAGAGATGCCGCTCAAGAGCTTGAAGGAGATGCCCGAATCCGCGGACCGATTTCTAACGGCGCGCAACAGACAACTTTACGTGACTCAACTTCGCGCAACTGGAGAAGTCAGTCTAGACAGTGGATTAGCCACGCATCGTGAAGGCGAGGTAAAGTCAGCTAAGCCATCAGGTATCCAGTGCTTTGTTTGTGGCATATATGGTCATAAAGCCATTGACTGCAGATACAAAACCAAACGGAACTGTTTCAGGTGTGGTAAGGCAGGTCATGAAGCAAGGAACTGCCGGAGCAATCCCAGGGCTGGAAATGCTACTGTTAAGTCCAACTGCGTAGTGCAAAGAAGGACAGCCTGGACTCTGCTACTGAAGCCAATGGTGTGTAAACGGGTGACCTGGAAAAATCAATTGATGATGGATGCCTACCTCTAGCAAATGGTATGAAGGTTACGCTGATAAGAAGTGCTGTGAGTGAGGAATTGTCAGTGAATGGTCCGTGTATGCCAGTGTCAGAAGGGAGCATTTGTACTTCAGGGGTACGTGTTTTGAGAGATACCGGGGGCAGTGGGATGATAGTGAAGCAGAAGTTTATTCTTAATATCCAGTATACCGGGCGCTGTGGATTGATGCAAATGGTGGACAATACCGTTCGTGGAATACCAATGGCCACTGTTCACATCGAATCACTCTAATTGACAGGAGTGGTCTCGGCACTATGCCCACCCGATGCTGTGCATAATGTGATAGTTGGTAACGTCCCAGGAGCAAGGGCACCAAACGACCCGGATCGTGAGTGGCATATGGCCAACGTGGTGACGGCAAGATCCAGCGCGAAGAGAGCAGGTGATGCGACCGCTCTCAACGTACGACAAGCGGAAAATTGGCTCAAGATCAACCGAGACAAGATTGTGGAAATGCAAGGTAAGAATGACTCGCTACAGAAGTACTACAAGAAGATCGATATCAAGAAGAAGGGTCTACAAGAAGTTAAGTTCGAAGTCAAAGAACGAGTTGTGTGCCGAGTGTTCAAACATCCCCATGTCAAGAATGGCAAACCAGTTCTGCAGGTGGTGGTACCGGAGCAATTACGAAAGCAGGTGATGGAGCTTGCGCACGAATCGATAATCGGGGACACTTTGGCATCCGGAAGACAGTTGACAGGATACGCAAAAGCTTTTATTGGCCAGCCATACACACTGATATATCGAGATATTTTCGGTCTTGTGTCGTTGTCGTGAGGAAGAAGGATGGTACTAACCGAGTCTGTGTTGACTATCGGAAATTGAATAATGTGACAGTGTGCGACATGGAACCCATGACTCTGATTGTGGACATCATCCAAAATCTTAGAAATGAATGTTTCTTCACAAAAATTGATCTCAGTAGGGGTTACTGGCAAGTACCTGTGGCACCTGGCGACATCCATAAAACGGCGGTTTCCACACCAGGTGGGGTGGATGAGTTTCTTCGTATGCCATTCGGCATGGTGAACTCAGTGGCAACGTTGATTAGAGCTATCAGGAAATTGTTCAGAGGAATGGAAAACGTAGAGCATTATGTCGATGACATTTTAGTTCATACAACTACTCAGAATTGTCATGTGGCGACGCTTCGAGAGCTGTTGAGACGACTGGCTAAGGCCAAATTTATAGTCAGACCATCTAAGACTGTTATTGTGGCAGAAACAACTTCTTTTGTCGGTAATCAAGTCGGTTGCAAAACAAGTGCACCACTTGAAGAGAACCTTCGAAAGGTGAACAATGCCAGTAGGCCATTGACTAAGAAGAATGTGCGGTCATTTCTTGACCTAACCGGGTACTACCGTGAATTCGTCCCAAATTACGCAGCTATAGATGTACCGTTGACTGATGCTACTAGGAAGGAACAACTCAACCAAATAATCTGGGGTGATGCTCAGGAGAAGGCCTAAACGACATTGAAGGCTATGATGACAAGTCACCTAATTCTTTACCATCCTGATCATAGCAAGCCATTCTTCTTGCAGACACATGCTTCTGAGATAAGCATCGGGCTGTGCTCATGCAGCAACATGGGGGCAAGATGTTTAAAGTCATCTACATCAGCAAGAAGCTAACTGAAAGGGAGAAACGCTTCTCAACGATTGAAAGTGAATGTTTGGCGATCTTCTGGAGTGTGAAGAAGTTAAGAACATTTTTTGTATGGAAGAGAATTTGTCCTTCAAACAGATCACCAGTCTCTAACATACCTCAAGCAAGCAAGATTTCTAAACTATCTAGTGATGCGTTGGGCGCTATATTTACAGAATTACCACATGAAGATTGAAATGGTAAAAGGGATGGAGAACTAGGCTGATTTTCTCAGCCGCTTGGGATGACGTCGATGTCTACTACGTGAGTACGAAGATGTGCTGAAAGCAAATCTTGTGTAGAGGAGGGAGTTGTGGGACGTAGAGACATGTGACATATACGTTGGTGATTGTGATTGGTTATTGGACCGGTATCGTTTTTGGCTGAGCTAGGGTAGTCTAAGAAGCGGTATTGATTCTGATTGAGTTAGATTTGACTGGGTAGCGGTAGCGAGTGGAAGTTGATTAAGATTGCGTTTAAAATATACGGCACGGTCAACCGTTGGGGCAGTCTACGCGTCCTCTCTCGTAAGGTGCTGCGTCCGTCTTCGGGAAGTCTACAACACCGACCTTCTCCTTCCCACCCACATCCAACAGCTATTACAATTTGTTCGAATTGTAGTGGTGTGCAAAGAGTTGATGAATCTAAAGATAACAAGTCCTGATCGCATTTCACCATTATTGATCAAGAAAATTCTTAAATACTGCATATTAATTAAATGTCTTTAGTTATAGCGCACATTCATTTACAGCAGCAAGTTTCACAATATTTTTTAATCGTTGAGCATTGTTCTTGCGAAAAAACCACTTAGTTAGCTTGTTTGGTCTCTAGACTATAGATATTTAATGTTAACAAACAATTAAAGATAAAAGATTTAAACTAGCGGAAACTGCAATGGCTATCTAACAAATATACTACAAGCTCTATCGGAAAAGTATATTTGTATCCAACACTGGAGATCATCATTAATTTGAAATTGACTTTATGTAAAGCAATAGTGATTTATGTCAGTTTACTGGATGTTGCTCTTAATACAATGCTTACAAAACAATTTAATTTATATTACTGCTTCATGCCTATTATACATCGGTGTGAATATACTCAGCAAAGGCGTAGTATAGTAATCCAGTGGCAGATCAAGATGGAAAAAATGGGTGTAACTAAAATATTTGAACAATTCAAAAAAGCTTAACAAATGCTTCTAGATAGCATAGTACACATTAATTTCTAACCACGAGATGAATTTCATATCTAGAACATGGTGTAATGGTATGTTAATGAACAATTTGCTATATCATTTTTATATTAGAAAGTGTGAAAGAAGGAATAAAGACGGTTTAGCAGTAATGATGTATACTGGGTATATTTATGTATTTTGAATAGTGTAGTACAGTACAATGCAGATGGAACAGTACATCAAAGGTTTCACTAGTCAACTATTTCGCAAACTGTCCTTGCACCAACTCTTAGTCAACTAACTTGTGTTATATCTTAAGAATTAAGATATATATATATATATATATATATATATATATATATATATATATATATATATATATATATATATATATATATAAATACACCCCACACACACACACACACACACACACACACACACACACACACACACACACACACACAACAGTAACTAATTACCGTTTCTTTTTACAATTGTTCTTTTTATCTAAGACTACTGCATGTACAGTATTTTAGTTAGCCTGGGGACACAATTTGACTCATCACCATGGAAAAGGTGTATAGGCCCTTGAATTCCTAAAACTATTGCTAACGCACAAGCTGCACTCGCCATGTAGAACGCTTTCCTTCTCCACGGGCAGCGAATTTTTGCCTCCGTTAATACAACTGTACGTCACCTCCTAGTACTTATATATATATATAATTAATCAATTACGTCAGAAAGAGGACAGCCTCAACAGTTCTAGAGTCTATTCTCTATAATTTCGTGTAGGTTGATGGCTCCTACACCGACAATCGCTCTTGCAGGTCAGCGAACGAGTTGAATTTCTTGCCAACAGAAAATAATGCGGAATGAGTAGGTCTTCCCGCCATTCGTCGCTTCTAATTAACATGACATCATCGGTCACGTGGCCGGTACAAGCCACTTTGTTCCCTGAAATGGTCTTCTGTTGTTTCCGTCGCTTTACTTTGCTCTAAACATCTCACAGTGATTCACAATCACCCGAAGTGATTCGCCAATTCTTCGCAGCCGATTCACAGTGACTTCAGGGTGCCTCACACGTTGTTACAGTGACTCACACATTCAAACAGTGACTCACACGTTCTCCTAGTGATTCACGCCCAATTCACATTGACTCACAACTTTCACTGTGAGTCGTCATGGGTAGCTATAGGGCTGTATCACATTCCCGAAAATGGTCTTCTGTTGTTTCCGTCGCTTTACAGCGAGTGACTCGCGTCTCACATTGATTCTCCATAGTTCACAATCACCCGAAGTGATTCGCCAATTCTTCGCCGAGTGACTTGCGCGACCTCACAGCGACTGACAGAGTTACAGTCACGCCCAACTATTTCACAGTAACAGACTCACGACTTTTCAGTGACTGTCTCGGATTCACTGTGAGCTTTGGTCATTGTAACCAAGTTAGGCGCCATCTCAGAGCAAGCCCGACAGATGTAGAATTCGTCCGCGAAGTGGAGCGTTTTTTCACACACCACCAGGTGACGTGAGCTTTACGGATGCAGACACGTTTCCTGAAATGGTCTTCTGTTGTTTCAGTCGCTTTACTTCGCTCTAGACATCTCACAGTGATTCTCCATGGTTCACAATCACCCGAAGTGATTCGCCAATTCTTCGCAGTGACTCACACATTCACTCACAGAGACTCACACGTTCTCATCGTGATTCACACAGTGCAACTTTTCACAGTGACTGTCTCGGATTCACTGTGAGCCTTTGTCATGGAGGACGTCAGGCGATCCTGAGACTATGGTGAAGAACATGAAGAACCTAGGGAGGACCGTACGGCAGGAAGTGAACTGCCACACATTTCTCAAGGCAATTCTGAGTCAGAAGAAGCTAACAAAGAGGGCGCCGTCGGTCAAACTGAGTCAGGAAAGCTCCTATTATACTGGACTTATAGGAATCGAAAACGGTGTTATGTTATACGGTGTACTAGAAGTAATCTCAAAACTAGCAGGAGAGTTGACTGCTAGAGTGGACTGTACGTATCCGGGAGTTTTAGTCGTGGGCCGGGTTTTTTACCGTTGTTGTACTAACTGCTAAGATATTAGACGGAATTACAGTAATGCAAATATCTCGGGTAACGTCCACGTCATTGTTGCTCAGGAAGATCTATGGCTACAAATTCTCAATACAAACATCCTGTCATACACCACAGTCCAGTGCTTCAGCAAAAGAGCCGTTTTCTCGTTGTCTCGAGATCCCAAGTGTCGATCAGCAAGAACAAACTAGGAAAAATAATGTCGAACTATGTTTGTGTTGTTTCTTTGGTGGTAAGCAGGCAGTGTCTTTTACTACACAACATGTACTGTAGATTCTCAATCATACTCGTTCTAGCTGTTGGTAGGAACATTCTGGGTCGGCAGAAGGAGATAACCAGGAATGCCTCATAAGTACTCTGTTTGAATCGGTATGCGCCAGCAACATTTACAAGTCTTGACATCTACAGAGTCACTGCGCTTGCCTGTTTTTGCAGATTTCTACATTGGCTCAAAACATGAAGGTATGAGTTTTTCGCATGCTCTGAATGTACTCTAACAATACTTCGTGCAATCTCAAAGTCCGTCCACGCATGAATTAATTAACTGAAATGATGGCTATGTCATGAACATCTGTAAATATCTAGAGAGTTACGAAAGGTTGCCATGCGCTTTTCCTCGATCCTCTCTGCATGTTAACGAATGGTTTTCTCGGTAGTTTTGGCTATTCAGGAGTGTTTCGCAATTAGCTAGTTTACCGCGCTTTCGAATTTCCAAACATTTAATTCTCAACATAGTTATTCTCGGATATTCAATTCTCAACGCAGCGTCCATAATTGAATATCCGGGAAACGTAAAAGCGCATCTGCGTTGAGGATTGCATGAATGTTCAAAAGGACAAAGCGCTGGTCAAACACAAATTAAAACCGCTATAGGTGTCATATTACATGTAATAGCAGGTATTGTTGGGTGTAGACCTGTCTAGTGACACGTCACTTCCCGAAACGGACGCTGATCAGTCTCAAGCCGACAGCGAAAACGGCCAGATAGTGGCATACAGAAACGTTTTCTCGAAGTCTTAGAAACTACTGTACAATGCAACAAACTATGCACGGGCGCGTTTCTTTCGGCGTCTGGAGCAAAACTGCGGCACAGATAACGGACGCTAAGAACTCTACTTGGTTGATAAATGGCTCTGCCGTCAATAACTGAAGACCTAGGGAGTCCACTGTATTCTTCTGTTGCATAACTAGTCCGAGGCGAAGCCTCTGGTTTACAGTAGTGGGTATTGTCGACCAATGGCAGACGAATGTGGGCGGTACTATCTTGTTAGCGCACGCATAGGTTCACTGTTCTGAACATGCACAGCTACTAACTACCGTATAAGATGAAATATTGGCGGGGAGTTTATTTTGGCGGATTGGCAGATTTTCCAGCCACCGCCAATGTAAAATCCGCCAATAATTTTGGCCACCGAGATAGAGCTAGAGGTATGATGTTTTCGTGACGTCATCACCCACGTTCTTGTGGCATTGTTAATGGCGATAACAATTAATGGCAAAAGCATAGGAATATGTTGTAATGATCCGCTCTGGGTTCGTGGACACACAGCGTTGAACACAAACAACTCCTTGTTTAGCTAATGCTTGCTAACAGCTACGCACACGCGTTCCTCTGGACACGTGACTATACGTCACAATGCTAATTATAGAACAGTCTCGTTACATCCCCTTTCTTTAATATTGTAACGCAACTCAATCTGTTTATAACCCGCAGGATGTACCATCGCTACGGACGGTCTGTTTTGATGTCGTGTCATCATGTCTGTCCGGTACAACGTCATCGTTGTGTGGTTCGTCATCGTCGTCTTCTTCTGAGTCATCACTCACCAGTGGGCTTTGTCTACAATCTTCTCCGGTGGTTCTGAGTTGACGACGGTTTCGTCGGTATTGTCTACCTCTTGATTCGACTATGTAGGACCGTTGTCCTGCTGGTCTTTTGCACACTGCTAGCGACCATGTTGTTTCACCAAGTTTTTTCATTTTCACGTTTTGGCCTGTTGCAAGCGGTTGGAGGCTCTTTGAGACTTTGTCATAGTTTCGCGCTTGGCGTTGCTTGGCTCTGTGTAGTTTGTCTGAGACGTCTGTCCCTTTCAGTGCTGTAGGTTGCAACAGATTTGTTGATATGGGTATCTGTGTTCTCGTCCGTCTTCCGTTAGCTGGGGATGAGCCAATGTTTTCGGATGGCGTGTTGCGGAAATCGAGGAGCGACATATAAACATCTTGGTTGGTCTCTTTCGCTTTCTTTAGAATGCTTTTACAGGTCTTGACGGTATTCTCCACCTTACCATTAGCTTGTGGGTACCTAGGAGATGTCGTAATGCGATGAAACTGCCATTGTGTCGCGAAACGCTCGAATTCACCACCAGCAAATTGCGGGCCATTGTCCGTGACCAAGATCTCTGGAATACCGTGTCTTGCAAATTGTCCTTTGACTTTGCGGATAACTGTGTTGGACAAAGCATCATTGAGTTTGTCGATCTCAAAAAGATTGGAATAGTAGTCAACAACAACTATGTAATTTGTAGTCTCCAAACTGAACAGATCTATGGCAACCCTTTGCCATGGTCTAGACAGAATTTCGTGAGACTGTACAGGCTCGCGGCATTGCTCCGGGCGATACACAGCATCTCCGGAAAAAATCCTTCAGTTCTGCATTTATGCCAGGCCAAAAGAGCGACTCTCTTGCACGTCTGAGGCAGCTTTCCACTCCCAAGTGTGTATTGTGTAACTTCTTGACCATACTGCCTCTTAGGAATATTGGTATAACTATACGGTCTCCCTTGAAAACTAAGTCATTCTGCACTGATATTTCATGGTGACACTAATGGAATGGTCTTGCTGCGACCGGTACGTTTATTGTCCGTGATGGCCATCCAGTACGAATCAGCTCACTGATGCATTGCAGCTCTTGATCTTCCTTTGTAGTTCGCCGGATTCCTTCCAATAACGGGTTGTCGATGGGGAAGTCTTCCACCATATTGACTTCTTCAACTTGCAAACAATGTTCACTCTGCCAGTCTTTGGCGGTAACTGTACCTTCCAAATACGCGCTGGAAAGAGCATCCGCTAGGTACCTTTCTGACTCTTCTTTGTACGTGACTTGGATATCGTACCGCTGAAGACGCATCAAAATTTGTTGTAATTGTTTTGGCACATCCACCATGGGCTTCCTAGTGATGTCTTTGAGTGGCTTGTGATCAGACTCTACCTTTGTGTGTTTCGCATAGATGTATTGATCAAAATCTCTCACATCCAAAAAGGACTGCCAAGAGCTCCTTTCGATTTGTGCGTAATTTCTCTTTCGATTTGTGCGTAATTTCTCTCATTTGTAAACAGTGCTCTTGATGCGAAACAAACTGGCTTACCCTCCTGGAGCAGGGTGGCTCCTAAACCAGTTGAGGAAGCATCACATTGGATTGTGGTTTCCTTGTTGACATCGTAGTATGCTAGAACCGGCGTCGTTATAGTCAGTCTCTTCACTTCCTCCCGAGCCTTTGCGTGGTTCTCTTGCCAATGCCATGCAACTCCTTGTGGTCGAGCTGACGAAGGACTTCACACTTCAGATAAGTGTGGCAAAAATTTTGAGAGGTATGTAACCATTTCTAACGCTCGTTTCAGTGAGGTGGTATCAGTGGGCGTTGGCATATGCACAATCGCTTCTACCTTGGATAGATCTGGCTGCACTCCATGGGCAGTTAGCCTGTGTCCCATGCATGGAATCTCAGTCAGCCTGAGCTTGACTTTGTCTGGGGTTAGCTTCAAGTTCCTTTCTCTGCATCTATCAAGAAATGCTGACAGATTGCGATCATGACTATCAGTCGCCTCCGACATTGTGTCTCCAAATCCAATAATAAGAATATCATCTGCAATGACTTCCACCCCATTCAGGCCCTCTATAATCTGATGCATATTCCGCTGCCATAACTCCGGTGCAGATGCTATACTGAAAGGCATCCGCCACCATCTGTACCTGCCAAAGGCTGTTTAGAACGTGGTTAAGCAGCTTGACTTCTCATCCAGCTTTATTTGCCAAAACCCGTTCTTGGCATCTAGCACCGTAAACGCTTTGGCCTTGGTAAGCCGTGTAGCTACTTCCTCGATGGTGGGCATAGGGTAGTGAGGCCTCTTCATTGCCTGGTTAAGCTCCTTTGGGTCCAAAAAGATCCGCAGTTGACCGTTCTTCTTTCAAACTGTGACCATTGAGGATACCCATTCTGTGGGCTCTGTCACCTGAGCGGTGATGCCTTCCTTAGTCAGTCTGTCGAGTTCCTTCGAATTCCTCACTGCTTCTCTCAACGGAGCTGGCATCTTCCGTGGCGGGTTGACTAATGGTGTGGCCTCCTTGTGAAGTTCAATCGAGTACTCTTCTCGAGGACATCCAAGGTTTTCAAACACGTCAATGCATCTTCTGAGGATCTCGTCTGTGTGTTCTACTGTCAACCGGTCATTCTGCCCCTTGGGTGTTGACGAACTTTGAGAAGTGACGGTATCACAGTCCATAATCTTTACAAGACCCATTTGCTGGCTTGACGTGAGACTTAGCAGAGGTGTCACTGTTCCCGGCACTACAATGAAGTTGGCTTGTATGCCTGTCCATTCCTTTCTATGATCAACCAAGCCGACCCCTTTGCACGTACTTGAGTTTTTGTTGTGCATTACCAGTATCACATTAGTAGGTGCTACTTCTTTGAACTTCCTGTCTGCGATGGCCAGTACATAATCCTGTGCTGAGATAACGTTACATGCTGCACCAGTATCTATTTGGAATGCCAAGTCCTTCTTTCCATTGATTCTGAAGGTAACCTCTGCCTTTGTGGTATCCACTTTGTGTATGTGGTTTAATGTTACATACTCAACAGCTGGCCTAACCAGTGACATTGTATTGTGCACCCTCAGGGTTGTGCGGCACACTCTAGCATAGTGCCTTCTCTTGTGGCATTTGTGACACTCCTGGTCTGCTGCAGAACCGCTGTTCTTTTCTGGTGTGTGGTTCATTCCAAAGTACCTGTATTCTGTCCGTTTGCCTTTAGACTTCTGCCTGTAACTGTCATATGATCTAGGTGCTCCCTCCTCTGCCTTTGACTTCTGCTTGTGTGGTCCTCCTCTGTTGTTGCTACGTGCTTGTCTGATTGCGTGGGTGGGGTCCCTTGACATGCTATTTCTTGAGCCTGCTGACTAGTAACCTGGCAACTACGCAATGTCTCCAAGCATTTAGTTAGTGTCAGCTTTTTCTTACCCAGTAGCTTCCGTCTGGTTGTGTCGCCGCAAATTCCATGAACAAGCCGATCGCGCACGTGATCATCCTTGAAACCGCCAAAATTGCACGTGTTTGACAATTTCATGACTGCTGTTACGTAAGAGTTCATAGATTCCCCAATATCCTGATTTCTGCGAAAGAAGTTGTACCTTTCGATCGCTTCGTTGGCTTGTGAAACGCACCGGTTCCTGAATTTCTCCAGCACTACATTCAGTGACTCGGGCTGTGTGTCATCGTCATTCCCATATGAGGCTCCGTGCTCAAACGTTTCGTACATGTCTTGCCCAGCATAGCCGATAACATTGAGAAGCGCCGCTATCTATGCGCACGTCGTCACGTTCTGCCGAGATTTTGACAGATTTCTCATAATAACGCCAGTCGCGTTCGAAAAGCTTTCAATTCTCACCCCAAAGGTCGCGATCCTGGAGATTGAGTGGTTCAGGCGGTTTCGCAAAGGGTAACGCTGTAGCCATGTCGTTCAATCTATCTTTGTGTCTGCTCGTCTACGAACCAAAGCAGCTCCTCTCTGACACCATGAAACTATCCGCTCTGGGTTCGTGGGCACACAGCGTTGAACACAACACAACTCCTTGTTTAGTGCTTGCTAACAGCTACGCGTGTTTCTCTGGACACGTGACTTTACGTCACAATGCTAATTATAGAACAGTCTCGTTACACATGTGTGTTCTGTTCTTCACGCTTACACAGCAATTCTTCATCAATAGTTGGAGACCACGAAGCCACGGAAATGTGATGGCCACGAATGCGTCCATCAACTGCAAAATCCCCATGACGGGCACGTGCCAAGTGGGTGGAGACTAGGGTAGACGCCTACATCAATCTCTAACTGCGACATCAAACCGCCAAAATATAATCTGCCAATATATCAATTTCTTGGCAACCGCCACAATAAACTCCCGCCAATATTTCATCTTATACGGTATGTCGCTAATTACAAAGATGATAGTGATGAAGTCAGTCAGACTTATATGCTCTCTTCTACTACCAGTAATGTTGAGCCTGCTAAGATTATGGCCATGACGCGACTAATTACATTCAAGAGCTTATGGTTTGCACTTCTACTAATTAGTTTTGCTTACAGGAAACGACAGTGGAAGTTAATCAGCTAAAGCATGAATTGCAAGTGAAAGAGAAGAACGAATAAAATTGCAGGTCGGACAATTTTTTGTTCAAAATAAATTATATCGGAGCGTTAGACTGACGTCTATATAATCGCAGAACCTGAATGCAAGATTGCAAGAATGCATTGTCAAGCTTCAAGCGGACAACTTTCTGTACCAGCAAAGCTTAAACGTTAGAATAAATTGTAAATTTACGAATGTGCGCAGTGGAACAAGTTTTGTGTGTTGTTTGTATCTGTTTGTGTTTTTTGTATGCGCGCGTGTGTGTTTGTTTGTTTATTTTTGTCTAGCCGTAGTTATCAATTTTGAAGAATTAAAGTTAATAATCAATGTTCATGGTCATTAATAGAGCATGTTTTTAAATAGCAATTGTTTGGACAATTATTTACAAACAAAAATTGTTAGAAAAAACAAAATCTATGCCTGAATAAATGTTTATTGATATTATGATAATATAAATAAATTGTATGTTATTCAATTTGTTCTGTCCTATCTTTAAAAGTCTTTACAAATAGATAAATGGCAAAAGGAAGTTTTATAAACTTGTATGGTTGTTGAAACTCCATCATCTCAACCAGTGCTTATGGACACGGTTTTTCTGTCTCTCTGCTAGTCTCTCTGTCTTTCTGCTTGTCTCTCTGTCTTTCTGATTGTCTCTCTGTCTCTCTGTCTGTTGTTTGTCTGTCTGTCTTTCTGTTTGAAAGTCTGTCTGGTTTCTGTTTGTGTGTCTGCCGTGTCCGTCTGTCTTTCAGTCACATATCGATTTCAAACATCGAAGTATAACAATCATACAAAAGCTCAAAGTTAACATTAGATATCTAGTATAGGCAGTTTAGACACAATGTAAGGCAGCTATTGTATGAAATTTAATTAATCTTACAACAAACTGGTTGCTAATCGAACTGTTTAGCATCCGTCTTCTCAGCTTCATGCAGTTACATCTTTGTAGTTACAGACATGGGCATAATTATGGAGCCACCCCCCCCCCCCATATCAGCTGAGGCATGAAAATCAAAAGAACACTAAAGATTTGTGAATACACCTGCTGACCTACTGATTCTACATCAAATCATGCTACAGTATTTGGGTATTTATATGTTCTGAGTGGACGTTTTGACAACCCATAGCAACAAAAAGATCAAGAGAATGACCAGACTAACCGCCGCCGCCATGCATTATCATGTCCAACCCGCGTCCATGTTGTGATGTCACAAGAGCAGACTCACAATATGCAAGTAAACTGAAACGTATAGTCTCTATTTAATCTTTGAGTATATGTCTTCAGACATAAACAAAGTCATTTTATTGTTTAGAAGCTTTTTGAAAACGATTTTGATTATTAAATTTTAAATTTACTGGTTGAACCGACAGCATGCAAGAAGCAGTCGTGCATCGATCTCAACAGGTCAAACATCACCTCCAATCTAAGATAGGAGGATGGCACAATCAGAGCCATTACCTTACCATTATAACTTGTTCTAAAGTGCAGCTGTCACATATAGATGCATGTACTTGCAAGTGTCTGAGAAAGTCCAATAATTTTTAAATCTAAGTCACATGCTCAGGGTGGCTCCATAATTATGCCCATGTCTGTATAACCCACACATGGCATATTTCTGTAAATGCACGGAAACACGCTCGCCGGAAACAAACTGGAATAAATTGAATTACTTTTTTCTGATGTACTTGTAAAATAGTTTGTCAGCTCATTTTGTAGCCGCTTGGACAATACAAATTTTGGATATAGTCGCACAGATATTTAACCCATGGGATGTCTTCGTTAAGCTCACACTAAACACGCATATAGACATTATCGGCTTTCAAATTGATGAAATTTATTTCTGTATGTTGCTGAAGTAAAGTACACAATAACTAAAAACTAAATATGTAGGTCACTACAAATTAATGTAGTTTTATTTTAGACGGTAAATTGTGATAACGTGGTCGTTCTCGGTTGATCTACTGACTTCATGTGCATATACATGTTAGAATAATATCTATGCCACCCACTTGGTTGAGGCAAAATGCTCAATATTTTAAAACTACAACAATACACGAGACATATCGTCTTTCCATTGGCACCGAAAACACAGAATACGGACGAATATTAAGGTATAATTATTTGTGTTTAAGACAATGTCTATTTTCATTGAGCTGAAATGTATAGGCACCTACAGTAGAACCAGGAATATTAAACAGTTCGTTTGTTTATGTTATACATGTCAAATTTTGGAAAATTCAGATCACGGACGACAGCGATATTGCTATAGCGATTTGCGATCAATCGCTCTGTGTGGGCATCTTTTTCTTTGACAATACCCACATTAAAGCAGTTCAAGTTGTAGCTAATTTATCAATTTGTGAAATATTTGGTTCTGAATCATCATGGGAAAATGCTAACTACTAATTCTGGAACATTAGGTTTGAGGTGTCTCCTACTCACTCTTTGGAAATTACGTGGAATGCCGGTTCGGACAAAGCGACATCACGAGTATACGACAGCCCTCTGAAACCCGACGATGGACTGTGGATTACGGCATGCCGACACGAAACGAACGAAAGACATGACTTGCGATTTATTGAAGTCTCTGTTAGGAAGACAGTGTGAGCTTTAAATGTCGACAAACACTTACGTAGGTAGAAATAGCGTATGCGCGAGCTACATTTCGCTGATTGGTGTCTTAATTAATTTGCTGCTGCTTACTGAAAGAAAAATTCAAAATATATTTGGTGTTTATCATTGCTTGAAAGGTATCAGAATTGGCAAAGTCTTACATTACAAGTATAGTTAATACATTACGTAATTGTCGCACAAATTATAGGGTATACGCCAGTCAATTTCGGGTAATCTATTAGACAACGAACTATACAAGATTTCACTATTTAACATTAGCTGGCCTCAATATCATCATCTCCTTTTATGCCAAACATGAAGTACTTCAGTGTAATGTATAGCTGCATCCGCATCTGGGGACATGTCCTTCAATGCAAGAAACCATTAATTGTGATATTACGTGACAAGACTTTGTTCTTCTAAAATTTCCAATTGCAAATATATACTTTTAAAATTTGTAAATTAGAGTAGATGTAATTTCATTAATTAAAGACGGGTTCGCTAGTGACGATGCATTCCATACAGCAGCTTCTCATCTCTAAATCTCTAGACGGCTCTTCTGCATGTCTGTAGTCTGTCTGTCTTTCTGTCGGCAAAGCCGGCGCAGCCGGCCGACCTAGGTAGCGATATTCGAAATTTGCACTTTCCCTAGAAAGCGTTTGCCAAAAATTTCCTGTAGGGTCTGTATCAAGGAGTTCAGCTATAAGCCTTGTAAGACTCATAAGACTTGGCGAGTAGCTACTCAAAAGGCCTAGACGTTTAGAGGTAAACTGAATTCCGGTCTACGGGCTATATTTGCTTGTGGCCGGCTGCATGAAGATCTGTCACGTTCAGGAATGTGCGCTGTCCAATCAAAAAGCAATATTTGCGATTGGTCGTGAATGCATGGCAACCAAAGACACAATAAAGACAGATAAAAGATTTCATACCAGAGTAATGTAATTCCTATTTTCGATTCCCCCGTCGAAATATACAACAGACTTTACCTTTTTGCAGCTGTTAACAAGAAATCAATCGCTTTCCTTGTTGAAGATTATTATACGGCACTTAGACTATAACTTTGCGCAACTAGGAGCGACCCGCAGATCATAACTCTTGCTTTGATGACTACAAACTTTTTTCATAATTTGAGTGACTGTCGCTTCCTACGTTCTAGATAGAATTTGCTATTAGCTTGTTTAATTAATTATTGAAAGAAAAACAGCGCCTAAGTTTTGTAATTCTTTGTTGGAAATCTCTCCTGGTTTTCTGAAAACAAGTAAATGTGGAAGGTATACCAGTGCATATAGCAGTGCCGTAACAGCCAGTGAATTTCTACCAGAGGCCTATTTCATCTATTTCCATTGCAGATAAGTAATCTAGTTAGAAAAAGACAGCTTACGTTATTGATCACATACATGCAAACTCTACATATTGCAATTGTCAACTAGATCAAGGTAGTCTCAAACTTTCAGACCACATATGCAACTACACGGGGCAGTTGAAATACAAGGCTATCTTTACACATACTTGGTAGTGCGCGTTAGGCTGGACCACTTTTGATTTCCTTGCTACGAGCCTGCATATACTATATCTATAGATACATGTATGTACACATACTCAGATGACCACTCACTCACACAGGTGTCTATGATATGATGTAGTAGTTATTGTAGAGATTCATCAGAAACAAAATAACATAAATTCGCACAATAATTCAATCCAATAACCTTTTTCAGTCGTACATTACGTTTTGAAATTATCTTTTCAAACTTTCTGCATTGTATAACTCTACAAAAGTCTAAAATAACGACTACATCATTACTGAACACATGTACAAATAGATGTGTGCATGTGTGCATTCGTCTAAGTTTGTAATAATTATAATAATAATGTGAAGAAGCACTTGAAGTGCAAACCGTCGGCCGGTATGCACCTTGAAGGTAAATTAGTCGCGCTATGACAAAATCGTATGACAGAATGGTATGATGTGGGTAATAAATAAGAAGCATTATTGAAATGGCAATGGCAGACCTTGAGGTAAGTCACGTGACTGGCTGCTACCGTGTACAACGGGTAGCTACGCAGTCCGTCAGCCAACGTCCCGTAGGACCTCGCTTCTATTTTTTACAACCTTCGCTCGTCGGTTCTTTGTGCAGGTGATTGTTTGTGCAGCTTTTGAGGTCGTAACTATGGCCGATTTTAGGCGTGGCATAGGTACCAGAGCCAAAACAAAATTAGATGTGCGAACGCTACAAATGCAGCTAGATTAGCTAAGCGTTGTTTCTAAATGCATGTTACAAATTTAGTTGTTTCCAAATGATGGAACAAGCCAAATGTTACAAGTCGGAGAGCCTCGACGCTAGGCCGGCTGGCAATCTTCGCCTTACGTGATGAAGTAACGGGCGTGATCATTGTTCTGTTTGTTGGTGGGAAACCTAGTTTACAAATGGAGACCAAACAAGCAGCTCACCGCCGATTTTCCAGCTCACAAGAATGTAAAAGTCTCGTCCTTTGTGCAGCTTCTCTAGGCGTCTTGTTGTTTGTGCGGCTTCTCTAGCTAGGCGTCGCTTACTGTTGTAATGAGGTGACCCCAGAGCCAAAACAAAACATCAATGCGGGAAAACATGCACGTGCACATGTAGATTAGCTAGGCGTCTGTTCGCTCTGACTTTGGATACCGTAAAACAGAATTGAATAGAGACGCAATAGCGTACTTACAAGTCGGCCGAGCCGCTTTGTCCCACAAACAGACGCTGTCATGGACAATGCACGTTCTCCTTCGCAAATTCCCGTCAAAGGCAAATTTCTGTTGAAGACGACACTAGTGATCGTTGCAACAACACTACGGCCGCTCAGCCACGCACACCCAAAATTCAAGCTGGCAGACTGCAGAACCACTATGCAGAAACACTGTGGAACAAGCAAAATGTTACAAGTCAGGTACAACTACACACCTCGCCCTGGTTGTTGTTGGGGAAACATACACGTACAAATGTATGTGCTAAACCCTTAAAGCAAAGGACTAAACACCATGTACAGGACGGACGCCCGATGGCCGAATTCTCGTTAACAGCTACCAAACAAAGCGAAGTGGAGCCTCATGATGACATCACGGTCGTCTATTGGTCAGTAATGACACCACTTCTCGTCTATTGGTCGGAATAGCTTCATTTGAATCTCCGCTAACCAACTATATATACGGTCGTTGGGTCGTACGTGACTCGTTTCAGTCGTTGGGGAGTTTCTGTGGTCTGGCGAACTGTCCGTTGACGATGACGTTCAGTGCTTTCCTAGTGGTCGTTGATATCTACTAGGCGTGTTGTCACGAGTTCGCGGTCACCGTAATGGCTGCAATCTATATTGAATTGGCTAGTCATTGATCGCCGTATGGACTACACGGAAACATGTACCCCGCTGGGCTCACCTGCCAGGTTGGTGGGCGCCCAGATGGGGGTACAGACCCCACTTGCCCATTATGGAGGGGCATAGCGACACATAATAATAATATGTCCCGGATATTCATGGAAGATGGACGTCTAGCTGTATTGCTCGTCTCAGAGCTAGCTGAGAAGTGTGTTCATTGTCGGGATAACAAGACAGGGCTCGAAAAGTCGGCATCTGTAATCACTGGAGCTGTTCGGAAGAGCAGGAATAGCTCTGGGCGTACGGCGACTGGTCGAACCATCTCTCGCGCGAAGTCTGATCTGAATTTGGCTTTAAATCCTGCTGACGAGACTAATGTGATGCCCACCGTTCCTAGCAAATCTTGTGTTTTGGCTAACAGGAACGGCAGTGCAACAAGACGACGAAAATGGACGCGACAAAAGAACAGGGAAGTAATGTTTGTTATTATCACTTGCTGTTGTCATGCAAGTTCTCTGCTTTCAGAAAACCCATGCATCAGCTGTGGTGTGAGCGAAGTCCTTCTCTGACTGACGTCTCCGAGCAGCTTTTGACTGACCAGAAGCCATATCTACTAACTTCTGGAAGTCTGACTGAATCAGAGTTGGAAGAGAGTAAACGCGAGGCCGCACAGGATAGAAAGCCTGTCTCAGGTTTGTCATCTGTTACGACTGATGTTTGTCCTGGTGTGCAGATGTCGGCTTTGGATGTGGTTTCTGCTCTATTAGTTGATAGTTCAGTTGTCACGCCTTTGCTTGACAACGTGTCACCTTGCATGGCTTCTGTCAGGATGGCGTCTACTGCACTTGGTGGGAAAACTGTCGTGTCAATGATGCAAGAGGATCATGAGTCTGCTAATCACTTGGAAGATGCTGCCTTGTTCAGTCGGTCACTGTTTCCTCTAAGGACTGCTCATCTGCAAGAGATAGTGGTGATATCCAATCCGTAGATGACACTTTGGATTCAGTTCAGTGCAGTGCTGTCAGGGAATCACCATCCCCTTGTGACTCAGTGAGCTCTGATCTCATGACTAAACATCCTAGTATAGATTCTCAGCTAGAAAAGATGGAAACTCCTACATCTCAACTCATTCCAGATTGCTGCCAAACGGAGGATTATCTTTTGCTTGATAATGATGCTGCTGTGGACCCTGTATTTCGTCGAGAGTTTCTTGAGAAGTTGCAGAAAGTCAGGCAAATTCCTATCTGTGAGAGTCAACGCCTTCCAAGAATCTTTTGTGAACAGTAGAACCCTGAAACTTATTGGTCATCTTAACACGATCATCAGTTCGTTGAAGGATGAACCAGATATGAGTGAAATCAGTTACCTGGTATAATCTGCTGCTTCACTAGTGTCCAAAAGGCGGGGCTTAATAAAAGACGACGAAGACAACAATTCTCAAATCCGACATGGAGACGAAGGCTGGATATGGAGATTCTCACACTTCGACGTGCGATCTCACTGTTGCTAGACGTTAGAAAGGTTTCATCCGGCATTCGTACGTTACAGGAACTCCAACTTCTCCGGTATCGGTTGGTCATTTCCTGTTCGGAGAGTAGTGAAGTCTCAATCAATCGATTAAAAATGGAACTTAAGTTCAAGGTCGAGCAGAACAGGAGGTTGGAGAAGAATCGTAAGAGACTTCGCCAGAGCGGTTTGTTTCAACGAGATGTTGGAAGGTTTTAATGAGAGTTGGGTAAGCAGGCTATCCACGTCACTTCCTCGCCATCCTAGTCTAAGATCGAGCAGTATTGGGGTGGTATCATAGAAACTGAGGTACAACACAATGAGTCTGCCTTCTGGCTTAGACGTCAAACCGATGGCGAGACGCACCGGAGAGATGAGCAGCAGTGGTTACCTATCTCAGACAATGAGGTCACATCGTGTCTAGAAAAGATGGGGAACTGGAAGTCTCCTGGTCCAGACAAGATTGATGGTTTTTGGGTCAAGCGTATCACGTGTCTTCACAATGATCTGACTCGTAACTACAACCTACTGGTTCAAAATTCAGACTCTATACCCGACTGTTTGTCTCATGGAACAACCACTCTGATTCCTAAGAATGACAAGACTAACCAGGCCAAAAATTTCCCGCCTATTACGTGTTTGTCTATCTTCTATAAGACCCTCACCTCAGTCATCAGACAGAGGATTGCAGGACATTTGGTTCAGAGAAACCTCATGGCTCCGGAGCAGAAGGGTTGTCGACAGAAATGTTTTGGTGCAAAGGATCAGCTGTTGATCAACAAGCTGCTTACCGAACACTGTGAGGCCAGACACAAGAGCTTGAGAATGGTTTGGGTGGACTACCAGAAAGCCTAGGACAGCGTGCCACACAGCTGGTTGCTCCAATGCCTTCAGATGCATAAGATCAGTCCAGTCTTGTGCAGGTTCGTGTTATGTGTGATGAAGAGTTGGAGGACATTGATGGTGCTTTCTTGCGAGAACATTGGGATCAAGGCAAGGCTTATGCAGATCAGGAGGGGTATCTTCCAAGGTGACTCACTTTCTCCACTTCTCTTCTTTATGGCTCTCAATCCTCTGAGTAAGGAGTTGAAGAGAACTGGATACGGTTAACGGATAACCAGTGGGCATGATGAGACTGCCAAACGTCAGCTCATCAGTCATCTACTTTCATTGGAGGTGCAAGGACCTGTAGCAGCTTTATCTACAGGCCAGGAAGCTCCTCTGTATGCACGGTGTCCATCATCCTTCTGCAGACGTTGATCGACTGTACGCTCCTTGCAGTGGTTGGGAGTGGGTGTTACAACAGATTGAGTCGACATATCAATAGCGTATTGTGAGGCTGAACTGTTACCTTGCTGACAGTTCTGATCCTTTCATACAGATGATACGGGAATGTGACTTCGGAAAAGCTTTACATTCGATCAGGCGCATGACTTGCCTCTTTACTGCACCGCTGCGGAGGAGTCTTGCTTCGGACGACAAGTCGCAGAGCTTACACAGAAATGCATCCATCTCGGTTGAAGGTGGCTTTGAGCAAGCGCCTGAAACAGATGCGGGACATTAACGTACGTGTTGCAGTTCTCTTCGTGTGCGGTTCTGGAGCGGGAAGTCTATGCACGGGCAGTATCGCCGTCTCACTGAGAAACCGCCTGTGGACATGAAAGAGACCTACGGATGGCTAAAGGCAGCGAATCTTCCTGCTGTAACTGAGGGACTTGTTGTTGCTGCTCAAGACCAAGCTCATCAAACTCGGTACTATGAGCGGAAGATTCTACAAAATGATGTCAGTCCTACTTGCCGCATGTGCAGTGTAGGCCTGGAAACAGTCCACCGACTTGTAGCAGGCTGTAGTGCTTTGGCACCGATGGACTACACTGATCGACACAATCAGGTGGCCTCCATCATTCACTGGGATTTCTGTCGTCATTTTGGGGTGCCAGTGGAGAGCAGATGGTACCGGCATCATCCTGATAGGGTTGTGGAGACGGATGACATTACTATGATGTAGGATACCACCATTCTCACTGTCAAGAAGATCAAAGCCAATCTTCCAGACATCTTTCTCAGAAACAAGAATAAAATTACTTGTTTTCTTATTGACATCAGCAGCCTTGCTGATGGCAACATTGGCAAAAAACATGCTGAAAAGTTGGCGAAGTACAGCGACTTGCGAGTGAAGATAAGCCGCATGTGGCATTGTCGAACACTGGTAGTTCTGGTGGTCTTGGGAGCTTTGGGCACAGTTTACGCAGGTATTGCACGGTGGCTGGACATTATTCCAGGTCATCACAACCTGTAGCACTTACAAAAAACAGTGCTTCTGGGATCTACTCAGATCCTTCGTAAAGTTATGTCTTCTTTCTAGACAGCCGTAATGGTCTAAGTACTTCTGAAGCAGGGTTTGCTTCCGCTACTCGTAATAGACTTTACAAACCAGACTGATCTGTTTGAGCACGACATAAATATTAATAAATTTAATTAATTACTTAAACATACCAAAAAGATTTCAATGTACGAGCAATTACTGCATCGCAAGAGTGTGGCTTCAGAAACCCACTACTCATAACCAATTTACTAATGGAATCATTTCCACGACGTGCAGCAAACGACGATCCCAAATTGGGGCCCCTTCAAAAAGGGGCTGATTGAAGAAGGCGCACACACGTTCCACAGCTCGTTTATTGAGAATACAACGAGAATACAAGGCGGTAACGTGTCCATTGTATCTAGCACAGCGCACATTATATTGTAGGATATTAATATTAACTATATATTGTTGCATTGATTATTACAAAAAAGATAAAAGCGTCACATATTTAGTAACGCGCTCCAATATTTGTGTCCATTGATATCAGTGCAGCCGAGACTGGCCGACTAATATCAACCTGGAGCTTCAGTGTAGGGAATTGTAGCGTGCGTTGCACTTCGAGCGTCTTGACTGATACTCACACAGAAACGTAAAACGGAGACATATTAGTAAGGTCATTTGTTTTTTGTCTGTCTACATGATTTACGGCAAGCGTACAATTTATTATTGTTAGTAAAAATGCTAGAGACGACTGGCTGATCAAATGTTGGCATCATTCGATCCAGAACTACCTTTGGTTTGAAAAGGAATAACTGGTGTAACAGAAACAAACGTGCGAGAATGGACTGACTTGAGTTAGCAAACTAGTGCGCGCGCTCGCGTGTCTGTCTGTCTGTCTGTCTGTCTTGTGTGTGTGTGTGTGTGTGTGTGTGTGTGTGTGTGTGTGTGTGTGAGAGAGAGAGAGAGAGTGTGTGTGTATGTGTGTGTGTGTGTGTGTGTGTGTGTGTGTGTGTGTGTGTGTGTGTGTGTGTCTGTGTGTGTGTGTGTTGCTGTGTGTGTGTGTGTGTGTGTGTGTGTGTGTGTGTGTGTGTGTGTGTGTGTGTGTGTGTGTGTGTGTGTGTGTGTGTGTGTGTGTGTGTGTGTGTGTGTGTGTGTGTGTTTCTGAGTGTGTGTTTGTGTCCACGGCCTAGCCAGAGCAAAACTTTTTGGGGTTCATTATTAATTTAATATGTTCAAAATTAACATTAATTTGTTCAAAATTAACTGTATGTGTATATACGTATAGATTTACAAACTAACAACGTATCATTTCGGTACTGCATAATTATGTACATAAAATCACTCTATTAGACTATAAAATAGATGAGCAACCACGCCCATAACTTTTGGATACTGAACCCCAAGAACCACCAGTAGCAACGCCACTGTGTGTGTGTGTGTGTGTGTGTGTGTGTGTGTGTGTGTGTGTGTGTGTGTGTGTGTGTGTGTGTGTGTGTGTGTGTGTGTGTGTGTGTGTGTGTGAGCAATGATTAGGACAATTCGACGCAGAATTAAAGCCAGTGGATTCAATATACAGGAGTCAGCTCTGTTTGAGATGAGAAGCGTTAGTGAACGCGGTAGTATACCCCTTCAGTACGTCGTATGACCACGATAGTTTAGCTTCATCATTCGTGTCTCATCAATACGTAATTACAGATAGTAGGTGGCCAAGTTACCAGTGCCTGTAATAAAGCTGTATAGACGCAACATGTGCAACATAATGTTTTCCTAAGTAAAGTGTGCATGTGGTAAGTGTGGTTACTGTGGATCTACTAGACGGGATGCTAATGACAGCGGGATCTAACATGTTGTACAGTGGTGTTGTCTAGATAATTTCAATTTCGGTGTCGACTCTTCAATCAATTTATACATACATGCATACATACATAGATGCATGCTTATACAAATACGTACATAAAGACATAAGTATAACAGCAGTCAAATTATTAATTAATCTTCAGTGGCGTACACAGGGTTACTCACAGGAGTATTGCTAAAGGAAGCCTGTGCGTCAATTTTTTATGACGTTCAAGTGTTTACTAATATACACTAATAGATATTATTCAATTGACTTGTAAGAATTTTAAAACAGTGCAACAATGCAGATTAAAACATTAACACTTAAGCGTCTCACTATTTGATAGGCTTTATTATAGATGCAAACGCCTGACAACCTAACTTCCCTTATCCAGAAATCCCAAAAAGAATGGATCCATTGCCATGACCAACATACAACCTTTCAGGTACTTCATAGCCTCGATAACTGATAATGGTGAAGAAAACACCCTTGAACTTCGTAAGCCTTCTTGAAGCATTCCGCAAATTTTCTATACTCATCTTCAATTTTGGCTCCTCCAACTTCTGCCATAATATTTCTTCTACTAATGACATCAGTCCCGCTGTCTAACCTGAAAGTCACCCACTGTTTCTGAATCTGCACCTCCACCAAATGCTATTGAGGCACCAAATGTTATTGAGGGGTCAAGTGAACACTTTTAGCCTGGTACACATCCATCATTACAGACTCAACGCCTTCACATTCTTCTGATACAGATTCTAAACATGAATTCTGTTCTGGCCGAGGTATTGTTTTTCTTCGAATCTTCTGGTTACAAGATCTGACCTCATAATTCTTTTAAGCTGTAGTTTTCTCTAATGATTAAAAGTGCCTTTCCTACACCACTAGTCTTATTGAACAAGCCTATGCCTTTCTGCTGGCTTTTTTCATCTGGCCACACCCTCTGATAGTGTGTACTGTAGTATCTTTGCATGTCAGCAAACACCGGCCCTCATTCGATTTTTCACCATACAAAAAATTTTGGAAGACTTACTTGTGATAACAGATTTATCCTTTTTCTCGGGTAGAGCTGATCTGGATAGCCACTACACTCTCCTTTGCTCCCTCTATGGTTCGTGCAAAAGTTAAAACTTTATCAAATGAAAAGGAAAACAAGTTTTCCCTTCATACAGTTTCTGTAACATATGGTTATCAGACAGAGCAGCAATAAACACATCTCGGATACAACTTTGGTATTCTAGATTTGAAAACTCACAGTTAAGGCCAGTACTTCAGCAAAAGAGCCGGTTTCTAGTTGTGTCGATCGTCAAGTGTCGATCAGCAGAATTAATATTCCAAGAACAAATTAATTAAGGAAAATAATGTTGAACTGTGTTTGTGTCGTTTCTTTGGTGATAAACGCAAACAGTCTTTTACTACACAACATGTACTGTTGATATTCAATCATATAGTCGTTCTAGCTGTTGGTAGGAGCTTTCTGGATACAATCGGCAGAAGCAGATACTGTGTAACCGGAATTATGCATAACCTGTCAGGCTGTGAGTTGTCCGATGAAAACGAACGAACGGTCGTAATCTTGGAGAAGCGCCTGGCGACGTTCGTCTAGTTCTGAGCGACGCTATGTTTGCAACGTAACATCCAGAAACCACCGTGTGATTGCAAAAAGTTGCAGACTATGCATGGAATTATCAGATTCTATTTCTAGACTATCAAGTTTTGTAATCTAAGGCGTGGTGGTGCTCTATACCTGTTTAATTAATATTTACGGAGAGCCAACCCAATTATCGTGGTTCTTCTGCTATAGTTTATTACAAATGCATATGGTGCCCATGCACGTGCAGAAGTTTACTTTGCAGACCTCCATGATTACACTAAATAAGTTGTCTTTGATAATTTCGATTTCAAATACCTATTCAAGGGCATTACTTGCTTATAAGCGTGAGTGTATTTGATACAACAAAATTTGATCTTAGCTAACGGTTTTCTATCAGTTGCAATCTTTTGCAACACTGCTACATCAATATATTCCAGGGCCGGAAGAACAGGGTGGGCCAGGTGGGCCATGGGCCACCCATCGTTCGAAAATGGGACTTCCACCAACAGGCGTTTGGCGAAAACTTCTGGAAAATGGTATAGATGATTAAATAAACTAGTTAATGTTCACCTCTACAGATGAGACAAACCAACCAAAGTTAGACTACCCTCTAGTAACGCTGTCTTTAGCCAGGCTCCACCGTAGCTCTAGCTTTAGTCAAAAGTTGTCAAGTGGGCGGTACATATTCAAGTTACGCCTGGCCCACCCACCATCTAGAAGGCTCCGCCGGCCCTGTATTCATGATTGCTTTTGCCCTAGTCCTAAGATCTGGAAATGTAACCGATGGTTGTGGTAAATAGAAGTTGTAATGTGTCCTACCCAACTTGTTCATCTGTGAAGTCAGCTAGTTACCATTCATCAAGGGAGTGATTAATTAATTAAGCATTCTGAGCAAACGATCGCTCAGGCACAAGATAATAACGGATGTGGGAGTGGCTTACTATCCTCTGCAGACACCCTCCTGTAATTACAGCGATTCTCTATGAGGTGGCTTAAACCTGCCTATGCCAAAAATATATAGTGCGCCGCTTCTTCATGTGGAATTGTCCAATTTTGTAAGGAGTAGACTAGTGGTACAGTCAATGTGATCATTAATTATGAGGGTGGTGCCAACCGTGGATATAACGTGTCACATCAGTCGAACGAAGTGACGTTTCATTATCGTACAGAACATTGGTAGTACAAATGCGCTAGACAACTTTCACGCTCCTAAAGCAGATGGTTAACTGATCGTTTCTTATGCAATCATTGGAATTGCAAATAGGAGCAATCTTGTTGGTGTTAGAGGGAGGTTCTTTGTGCATGCACCTTTCTATAGTCCATATGCTTTCATGACCCGTCACTTTGCGCAGGGACACGCTAGTGAACAGAGCTGTTGCAATGGACCTCAAAACAGCCCTAATTTGCTGCAATCTTTTCGTCTACTGCATGATTCGCAGTGACGCTTTCAGTGGAGACCAAGAAGATTGCCGTGCAAGCAAAGGAGACAGAGTAAGGAAGAAAGTATCTATTCGAGGTTGATGCTACTATTACAAACTAGCGTAAACCTCTTAGGGCGTTGCTGGAGTACCTGGGCCTCCAGGAGTCAGGGTACGAGTCTCATTTCTATAGCCAATCTTAAAATTTTTATCTAATTCTGAAATACTCTTCAAATTCTATCCTTTCCGCACTATCACTTGTAGGGTCACAAAGGAGCAGCCGGTCCTCCTGGTTTGGACGGCGCCATTGGTAAGAAGGTAAGAAATTTATCAACTTGGACTTCTAAGTATAGACAGAGACTGTAAGATTGATCTACTCTAAGGGTTTGTTGCAAGTTGAGGGTTAGACGTTAATTAATAATGTGGTTGATCATGTGATAGCATATGACGAGAGGCGCCTACATCCTGTTGGATTTCACGCAAATTAATGCACTGTGCATGGTAGCAGTTCACTATACAGCAATGTAGATCTAGAAGTATTGAAAAGTAGGCCAGATTTTGTGGTATCGTTTAGACAGCCATTTACAATTCTGTCGTCGTTTCTAGACTGAATGCCACGTTGAGAATGGATGGACAGAATTTTCTCGAAGTTTTGTTATATGCAGAGCAATGTAAAAAATCGTATTAGACAGAAGCGTTTGAAATGTCCTGCCACTATGCCAGTACTTTGCTATCAGTAGAATGGAAAAACTTAATTAATTGCTCAATCGATGCAGATTCTTGATCTGCAAGTCAAACTTTCATCTGTAGTATCTGATTATTGGATTCTTTCGATATCGGGATTTCTCTCTCCAAATTGCTGACTATGTTTTCTGTTTCTGTCTCATTGTTATTGCAAAAATAATGATCTATTCATTGCGTCCGTGAAATTGATCTGCACTCTCAAGCCCTGCTGCCACCAAATTAATATAGAGGCCTTTTGATCATCGCTCAGAACTCTATGCAGTTGGTCTGAAACTGTTGAAACATCTGAGATGTCTCATGTCTTTACATTCTTGCCAGCACGGATAATCGATCTTCTGTTGCATTTGGACACACTGCTCAAGTCTAAGTTGATCTAATTAGCGCACATGCTACCAGCGACTTATCGTCAATGCTGGCTGAAGTCATGCGTATCCGGACAATGACGTTGTTTCTCGTTGTTTTGCGAGGTCAAACAGACTTGGGAGCTCTAGCATGCATACAAACACCAGCTCCGCTGCAACTGCCGTTGGTCAGACGTTAGTTAATAATGCGGTTCAAGGATAACGTGTTAGTACATGGTAGCGGGAATTTGCAAGGCGCCTTCGTTCTGCTAGAGTTTACGCGAAGTAAAGAGGTGTTGTTGTAGTTCACTCTAGACAACAAAAGAGATCATTAATTAAGCGCAGCCTCAATGTTATCATCTATGCAGCATAGGTGCGTAGCTGTCGTCGTTTTACCTAACGTTTTTCAATCAATTCCAGTTGGCAATGCATGAATTCAATGATATTTGCTGTTATGCACAGATTTAATCTAAATTAAACAGTACGTCGTACAGTATTGCGCGCACGAGCTATAGGGTTACAGTAATGACTCCATGGACGGTCGGACAGCTGGACTAACCAAAGAACGGACAATTGGAATGCAAGGGATGAGCTCATTGTTATCGCTGGTAGTACTGTACACCTTGGTTAGATGCTGGACTTGACTCCTGGCAGTCTAGTCGCGCATTGCGTTTATTAGGTGTAAAATAGGTGTACCGCGTTGCATGTTGCTGGCCCAAATCAGTAGTATACCTCCCGAGGGTTTATACTTTAGTGCTTCTTCATTAAGTATAAAGCTGTCTGAAGGAGAAGCAAGGACTGTTTGCTTATTCTAAGGAGCTGTAGAATCAATTGCTTTATCAATTTTAAGGAAGGTAGAAATTATTTTGCTTAGCAATATTAGCGTTTTGTTTGCATTATGAAATCTGGTGTTGTGATAAGTTGGAGTCTCTGTTCAGTATTTTACAACAGCAGGTAGTTAATGATAATTTTACAATTATACATACATTATGCATTCGCATATCATTCAATAAAATGACAACAAATTTGCTCGGTAGACCAAGAGCCTGCAATTTGGTACACAAAATATAACGTCTTGTGGCTAGGCAAGGAGCCAGGTAAGTTAATGTCGCATCAGTGACAACAGCAGCAAATTGAGACGACACAATAACGCGAGGTTCAGTTGTGCATGCATATGTGCTGCATAGTACATGTATATAGTGACGGGAACTGAGGAAGATGTATGTGGTCGCCTAGTCAATCTGAATGTGTGAAAGCAAAGTTTAGATTTTCGTCAACCTATTATACCGTATCGGTCTTGATGAAAAGAAACTCTACAACCCTCAATCACGAAACAAAGATAGATCGCCTTCCGCATTTATAGTAATTTGCTACTCTAAGAAAATCCCATCGCTGCTGCATTCTAGGCAAAACTCAGAGCACGCATCGTAGACAGAATGTCAATAATATATATCAAAGAATTAGCACATAATTAGTAATTCTAGTCTCGCGTAGCCATGAGATATCCGTTTGGCTGGAAAATCTATATAGGCAGAGTTTCTTTGATGATGTCGTGTTTACTCCTTTCTAATGATGGGAAAGGGATCTACTTGGACTATTAATAATCTGTTGGATGACGGATAAGGGCAGATACGACAGTGATTGTGGAAACAGTCATGTTCCTGTGTACGTTGTCGCGCTGTTTTGGTTGACATCTAGTTCGATCAACAAGTTTACGTCAGATTAGCACATGTTATACACACAATACTTCACCTAGTGCGGTTCTAGTGATAAAATCATTAAGTGTAAGCCGTTCTTAATGCTTGGTCAAGTTGCATACTACATCAGCTTTAGAGTACGTGTAGACACTACTACTGAGCTTCTGCGATTGATAACTATTGTAAGGTTGCAGCACATAAATGTGGCTATCTTAGACAGTGGCGACACTACGATAGGAATGAGAAAGCTTATTAAAGCATCTTAAATTTATTAAACGAGCAAAAGAAGCGAAGGACGGAAGTTGTTGTACATAGCCTCGCACCAGACCCTCTCGCGCCGTCGTGTCCGGTTCCCGTATAACACGACAACGCCGGAGAGGGTCTGGGATCATACCGCCTACCGTTTATGCTATTACATGATCAAATTAGCTCGTATGTCACCAAGTCTCAGGCTAATAATACGATTAGTCTAATAGTTATTTTCATGTGTCACACGGAATGTCTTGCAACAGACTTGACCTTCCATTCGTACTCTACTTGTTTCCATTCAATGTTGGTATCCTATGCCTAGTGCATCACTATTCCAAGCTATCTAGACTGCTGATCGAATCACATGACACACAGCTTCAGATAACGTGAATCGAACTCAGGGTTGTGTGAATAAATCTTATTCCATGCAGTAAAATGAATCCCTTCCCATGCAGATACAGGAACGAAATGTAAACAGTGAATGTATGCAATCGGATCACAGCTAGCATAACTTTGATAGAAGGATAGCTTCATAATTAACTAAGAGCATGAAAGTGTTGACGTTGGTGACATGAGTGACACTAGGTGAAGAAAGTAGGCGGCATGATCCCAGCCGGCGTTGTCGTGTTATACGGGAACCGGGCACGACGGCGCGAGAGGGTCTAGTACGAGGCTAGAAGTACAAGACTGCGTGTATGCGAGGCCAATAATTATATAATTATAATTATAGAAGCAACCGATCGATGGGTTTGGATTGGAAGAAAATAATGAATGTATTTAAATAAGGTGTTATAATGATAAGCATCCTAGACTTGTTTATCAACATCTCTGATCCGGACCACTTAGATCTGGGCACTACCCTGAGTGGGCACCTTTGCGCAGCAAGTACAAGACGCTAGTCTCCTAGGGTAGCTACTTGGCAGAAGAAAGTTTCCCTATGAATACACACATTTCGTAGCTGTCTTTAAAGACCCCAGTGCGTAGAAGTGCTCATAACTTCAAAGAAACCTCGAAGCAAAAGTCAAGATCATTGACGACTTATTATGCAAATGTTAGTCAAATTGACACGCATCGGGTATCTCTAGTCTACCGCAGCAGTTAATTAAACCAAACCTAACTAAAGGTGTGTTGTGTGGTTTTAACATATACTGAACGCTAGTTCAATATTTGTTATGGTAGCTTCTGTTTTACTTAGAAAGAGGTACAGTTGTGGAATTCAAGAATTGTTCCAATTTTGGTCATAGGAGTACGCAACTGCAGTAAACATTTAATTAAAGTTTAGTGTAGTACAAGTGTGTACTGTACGAATACTGCATGCAGAACTGGAATACATCTAGACGATATCGAATAGTCTGTGATTCCAAGGATAAGTGTATTTCAGTAATCTGAAAAGCGCAGCTGGTTCCGTATACTGTTCGAAAAAAAAGGGAGGTTCAAGTGCAATTAAAGTGACTCAAAATTGTTCCAAATTTATTGTCTAATTTTAATGAAACGTATTTATATTTATATAGTTGTCGATAGGTTATACGCCCATCATTTCTATTTGCCTTAACATAATAGTCGCCAAATTCTAAATCTGGCCTCGCCGCTGTCATAAGTATCCTAAGTATTTCTTAGACATGCATGTCCGGAATTTTAACTACCGTAGATTTATGTGTGCTGTTTCTAGTTGTTCATTCTGACTTACCTCTAAGTTATTGCTCTGCAGTCAAATGTTGAGGTATTGTAGCACACTGCCGTAATAACCTGACACAGAGAAGAATTCCTGTTTCAATTAATTATCTTGTACGTCACGGACGCAGGTCGAAATTCCCAGAAACACTAAGAAAAAAAACAGCTACACGCAAGAATGCCATTCAGACTATTTCATTATTATCAATGTGTGTGTGTGTGTGTGTGTGTGTGTGTGTGTGTGTGTGTGTGTGTGTGTGTGTGTGTGTGTGTGTGTGTGTGTGTGTGTGTGTAAAACGGTAGAATGGACAGTCGGTATCAATTTATCGACCGTTTGCAACAAAATATGAAAACTTATAGCTACATATATTTCCGTTTATATCTCCTCTCCTGGAGGAATAGTCCATCTTGACGCTTTTTATAGCATGGCTGTTTAACACTCTGTTTACGACAAAACGGTGCTACAGACGAGTTAGAGGATGTCGCTTAATTAAATTGCAACAGCAAAGAAGGTGTGTGGCGCTAGAATAGCCAATCTCCGGCACAGCCTACAATCTTCTCTAACTAATCTGTCTGTTCTTCTAGTATGTGACAATTTACATCATCTAATCGCTAGGTCTAGTGACACTACCAATTCAGCTTGATGCGTTAGTGAACATCTACGTATACGGTGAGTCTTAGGTCAATGATACGCCTAACTGCATGACATCACAGAGCAAATTATGCTTGCTGCATCTTCTCCCCTTAGCGAAAGCTTAGTCCCAAAGCACTAATGTGTGTCTTCAAGTGGAGGGAGGTAAGCAACAAAATCTCGGAGGCATTGTGACCTCTGAACCGCTAGACTGAACGTGGTAGCTGACGCGTTGTCTCTCCTTTAATATCATCTTAGTTCAGTTTTGATGGAATTCGAAGGAGCACGAACGTGGCGTTTGAGATGATGTAAGTACGGGCAAGGCAGCACTCTACGGTCATTGGCAGTTGAATCCTCCTGCATGTTCTCATCCTTCTTCAACTGTACGGCTGTTGCTTCACCTGGTCAAGGCACAAAAATCTGCTTTGCAAAGCCGTGGTCCTATCCCAACTTCTCTTCAGCGATCTCGGGTCCTTTTCGTCAGAACACTTAGGCCTAGGCCTTGGCTTCTGTTTAGGAAAAATGAAGGCATTTTCCTCCCTCTTCCCTTTCTCAAATACTTCCTTTAGTCTGCTCGTTATGTTTTCTCTTGTTCAAGTTGATTTTCCAGGTCAGCAGCTGTTAGTACTGCCTTCTTGAGAGCTTCTCCGCCCCCTCTCATTTCAGTGAAAGCAACAGTGATGTGACCATTTGAAATATTAACTTAATTAATAACATCATAATGTTTGTTCATGCTTTGCGTCCAAATGTCGACTTGATCTCGGTCAGATTGAATAACTTTCTTGTAAAATTCAACTTCCATTTACAACGCTTCGAAAATATTTGCGCCTAACATTATTAGAGTCTTTACGCCTGCTATCAAAAATTTGTGCCGACGACAGCGTTGGCCTCCCAATGCGACTACTGACAGGGTACTTCAAATATATTCAGCTTCTGCCCCTTAATTAGCCGTTCTGACGTTCGTCTGTTCGTGTGCTGGTAGTATAATTGCACGCGTACGGTTCTGAAAGACTTTGGTAAAATCGATACAGTTTCTCCAGTGTCTACAAGACATTCTGCAACCTTGCCGTCTACAACTCCAGAACCCGAGCAGAGGACGATCCACATATACTTTCACTTCGTTTCTTACCGCTAACCATGCAGTTTCATAGAGCCATCCTTTTGCAATCCCTCTGCAAATGACACTGCTTGCCGCAACAGCATCATGTAAGCTGCTTGCTCAAATTTATCTCTATGACTCCTGACGACGTTCAGCCGGTTGACTTGTAACTTCTTTGACTAGCGTCACCAGCTCAATCACTTGGGCTCGTAATTCCAACATCTCAGACGTCCCTCGGTTACACTTCACGTATATGGTATACCTCTGATGCAGGATCTCCTTCGCCATCAGCTCGAGTATAGATCTTCAAACTAGTTCATTATTGCTGCAGCGTAAGAGTCGGAATCATCTTCAATGACTGTACGCCTCAGTCTAGAAGAGACTCATTCGATGAACTGATCCTTTAGCTGCTTGGTGTCGTGCGCCTTTTCCGGTTCCTGCTTCGTCCATGCTCGATATTGCAGCATCTCCAAGTCGTAATAATATATAGAAGAGTCGAAGGCAGGCCTTCTTCCATTCGAAGTGTTCTATTTCGAAATTGACGCTTTGCTCAGGTCTTTGCTATCCCAATTAATAGTGACGTAATTTCCCTATAAGTTATGCATGTCTTCGTGTTCTCGTACGTATCTTTCGCGCCGGAATCCAGAAGTTGAAACTCAGCAAAGGCTTGCCCTTAAAAGCTTCCCAGAGACTTTGCAGTCTTGCTAACCGAGCCTCCTCTTTCCATCCGTTGGCGGCCGCGCAGTATTCGAATCTTCTAAGCCTGCTAGCACTCAATGTCCGCCGGTACGTCATTTGGAGGAAAATGGTTAATTAAGGCACAACCACTTTCAAAGACATCCCTCTTGTTTAACACAATACGTATATACCGCTTTAATTAAGAAACGTAAAAAATATCGAACATCGCAGACAGGTCAGTATAGGATCTGTACACTCTGTTTATGTCAAACCGGTATGTGCTACAGGCGAGTTGTGTCTCTATGATAGGCAAACTCTATCGCAAGTAACTTACAATCGTCTCTAACTAACCTATATGTTCTTCTAGTATTCTTATATACTCGCTGTACGTACCTATTACATCATCTAATCATTATGTCCACTGACACTATACAATTCATTTCTAATGTGTCAGTCAATTTCTACAACATGCTGTAAATGAAACAGTAGTCTTAGGTCAAATGATGCGCCTAATTCATCCGGCATCAGGTGGCATGACGTCATAAAAATAATTGTGGTTGCTACGTACAGTTGTGTGTCTTCCATTCAAATTTCATTAAAACTCGCCATAAACCACTGCCACTAGGTTTATAAAACAACTGACACTCAATCTTTATTTTGTTCTGAAAAGTCGAAGTTTGCAGGAGAAAAGCAATGCATGCTAGTACTTTAACGTGACAACGAGGGCTACGCACGACTTTGTATTCGTTGCCATCGTAAGAGTTATCATGCGTGTTGTGGCGACTCAATATCATTAAGTCCTTTGTTTATATTATCACTTCAAGATGCCATAACAGTCTTTACAACCATGGCAAGTATTGTAGAAGTAATCTAGATGGCCGAAGTCAGCATCAAAACAAGGCATTTATTAATTTTTATAAGTAGAGTAAAGTAATGACAAGCTTGATGAAAAATTTATCTAGTCCAGCTCGGTTCTGAAGTTGCTAGTGTAAACGCGATATTAAGCTCTTTTAAAGGCTTATTGTATACAATAGACAGTTTGTTAATTAAGAATATTACTAGATCAGGCGTAGTGGGAAGTTATTAATTTCATTTATTGCAATTTACCAATAGACTTACCGTATTTCTTCGAAAGAATGCAGCTCTTAAAAGAGCGCTGCCCTTGAATACACGCCGAAGAACAATTAATTGATTTCTACTATATATACCTCGCGCATGCTTTACACGTACCTAAATCGTCTAAACAGCACGGCTGAAAAGAAGCGCTCATACGAGGCTGCCTTCAAACTCAAAGTACAATATGCGCGGCGCTTCAGGAAGACTAGAGGGTACTACGTAAGCGAACACAGTGGCGAAGAAAATCCTTCAAGACGATGTTGGTACAAGAAAAAAGGCAAAGAGAGGAGGAAGAAAGATCAGTCTTTGGCCATGCAGACATGTGGATTCATTGTGCGTGTCACGCTGTACATAAAAATGACATTGAAAGAACACCGCCCCTAAAAAGAACGCCGCAGGGTCCAGCCTTGCGAAATGAATAAACGCCGCGGAGTTCTTTGGAAGAAATACGGTAGTTATGGCTAAGCCTTCCAGCTGTATACTAAAGGATTATATTTTGTACATCTCATCTCATCACAGATAATAACAAAATCGTAACTAATAGCCACAAATAGTTGCTCAAGACTATAGCATGATTGCTCTACAGACACGTTAACACATATACTGACATTTAAGTTCACCCATTTATACACGTGTACGCGCACACAGGCACAACTGCGCGCGCAAACACACACACACACACACACACACACACACACACACACACACACACACACACACACACACACAGACACACACACACAAATGGCAAATAGATACAGAGCTTCTGTTGCACGGTTAAGCCCTCCAGCCATATTGATGTGTTCCTGTGCACTACGTAGAAGCTCTGAACCGTGTTAAACAATCTCCTGCAGCCTGGCCAGATACCCGCAGAAGCCTAGACTGCGACGACAACTGTGATGTGGTCATACGACAGGAGCATAGCCTAACCTCTAAAAATGGGAGGCTAGACTTCAAAATGCTACGGGACACGCCCACTTTTGTTGGCTCTTGATATGAATTTTGGCCTATCACAAAGTGATATCAAATTATAAATAATACCGTACACATTAGAAAACATTGAAACTTCAAATTGAATGCATCATGGTTATTATGTATGTTTATTGAAGGGGTCTCAAGGTGCAGAAGGTACGGTTGGTCCTCCTGGAATGCAGGCAAGTCATTGTTAGCATACTCTTTAGCTTTTTGTTTCATCCTGTTTCATGATAATTTTAAAGGGCGAGCAAGGAGTAATGGGTCCACCTGGCCCATATGGACAAGGACCTCCCGGCAAGTCTGGCGTTATGGTTAGCAGATTTAGCTAAGTATACGTCTACATACACTTAATTAATGTTGCTTTCTGTTATGCAAAGGGTCCACCAGGCCCGCGCGGTTCAACAGGCATCGGAGCACAGGGGCAAAAGGTATTAGATTTCCTGCTTGTATATATGCGTCCACTTATTGCAGCGTAACTAAACTGTTGGTTGATTGCCATATTTCAGTAACTACTTACCATATCACTACTTACTTCTATTTTATATGAAATCATTATATCAGCTCAATTGTATTACAAGAGATACAATAATTTACGCAATAATCACCATTACACAATACAATAATTTACACAATAATCGCCATTAGAAAGGCATCTTAAGTACATTGAGTTGTAATAATTAATAAAATAAATAAATATAATCTTTTCTTTAGAAATCAGTTTACCTCATCATTGTGTTGCCATACTGGGTTGCCACCGTACACTGTAATTGCAATCAATAGTCTTTAGTTTAAAACGTAAACATTATTGTAAGCAAAGTATTTAAAAATATTCTTGTAACAATAAATAAAAAATAATATATTTTTATAAATTAAGTATTGTAATAAGTAGAATTTGCTTGACATGTCAACGTTTGAAACAAGGCTATGAGTATGAGTTGACGCATGTTTGACCATACAGGGAGAAAGAGGCATGATTGGACCTCGAGGTTTGGAGGGAATTGACGGTGTACCAGTAGGTTTCGGCAATTAATATATATTTTTGATATATTACAATGACATGCTGTTATTGGATGAAAGGGACACGCTGGCCCTCATGGTCCAACAGGAGAACGTGGCCCGAAAGGAACAAAGGTTAGAGCAATGCACATGCATAATTGTCGACAATCGTCAAGGCTTTTTGTTGTTTAGGGCAATTTTGGCTTTCCAGGAGAAAAGGGAGAGCGAGGTCCTCAAGGAATAGTTGGTCCAGAGGTAGTATTACAGTTTGTATTAAATTCTTGATTTTAGCTCATTGTTTATTTGACAGATAAGCGAAGACATTGTGAAAAAGTATTTTGCTCCTGCAAAAACTCTGATCAAAAGAGTAACATATTTTATTAAAGTATTAATATTTTATCCCAATTTCTTTACACTTAAATTTTAGGTAAATCAGCTTGAGGCTTTGACGGAAACAATACAAGAGGTAATCGCTATGTTCTGCGATGTATAGACCGTCGCAAAAGTATAAAGCCACTCCCTGCGCGTGACAAGCTTTTGGAAAAATAATTTAAACTGTAATTTACTGCAAATTTTCTATTCTAAACTACAGAGAAGGACTATCGCTATTGGGTTTGATTCTTATGACAGAATTTTGAATTTTGAAGTGCGCGCTACTTTCACCACAAAACAAACACGTGATGAATAGCTCAACAAAGCATTTTTGGTTTTCAATTTTGTCAATTGCTGAAAGAAACCTACGCATGCTTTCTTGGAATACAACTTTCTTTCAGCTTTTTCTTTAGAAAACGAAAAACCACTATGACGTCATCGAGGGGACTATTTGTCATTTTTGTCAATAAGAAAACCCACAAAAACCACAATAACTTGAAACATCAACTGAATAATGTCTAGAAAACTAAATCTTGTAAAAAATCTACTAAATTCTTTAGATTGTACACAAAATTTCTAAAAGTGTAACTTCCGGTTTGAAATGGTTGTGGTCGAAATGTTGCAAAATGATGTTGATAGCGCGGAATCTTTGATTGTCTAGTCGTTGTTTGAGCTCACAGAGCTGCCAAATTGCGGATTCCTGTAGCTGAGTGACCAATCTTTCGTAAGACGAAATTGAGGAAAAGTCGGACAGCTGGTGTGAGTTTGAGGATGCCCTGAGATCGGCAGCTCCGTCCACGACATTGCGGTAAAATCGAAGCCTTGAAAGAATGTGGTCTGGGTGAGCGTAACATCGCCAAAACCGTCGGTGTTTCACGTCGATCGGTGAAAAACTGTCTAAAAAGACTAGAGGCCGGAGCAATAAGCTGTAAGAAAAGATCTCGTCGGCCGAGAAAAACATGTGACAGAGATGACCGCTTTCTGGAGGAGACAGCAAAGAGAAATCGCCGTTTGACATCACGCCAGCTGAAATGAGAGTTCGAGGAGAGCACGGGACAAACTATTTCCAGATCTTTAGTTTGTCGTCGACTTGCGGGGAGAGAAATGCATGCCCGTCGCCATCGCAAGAAGCCGGTAGACGACCAAACATCGTTGTCTCCGGCCAATGGTTTCACGACAATGACGTCACTGTTTTGAATTGTCTTCCGTGTTTGCCTGACGGCAACCCAATTGAGAACCTTTGGCGAATCTTGAAGGTAGCGGCAACCGCTGGTCACCCTCGCGAAGAGTGGGAGGTAGTGCAGGCGACATTGCGTTGATTTCTCTAGAGGGAGTGCGCGCGCTAGTAGAATGTTCCGCGACGAGTTGAATCAATCCGGAAAGCAAGAGGAGGAAACACGAAGTATTAAAGCAAAGAGTCTACATCAAAGAAACGTTTCATCAATAACTGGCTTTTTAAAAGCCAAAAACAGTCTAGAAAGGTCATTCTGCTAGACTGTGCAGACGCCCACGCAAACGCCGTTTGCATTTTGCTTCGTAACGCAATGACTTTTGAAGTTTTCCCAAATAAAATTTGTCACGTTCTTGTTCTGTTCTTACTTTATCACATGGTTGTTTGTTAAACGCTCTTTCTATGTACTAATCGGTAAATCAGCCTGGAAAACTTTCGGTATAGTCATGTGCAGGGAGTGGCTTTATACTTTTGCGACGGTCTGTATAACAAGTCCATGCAATGAGGCTTTGATTGCAGAATATACAGCTACAAGTTTTCTATTGTTTGACAAATATATTGATAATTTACTAATTTGTAAATCTCGTTTGTAAAACAATTGTAAAAGCAATATACATGTAGATTTACTTCTGAAATTAATTTGCTTGTTTTTACCCAATAAGGTAGCTAAAATGAAATACTTATAATCTTAATACGGAGGCTTTGCCCTGTGCGCTGTATAGGCGCATGGTATCCAGTACCAAAATGCATATCTACGTAATTAATTTAGCAAGATGAATATAATTATATATATATATATATATATATATATATATATATATATATATATATATATATATATATATATATATATGGTATTTAAAAAGGCAAACTGTCGAACGCCTTCAATACTCATTAGTATATCATACGAGTCGTGGAAGATGTCTATGTCAACAGATTTCGCTTGCTGTCTGGGGTAGTTCCACTCCAATACTCTCATGCACTAAATGATTTGTTTTTCCTTTTCACAGACAACAAAAATACAAGTCCATAATCTGACAAATCATTTGCAGAATGAAAGAAAGCAACGGATCAAATTGCAGGTCAGCATCTGGTTTGACTAATTACGGAAGAGTTTTTGCTTAATTAGACTAATTAGCTACTGTTTAACTACAGAATGTCACTGCAGAATTGCAAAAAATTGTTACTCAACTTCAAACGGACAATCTGCTGCTCAAAGAAGTCTTAGAGGTTAGTATTATGCAGTAATATGTATGTTGAAATCCATTAATAAAAGGGTCAGAAATTTATGCAATAAGTTATACTCCTTACAGAAATTTGAAACAACGGACATTGCTTACAAACTGTTTAATATAGTCTGCAAGAAATTTTTATCAGACAAACAAAAAGAAATTCAAAAGTAAGTCAGAGTAAGTACAGACAAGAATTCAGCTTGAGGACGCACACAACAATTTAGTAGCGCCGCACTGTTTGGAAACGACCATAATATTTAGCCTAGAAGTCGAGACTGCTGTTTAAAGAAAGAGGGCAATAGCAATTGCTCAAAAAATTGACATCACAAACCTACATTTTAGCCCAGCATAGTTAGTATATATTTAACTTTTCTGTTTTTGGCAACTACGACATACGAGTTAAGATGTTGGATTTTGTTTTATTCTAAACTCTTCATATCTAGATCGTGCAAATTTCTGATAATAGTGTACCGATCATTTAATATTTTGCGTATACTATAGCTACATTTATATTTTAACTACACTATTTAATATTTAGGAACTATTACTAATTAAAAATATCTGTTCTGCCTGTTTGCAATCAGAAAATTGCATTTAGTAGGGATGTTCTTACTTGTCTAGAGAAACGATATCGAATCTGTGTCAATAGAAAAGGAACTGCCCTCTTGCGATCAAACTAACCGTGGCTTACTTCGTATTTTACTTGGTTCTGTAAACTCTTCCGTTGTGCAAGACGTCGTCTTGATATGTCTCGAATTGGGAAATGAAAAGTTCAATTGGACAGAAGTAAACTATTCGCCAAGAATAGCCAGCAGCTGTCAAGAGTTGAAGAAATCATTAGCGATCTTAACAGATGGGAATTACCATATAAAAGACAGTCGCAAGGAACCGGTAGAGGTAAGTTAGCACAATTTTACCAATTTTTGCATGAACAAGTTTTGGTATCATTGTGTCGTACAGTGTTTGAAAAGAGCCTGAATAAAATAATATATTGATAAAGTTTTATTAGATCAATTTGCACTGGGAAAGTACTGTATATGCTTTGATCAAACTGAGATGGAAGGAAGAACATTATTAAAAAGGACGTGACTCCCTACCAAGTCCGATTTTATGAAAATTTTTATATTCTATTAACTCTTTCCTTTATAATTTCATTTCATCATCAATTGCTACGTCTGCAAAGTGACAATATTCAAAACTCCTGGCTTCACCTTCAAATCGACGTGCATTCTTGAGTAACCCTGCACTTCCGGTATTCCTTCATCCTGGTCAGAAGCGACGGTACAACATGATAAGCTCTATTCGTCTCTTAGAGTGTAGAAACATTGTCTGTAGCTTACGTCTAGCTCACTTGCATGTTTCCAACCAACCTTGCAACTTGCCCAGAACTTCCGGCGCACTCGACCGTTGCGCGGAGACAGTATGGACGCCATTACGAGCCTTCTTCTTCTATTAAGTTGGCAAAACTAAAGCGTAGAACAAAACGCTTGGCACAACGTTTCGTTACACGAGGTACGTACAACAATCTGATGGATCGATTTTTACCTCCTTTACGTTGACGAGCGCATTTGACGTCTTTCCATACAAAATTTGAACACCCCGAGGTAGCTAAACTCGTCAAAATGAGCTTGAAGGCACAAAGAAGAATCTAATCACATCAGACAGTTCGCGATCTACGAAGCCTCGCGTTCCTTGCACGTTCGAGCGAAGCGAGCACGCAATAACCGTTGCAAAAAACCAGCGGAGACGTGTCTTGTTGCTATGGAAAAAATTGGACAGTTAGACCGTTGAAACTCTACTAGCATTAACAAGTGATACATTTTGAAACGTTTTAACTGATATTTTATATGCAACAGTTATGTCATGAACTAGAATGATATTATTTGTCAGTAGGAGATCAGACTTCTTATTAATGATAGCAACATGTCGTCAAGTATAGACCGTTTATTTTGTTTTAAAAATTGTATGGCAAGATCTATATCTTAGCTGGGACGTGTCAGACAACCTTGTTTCTACGTATCACTGCCACGGCGTCTTGATCTTAGCTGTTAACGGCAGCGTTAGGAGTCTTCAAATGTCGTGGTATATAGATTATCTCGGATGCAGCTGACAAAGTTTATGAACCACCATTTAGTTGGGCAGTTTCAACGTACAATACCTGCATGACCTACCGTACGGAACAAAGGAACAAACCGTGTACAACTTGTGACGCATAAGTTGACACTAGACTCGCGTATCGCTAAAATTGATTTTCGTCAAAATTAATAAGCAATAAATGTTTTTCATTTTCCCAAATACTAGCTGTTTTCGCCAAAGTTTCTCGGTCCACAGTAGTGCTTCCATCAGAAGGTTTGGAAAGGGAACTTCAGGAAACATTACAGGTATTATGATTATGGGTTTAAATCCGTCACTTTCCTAGTGAGAGGACAAAACCCGATTGTTCTAAAGTTTGCATTTTTATCTAAGGGATAGAAATATTAGCACTTTCCAAACAGGAAAGTTTGGTATGTGTACTGATGCAGGTGGATTCGGTCCACGTGTCACTTCACGTAACTGATCACGACCTTGAGCTCGGGTTAGGGAAATCAATTCAAAATTGCCTCCGACAAACCATTACTTAGAGTAACTGCATGGTCGTATACATCTAAGCAGTCTAGAGCTGCATTGACGTACTAAGAGCGACTTCATTTTTCCTGTATTGCTTGGTGCCTTTTCGTTTGCCTTGGACTATCACACGCCTATAGCCATAAGTTTTCGCATATTTGTTGAAGCGCCTAGTACAGTGTCAGTTTATGTCTCATGGCAGTTGGGGTCTGCGTGCTTCACAGTTCTTGGTTTTGATTCAGGATTTACTAAACGAGAGGGAGGGGGCACAAAACCTAGTTTGTGCTTGTGTCTTGTGCAATGATCATACGTAATTGCATGGTATGCACGGTAATAGGTCACAGCAGATGATTTATTGAACCCAGCAGCCTCAAATTTGCACAAAGACTTAACCTTCTGGTTTATTACAGTGTGCACCAATGACATTGATAGATCAATTCACTTAGAAGGAGGTTTTCCCAAACAGAAGAGCACGTGACTCTAGTGCTTTTACTTGTATTCGCTTATGTTTTTGGTATGCATAGCTCGCCTCTCAATTAAGTAGGATTTGTCTTTTCCAATGGGCTATTGTCAACTCAACACTACATACCAGTGAGCAATGGCACACGAGTTAGCCTATAGTAGGACACGACTCCTACACTCACACCTGTTGTCGGGCTTGTGGGTCCTGCATGTGATTAAAACTGTCCGTATATACATGCATACGGTAGTTGAAACCTATTTTTTCACTTTCGTAAATGTGCTGTCTATCCATCTAGGAGTTTCAAGCAAAAGTAGAACGCTTTGAAAACGAATTCTAAAAGTTACCAAAAGATTTACGTACTCGAAAATTAATTGGTTAAAGTACGTGTATTGAATTTCCAAACAGAAATGGTTTGTACTAAACGGTAGATCTCATGTTCTTGAATATAGATATAACATTTAGAATGTATTGCGTTCTCGACAAGCTCTTCTTCAAGTATGATTGATTTTTAGGTTTATTGTGATATGACGGTATCCGACGGCGGCTGGATATTGATTGGAAAGTCATTTCAGCCCAATTTAAAAGATTTACCATCGACAAGCGAATCAGTAACTTTAACTAACGGTCAGGGATGGTCAAGCAGATTTGCTCTTATGACAGTCAACGATTTCCGTGTGCAATTTTCTACTTCGTCTTCAATGTCCGATACCAAAGGAAATTGGTAAAGAAGTTACCTGCCGTTTGTTAGTTCCACAACGAAGCGCATGTAAATATTCTAGGTACTATCATTTGGCTCGTCCACGGGCTCTTGGTGAACTGTTTACAGACGGAAGTTCAAACGGATGCAGTGAAGATGGAATTACGGATATTGAATATACATTTGACATCCGCAGTGGCACAATGTACTCCAATCATCGATGTTCAGGATTTCGAGATTCTTCTTCAGCGGTAAACGCTATCAATTCTACTAAAGCTTAAGGTGTTTGTTATTGGTGTTAGTAACTGATTATAGGATCCACTAAACAGTTGTTTTAAAACAAGCTTATGTTCGATATCAGGAAACGACGGCTCGTTTAGGTAAGCCATAAATAATGACCAATTTTTAACATAGTACCAGTTGCACATGCAGCCAGATTGTACATTATCCGATAAAAAGACACAAGTTTAAGAGCATCGTTTTAAATAGTTGCAATTTTTTTAAATTTAAGAGTTTTCTTTGCTGAATTTCATAATGCAAAACTTGAGCTAAGGAACTAAGGATTCAATCTGCAATCATGATTTCTTTAGGATCTACTCTACTACTAGTTTTCTCGAAAAGTGTCACTTGCAACAGCAGCATCCAGACCTGATTGGTCAAATTAATTTTTCTAGGTTTATGTAGTGTAAATATACTAAAAGCCTAAATATGCTAGTATGTTTGTATAATTTGCCTATTTGATACGTTCTAAATTACTTGAACGTGTGCATGACTGATACTTTTTTAACTGTATGTAGATCAGTCTTAATAGATATTGTGCACTTCCTGATATATAACAAGTTGCTATATGATAACTGATGGTTCTGAAAAGGAAATAAATTTATTTAAACGATTCTTTCGTAGATATATATAATTCTTATTTAAACAATTTCTAAAGCAGATCTCTATTAACGCTTTACTGGTCATGCAAAGTTTGCAGCCCATGTTGCCTTATACTTTCTCTTTTTCAATATTTAAGAAAGTAACACGAGAGTTGCCACGATGTGATATGTATAGAGTATTGTTATTACTGTGCAAAAACTCACATTTTTGACAATACCTCCATCAATTCTTGCATTGTAGAATTGTAAGCTAGCAGTTGTACTATCACAACTTTGCAGCTACTGGTACTGAGAAAGATAAAGTATATTGTGTTAAAATGAATATTTTCTGCACACGTTTCAATTTAAAAAATTTGACGTTAAACAGTTTTTACTGACACAGCAGCTTCTTTCCAGTCGTGACTTATATCTAGACGTAAACAACAGTATTTTCGCGAAAGTATGATGCAGGAAAAAGGTCTGCCTACGCGAGACTAAACGTGGGGCTGGCAGTTTGAAACTACCAGAATGTAAAACGGAAGGCTTAGACTTTTAGGTTACCATTACAAAACTGCCAAGCTTAATTAATCACATTATAAACGCAATGACAAGAGTTAACCTAAATCGTACAAAGTGAGCACATTGCCTTTTGTCAGGGCCCCTAAATCAACAAAGTAAGAATTATTTTCCAGTTCGAAAGAAAACTCAACTTGTTTACACATTGAGTTAATGCGATGTTTAAAACAGTGAATGACGCAACTGCTCATACTTGGTGCGTGGAGTACATGCCGCAATGTCGACTAACCAAACTGTGCTTACGGAACGTACGCTTGGCGTACGTGCGAACGCGCAAGAATCATACTTGCAGTAGACAGATTGCAAAAATTGGTTATGCATATATTTGTGCAGTCCACACAGTATTTTACATTTCAACCTCTGGAACCACTATAATTGTTAACTTCTTCAGTATGAAAACACTCTCCATTTAGAGGATTTGCTTCTAGCTTGAAACGAACGAAGCAGGCTAAAGCTTTAAATGCCATGCGTATATAACATTTTAGCATAAATATTACTATATTCTGAGGATTTTCATCTAAACATACTTTTCTTCTAGTTTCCACGGACAAAATGAACGGTCTGGACAAGACACATCTTCTACTGCATATTTCGGATGTGACGATGGCGCTTGCTGTGCTTGCTGGGGTCCAACTGGAGGAAAGGAGAGCTACTGCGCAGACAACTGCGGTACACAAAACGGTGGATCAAAATCCTCTAGTGGATACGCTTGGTTCTATGTGCGCTGACACACCAACCCTAGAAATTGGCAAAACAGATAGATGTTTTCGAGTTTGTGTGTCATGAAAAGCAAAAGTGCTAACACTGCTTTGAGCAACCGTCATATATTAGAGCACTTTGCATAAACTATGTTGTTCAATTGTCTGTCAGTTCTGATTTTGCAATATTGTGTGCACAATTCAAGCCTTTCTATACGTAGAAATTCGCGAAAGCATTCTCGCCAGAGCATTGTAAACAAACTTAAAAATTTTAACTCATACGTTTTCGGCATTGCGAACTATTGTTAACACCTTTGCCATAAAATATAAATAACTGCAAAGTTTAGATAATTAAATAAATAGATATTTTGCAGTAATGATGCCTATCATTACCTTGAGTTACATTTGTAGAGTCAAACGTACAGAATAGCCAGGACAATTCTCTCAGTAATAAATTGAGCTGGCAACGTTTATACAAGACTTTCATAGTGAAACAGTCTAATTTATATTTTCTATTGCCGACTTTAGTCAGAAATTGACTTAATTAAGAACTTTTCCTGTTTCCAACAGCTAACGCGAGATTAGTAAAATAACAAAGGTAACGAAATATATATTGAAATAATTTTAAAAGTGCAAAAGACTTGAACCTCACGCTAATACAAGTTATTTTTAAATCAAATCACTAGTTGCCACAGCTGCATTCGCACAACAACGTTTTGCCTAAGCCTGTCAAAAATAGATAAACAAGAAGGCAAATTTGGGGCCTTTCACATGGACGTAGCTGCATCTTGTAATGACGCTACCTTTGCGCTTGTTTCGAGGCGACTAAAGATGAAGATGGAAAATATCAGTCCCCATTGGCAAAATATTCACTTATTGGTTTTTTTAGTTAAACGGTCATAATGAACAGCAATTCAATTCAAAAATCACTTTGCAGCATAATAAAAATCACTTATCGTATATGAGCTAATCTCCAATGTTGATATTCTGCCAAAGGGTGAGTGGGAGCTACCGTACTTTCCGAATTTTAGCAAATCGGAAAGTAACGACATGCAAGTTTTGAACAGATTTATTACTACCGTGAAAATATTTTATAAAATGCGCTTTTAAGACTAAAATGTCAGCAATACATCATAATTTGCGCAAGGTGTTTACAGAAAAGTAAACATGAATCGCCGACAAGTAGTTGTATTTAAGTCACAGCAGCAACGCCGAGATCTTCATCATACATTTGCATGGTACTGGATCTGACTATGAGGTCCAACTGATTTTCAATTCAACACTAAAGACCTGAGAAGAATACAAGAAATACTAAAAAGACCGAGTAGACGGCTGGAAGTTCTGAGGGTATTCACTTTTCATGTTTGGTAAAGCGATACCTTGCTCGTAGACCGACTGAAGCGACTGGACCTCAATGATGGTCGCGCTCTTCGCCGCGCAATAATCAGTAAGGCCCAATTTATTTACAAAGTTCTCGCTGCATTTAGAAACTGAATAACGTTAAATTCAATTTTAGCCATTAGCCATAAGAGACAAGACTTTGAAATGTCACAAGACTTGGCGAGAATATACTCAAAATGTATAGGGGTAAACTCACTTTAGGTTTGCAGGTTGAGTTTATGGCTGACTATCTGGCCATGTCTGTTACGCTAAAAATATACAATGCCTACAATGCTGTCCAATCATCGAGTGTTTCGTTTATATCATACGTAACAACCACAGACAATGGCCGAACAGGTAATCACATGTGCATAAAGTTCATACTAAAAGAGAATTAATCGTCTTTGCAATAATAATTATTGTCAGACCTTGTTAAAATTTAACAACAGAACTTACATGTCTGAAAATGCTAAATCAAAATTAAAGGCTTTCTTCAACGGTATACGACATTTATACGGAAATCGAACATTACGTAGACATCGTCCATTTGTAGGTCCCATATAACTCTCGTTTTCTGTATTTCAACGACGACAGATGACGACAGAATATTAACGGACTACGTGTTTGCGTGATATAACAATCAATTAGTACGCGATTATATAATAGATATACTTTACAAGTAGAAAAAATAACATTGAATAAATTCATGTAGTCTTCGCGACAATTATACTGTGGCTTAGAGCAGCATTTTGAAAATATGCGCTAGCTGCTGGCTCCGCCTATCGCTCGCAATAAGAAATCTATACTAACCAAGTTGGGTATCTAGGCGCTATCTCAGACCATATCCGAACGATCTACGTTAAGAACGTTTAAAAAATAAAAACTGACGAGGCCGTTTCAAGAATTTCGTCTGCAAATAAAGCGTTTTAGCGCAGCATCAGATCACGTGAGCCTAACTGACGTAATCACGTTACCAGAAATGGTCTTTATGTTGTTTCCGTTGATCCAAGAACGGTGGAGAAAGTCGTACTACTTTCAGGCTGTCTAGACAGACTGACCTTCTTTTCTTGCGACATATTTCTGTCCGGCAACATTCGAGAGAATTGACGTTTTGTGAGATTCTTTGGCGTTAAAAGGCAGTGAACACTGTCGTCGATCAGCTTGCGAAGAACTGATCCGTACGCAGGAACACATTTCGCGAACTCCCTCAATGACCGTACCTCGTTATTTCGGCTGCGCACTACGCTGCGCACTAAAGCTGCGCAGTTCTCCGGAATGCTACTATAATTCGGTAAATGCAATACGGTTGTGTATAGCAAACACAGAAATTGTTACGCTAATTGATATCGTTTACATTAGCTTGCGTGCAGCTTCAATTATTTCAAAGTTTAAGATAGCTGCATGATTAGTTCAAGATAAATTACATTTGAAGAAACATTGTTTATGTTTAGCTTTCGGTTTCTATATTATCAAAATGCTGTATGTGATGTACGATTACAACGTATCGGTAAGATTAACTATATTTCGCAAAAATTACACCTTTTCCTCTGTCCTTTTTTATCGCATGTGTCCAATCCTCTATGTAATACAATTTGACGTTGTATAAACTGCTGTACTAGTAGTATAATATGATTTCTATAATAATCGGAAGGGAGCCAATGCACAAAGTCCAGTTAACATGTTGGCATTTCGCTGCTGAATGTTTACGTGTCGTGCTCAACCAGATCAGTCTGGTTTGTAAAGTCTATTACAAGTACCGGAAGCAAACCCTGCTTCAGAAGGAGTTAGACCATCATAACTGTCTAGAAAGAAGACACGACTTTACGAAGAATCTGAGTAGATCCCAGAAGCACTGTTTTCTGTAAGTGCTGCAGGTTGTGATGACCTGGAATAATGTCCAGCCACCGTGAAATACCTGCGTGCTCTGTGCCCAAAGCTCCCAAGTCCACCGGAACCACCAGTGTTCGACAATGCCACATGCGGCTTATCTCCACTCGCAAGTCGCTGTACTTCGCCAACTTCTCAGCATGTTTCTTGCCAATGTTGCCATCAGCAGGACAGCTGATATCAATAAGAAGACAAGTGTTTGTCTTCCTATTTCTGAGACAGATGTCTGGACGATTGGCTTTGATCTTCCTTGCAGTGGGAATGGTGGTATCCCTCATCATAGTAATGTCATCCGTCTCCACAAGCCTATCAGGATGATGCCGGTACCAGCTGCTCTCTACTGGAACCCCAAAATGGCGACAAACGTCCCAGTGAATGATGGAGGCCACCTGATTGTGTCGATCAGTGTAGTCCGTCGGTGCCAAAGCACTACAGCCTGTCACAATGTGGTCGACTGTTTCCAGGCCTACATTGCACATGCGGCAAGTAGGACTGACATCACGATGTAGAATCTTGCGCTCATAGTACCGAGTCCGAACAGCTTGGTCTTGAGCAGCGGCAACCAGTCCCTCAGTTGCAGCAGGAAGATTCGCTGCCTTTAGCCATCCGTAGGTCTCTTTCATGTCCACAGGCGGTTGCTCAGTGAGACGGCGATACTGCCCGTGCATAGGCTTCCCGCTCCAGGACCGCACACAAAGAGAACTTTATTATTGTTATTATTATTATTATTTTTTTGTGTCGTGCTCAACCAGATCAGTCTGGTTTGTAAAGTCTATTACAAGTACCGGTACCGGAAGCAAACCCTGCTTCAGAAGTACTTAGACCATCACGGCTGTCTAGAAAGAAGACATGACTTTAAGGAACGCGCTCCTCAGCTAGCTCTGAGACGAGCGATACAGCTAGACGTCCATCTTCCATCAATATCGAGGTTATTATGTGTCGTGCTCAACCAGATCAGTCTGGTTTGTAAAGTCTATTACAAGTACCGGAAGCAAACCCTGCTTCAGAAGTACTTAGACCATCACGGCTGTCTAGAAAGAAGACATGACTTTACGAAGGATCCGAGTAGATCCCAGAAGCACTGTTTTCTGTAAGTGCTGCAGGTTGTGATGACCTGGAATAGTGTCCAGCCACCGTGAAATACCTGCGTGCTCTGTGCCCAAAGCTCCCAAGTCCACCGGAACCACCAGTGTTCGACAATGCCACATGCGGCTTATCTCCACTCGCAAGTCGCTGTACTTCGCCAACTTCTCAGCATGTTTCTTGCCAATGTTGCCATCAGCAGGACAGCTGATATCAATAAGAAGACAAGTGTTTGTCTTCCTATTTCTGAGACAGATGTCTGGACGATTGGCTTTGATCTTCCTTGCAGTGGGGATGGTGGTATCCCACATCATAGTAATGTCATCCGTCTCCACAAGCCTATCATGATGCCGGTACCAGCTGCTCTCCACTGGAACCCCAAAATGGCGACAAACGTCCCAAGTGAATGATGGATGCCACCTGATTGTGTCGATCAGTGTAGTCCGTCGGTGCCAAAGCACTACAGCCTGCCACAATGTGGTCGACTGTCTCCAGGCCTACACTGCACACGCGGCAAGTAGGACTGACATCACGATGTAGAATCTTGCGCTCATAGTACCGAGTCCGAACAGCTTGGTCTTGAGCAGCGGCAACCAGTCCCTCAGTTGCAGCAGGAAGATTCGCTGCCTTTAGCCATCCGTAGGTCTCTTTCATGTCCACAGGCGGTTGCTCAGTGAGACGGCGATACTGCCCGTGCATAGGCGTCAAGCTCCAGGACCGCACACAAAGAGAACTTTATTATTGTTATTATTATTATTATTTTTTGTCGTGCTCAACCAGATCAGTCTGGTTTGTAAAGTCTATTACAAGTACCGGAAGCAAACCCTGCTTCAGAAGTACTTAGACCATCACGGCTGTCTAGAAGGAAGACACGACTTTAAGGAACGCGCTCCTCAGCTAGCTCTGAGACGAGCGATACAGCTAGACGTCCATCTTTTATCAATATCCGGATTATTATTATTATTATTATGTGATTGTTTAGAAAGATTATTTCCTGTGTTATCCAAAAAGGTTATCTTTCGTTTTCAATACGCTTTAAAACGAAAGTATCAACAACGCTGAGGAACAAAGTATTAGCAGCACCGACGAAAATGCGCTCTAAAATTCAAACGAAAATACTTTTAGTTGTCGCGTGTTGCTGTTGATGTCAATGGTAAGCAATTTGAACGAGTTAGCAAATTGTTAATTACGACACCCTAGTTTTGTAATTTTACGGCTATTCTATGGTAATCTATATAAAGGACTCATATACGTTTTGCGCATTTCGGTGGAAAAACACATATTTGCATACATACTCGATCGCAAAGAAGGCTGCGTACAAAGACCCTTTTTGTTTGAATATTTGAGCGTTCTATTTCAATTTTGTAGCAATGCGTTTGAGTTATTGAATAACGTACTTATGTTACATATAATATATTATATTACGTTTTAATGTACTTATGCTAAAACGTTAAAAATAGTTGCAAAGTGATCTGCAGAGGAGAACATGTGGGATCCCATTTGCACGAAGTTTCGTGCAAACGAGATCCTTTTGCAGTAAACCGAGGAAACAACGCACCGACTCCAAACTTGTTCTGTCGTCTTCTTTTATTTTTTAGAGTCTGCGAAAAATAGCTGCAAAGCGATCTGCAGAGGAGAACATGTGGGATCCCATTTGCACGAAGTTTCGTGCAAACGGGATCCTTTTTGTAGTAAATCGAGGAAACAACGCAACGACTCCAAACTTGTTCTGGCGCCTTCTCTTATTTTTTAGAGTCTGCGAAAAGTAGTTGCAAAGCGATCTGTGACATGTTTCGGTGCATTTGCCACAGTGAAAGGCATTATTCAAATATCGACCTCTGCGTCGCCGTAAAAGCGCGGCCGTACAACTGCTAGAGTAAGCGCAGAGACGTTGCATTGTTATCGATGAAGAGCTTGAAGCGGTCGGTATTAGCACGATCACGTTTGCAAGAAATTTTTCGGATACCGTTTGCACGAAGGATCCAGAATAAAAGATGCACAGGACCGTACGGCAGGAAGTGAACTGCCACACATTTCTCAAGGCAATTCTGATTCAGAAGGAGATAACAAAGAGGGTGCCGTCGGTCAAGCCGAGTCAGGAAAGCTCCTATTATACTGGACTTATGGGAATCGGGAACAGTGTTGTGTTTTACGGTGTACTAGAGGTAATCTCAAAACTATCAGGGGAGTGGACTGCTAGAGTGGACTGTACGTATCAGGAAATTTTAGTCCTTGGCCGGGTTTGGTCCGTTGTTGTACTAACTGCTAAGACATTAGACGAAATTACAATGATGCAAATAGCTCGGGTAACGTATACGTCATTGTTGCTCAGGAAGATTTATGGTTACACATTCTCAATACAAACATCCTGTCATACACCACAGTCCGGTGCTTCAGCAAAAGAGCCGTTTTCTCGTTGTCTCGAGATCTCAAGTGGCGATCAGCAAGAACAAACTAGGAAAAATAACGTCAAACTATGTTTGTTTGTGTTGTTTCTTGGGTGGTAAGCAGGCAGTGTCTTTTACTACACAATATGTACTCTAGACTCTCAATCATACTCGTTGTAGCTGTTGGTAGGAACTTTCTGGGTACAGTCGGCAGAAGGTGATAACCAGAAGTGCCTCATAAGTACTCTGTTTGAATCGGTATGCGCCAGCAACATTTACAAGTCTTGACATCTACAGAGTCAATGCGGTTGCCTGTTTTTTGCAGATTTCTACATTGGCTCAAAACATGAAGGTATGAGTTTTTCGCATGCTCTGAATGTACTCTAACAATACTTTGTGCAATCTCAAAGTCCGTCCACGCATGCATTAACTAACTTAAATGATGGCTATGTCATGAACATCTGTAAATATCTAGAGAGTTACAAAGGTTGCCATGCGCTTTTCCTCGATCTTCTCTGCATGTTACCGGATAGTTTTCTCGGTAGTTTTGGTTATTCAAAAGTGTTTCGCAATTAGCTAGTTTATCGCGCTTCGAATTTTTCAAACATTTAATTCCCAACATAATTATTCTCGGATATTCAATTCTCAACGCAGCGTCCATAATTGAATATCCGGGAAACGTAAAAGCTCATCTGCGTTGAGAATTGCATGAATGTTCAAAACGCCAAAGCGCTGGTCAAACACAAATTAAAACCGTTATAGGTGTCATATTACATGTCATAGCAGGAATTGTTGGGTGTAGACCTGTCTAGTGACACGTCACTTCCCGAAACGGACGCTGATCAGTCTCAAGCCGACAGCGAAAACGGCCAGGTAGTGGCATACAGAAACGTTTTCTCGAAGTCTTAGAAACTACTGTACAATGCATCGAACTATGCACGGGCGCGTTTCTTTCGGCGACTGGAGCAAAACTGCGGCACAGATAACGGACGCTAAGAACTCTACTTGGTTGATAAGTGGCTCTGCCGTCAATAACTGAAGACCTAGGGAGTCCACTGTATTCTTCTGTTGCATAACTAGTCCGAGGCGAAGCCTCTGGTTTACAGTAGTGGGTATTGTCGACCAATGACAGACGGATGTGGGCAGTACCATCTTGTTAACGCACGCATAGGTTCACTGTTCTGAACATGCACAGCTACTAACTACCGTATGAGATGAAATATTGGCGGGGAGTTTATTCTGGCGGATTGGCAGATTTTCCATCGACCGCCAATGTAAAATCCGCCAATAATTTTGGCCACCGAGATAGAGCTAGAGGTATGATGTTTTCGTGACGTCATCACCCACGTTCTTGTGGCATTGCTAATGGCGATAACAATTAATGGCAAAAGCATAGCAATCATGTTGTAACGATCCGCTCTGGGTTCGTGGACAGACAGCGTTGACCACAAAACAACTCCTTGTTTAGCTAATGCTTGCTAACAGCTACGCACACGTGTTCCTCTGGACACGTGACTATACGTCACAATGCTAATTATAGAACAGTCTCGTTACATCCCCTTTCTTTAATATTGTAACGCAACTCAATCTGTTTATAACCCGCAGGAGGTACCATCGGTATGGTACGGTCTGTTTGATGTCGTGTCATCATGTCTGTCCGGTACAACGTCATCGTTGTGTGGTTCGTCATCGTTGTCTTCTTCTGAGTCATCACTCACCAGTGGGCTTTGTCTACAATCTTCTCCGGTGGTTCTGAGTTGACGACAGTTTCGTCGGTATTGTCTACCTCTTGATTCGACTATGTAGGACCGTTGTCCTGCTGGTCTTTTGCACACTGCTAGCGACCATGTTGTTTCACCAAGTTTTTTCATTTTCACGTTTTGGCCTGTTGCAAGCGGTGGGAGGCTCTTTGAGACTTTGTCATAGTTCCGCGCTTGGCGTTGCTTGGCTCTGTGTAGTTTGTATGATACGTCTGTACCTTTCAGTGCTGTAGGTTGCAACAGTTTTGTTGATATGGGTATCTGTGTTCTCGTCCGTCTTCCGAACAATCGTTAGCTGGGGATGAGCCAATGTTTTCGGATGGAGTGTTGCGGAAATCGAGGAGCGACATATAAACATTTTGGTTGGTCTCTTTCGCTTTCTTTAGAATGCTTTTGCAGGTCTTGACGGTATTCTCCACCTTACTATTAGCTTGTGGGTACCTAGGAGATGTCGTAATGTGATGAAACTGCCATTGTGTCGCGAAACGCTCGAATTCACCACCAGCAAATTGCGGGCCATTGTCCGTGACTAAGATCTCTGGAATACCGTGTCTTGCAAATTGTCCTTTGACCTTGTGGATAACTGTGTTGGACAAAGTATCATTGAGTTTGTCGATCTCAAAAAGATTGGAATAGTAGTCGACAACAACTATGTAGTTTGTAGTCTTCAAACTGAACAGATCTATGGCAACCTTTTGCGATGGTCTAGACAGAATTTCGTGTGACTGTACAGGCTCGCGGCATTGCTCCGGGCGATACGCAGCATCTCCGGAAAAAATCCTTCAGTTCTGCATTTATGCCAGGCCAAAAGAACAACTCTCTTGCACGTTTGAGGCAGCATTCCACTCCCAAGTGTGTATTGTGTAACTTCTTGACCATACTGCCTCTTAGGAATATTGGTATAACTATACGGTCTCCCTTGAAAACTAAGTCATTCTGCACTGATATTTCATGGTGACACTAATGGAATGGTCTTGCTGCGACCGGTACGTTCATTGTCCGTGATGGCCATCCAGTACGAATCAGCTCACTGATGCGTTGCAGCTCTTGACCTTTTTTTTTGTAGCTCGCCGGATTCCTTTCAATAACGGGTTGTCGATGGGGAAGTCTTCCACCATATTGACTTCTTCAACTTGCAAACAATGTTCACTCTGCCAGTCTTTGGCGGTAACTGTACCTTCCAAATACGCGCGGGAAAGAGCATCCGCTAGGTACCTTTCTGACTCTTTTTTGTACGTGACTTGGATATCGTACCGCTGAAGACACATCAAAATTTGTTGTAATTGTTTTGGCACATCCACCATGGGCTTGCTAGTGATGTCTTCGAGTGGCTTGTGATCAGACTCTACCTTTGTGTGTTTCGCATAGATGTATTGATCAAATCTCTCACATCCCAAAAAAAACTGCCAAGAGCTCTTTTCGATTTGTGCGTAATTTCTCTCATTTGTAAACAGTGCTCTTGATGCGAAACAAACTGGCTTACCCTCCTGGAGCAGGGTGGCTCCTAAACCAGTTGAGGAAGCATCACATTGGATTGTGGTTTCCTTGTTGACATCGTAGTATGCTAGAACCAGCGTCGTTATAATCAGTCTCTTCACTTCCTCCCAAGCCTTTGCGTGGTCCTCTTGCCAATGCCATGCAACTCCTTGTGGTCGAGCTGACGAAGGACTTCACACTTCAGATAAGTGTGGCAAAACTTTTGAGAGGTATGTAGCCATTTCTAACGCTCGTTTCAGTGAGGTGGTATCAGTGGGCGTTGGCATATGCACAATCGCTTCTACCTTGGATAGGTCTGGCTGCACTCCATGGGCAGTTAGCCTGTGTCCCATGCATGGAATCTCAGTCAGCCCAAGCTTGACTTTGTCTGGGGTTAGCTTCAAGTTCCTTTCTCTGCATCTATCAAGAAATGCTGACAGATTGCGATCATGACTATCAGTCGCCTCCGACATTGTGTCTCCAAATCCAATAATAAGAATATCATCTGCAATGACTTCCACCCCATTCAGGCCCTCTATAATCTGATGCATATTCCGCTGCCATAACTCCGGTGCTAATGCTATACTGAAAGGCATCCGCCACCATCTGTACCTGCCAAAGGCTGTTTAGAACGTGGTTAAGCAGCTTGACTTCTCATCCAGCTTTATTTGCAAAACCCGTTCTTGGCATCTAGCACCGTAAACGCTTTGGCCTTGGTAAGCCGTGTAGCTACTTCCTCGATGGTGGGCATAGGGTAGTGAGGCCTCTTCATTGCCTGGTTAAGCTCCTTTGGGTCCAAAAAGATCCGTAGTTGACCGTTCTTCTTTCAAACTGTGACCATTGAGGATACCCATTCTGTGGGCTGTGTCACCTGAGCGGTGATGCCTTCCTTAGTCAGTCTGTCGAGCTCCTTCGAATTCCTCACTCCTTCTCTCAACGGAGCTGGCATCTTCCGTGGCGGGTTGACTAATGGTGTGGCCTCCTTGTGAAGTTCAATCGAGTACTCTCCTCGTAGACATCCAAGGTTTTCAAACACGTCAATGCATCTTCTGAGGATCTCGTCTGTGCGTACTACTGTCAACCAGTCATTCTGCCCCTTGGGTGTTGACGAACTTTGAGAAGTGACGGTATCACAGTCCATAATCTTTACAAGACCTATTTGCTGGCTTGACTTGAGACTTAGCAGAGGTGTCACTGTTCCCGGCACTACAATGAAGTTGGCTTTGTATGCATGTCCATTTCTTTCTATGATCAACCAAGCCGACCCCTTTGAACGTAATTGAGCTTTGTTGTGCATTACCAGTATCACATTAGTAGGTGCTACTTCTTTGAACTTCCTGTCTGCGGTGGCCAGTACATAATCCTTTGCTGAGATAACGTTACATGCTGCACCAGTATCTATTTGGAATGCCAAGTCCTTCTTTCCATTGATTCTGAAGGTAACCTCTGCCTTTGTGGTATCCACTTTGTGTATGTGGTTTAATGTTACATACTCAACAGCTGGCCTTAACCAGTGACGTTGTATTGTGCACCCTCAGGGTTGTGCGGCACACTCTAGCATAGTGCCTTCTCTTGTGGCATTTGTGACACTCCTGGTCTGCTGCAGGACCGCTGTACTTTTCTGGTGTGTGGTTCAGTCCAAAATACCTGTATTCTGTCGGTTTGCCTTTAGACTTCTGCCTGTACCTGTCATATGATCTAGGTGCTCCCTCCTCTGCCTTTGACTTCTGCTTGTGTGGTCCTCCTCTGTTGTTGCTACGTGCTTGTCTGATTGCGTGGGTGGAGTCCCTTCACATGCTATTTCTTGAGCCTGCTGACTAGTAACCTGGCAACTACGCAATGTCTTCAAGTATTTAGTTAGTGTCAGCTTTTTCTTACCCAGTAGCTTCTGTCTGGTTGTGTCGCCGCAAATTCCATGAACAAGCCGATCGCGCACGTGATCATCCTCGAGACCGACAAAAATTGCACGTGTTTGACAATTTCATGACTGCTGTTATGTAAGAGTTCATAGATTCCCCGATATCCTGATTTCTGCGAAAGAAGTTGTACCTCTCGATTGTTTCGTTGGCTTGTGGAACGCACCGGTTCCTGAATTTCTCCAGCACTACATTCAGTGACTCGGGCTGTGGGTCATCGTCATTCCCATCTGAGGCTCCATGCTCAAACGTTTCGTACATGTCTTGCCCAGCATATCCGATAACATTGAGAAGCGCCGCTATCTATGCGCACGTCGTCACGTTCTGCCGAGATTTTGACAGATTTCTCATAATAACGCCAATCGCGCTCGAAAAGCTTTCAATTCTCACCCCAAAGGTCGCGATCCTGGAGATTGAGTGGTTCAGGCGGTTTCGCAAAGGGTAACGCTGTAGCCATGTCGTTCAATCTATCTTTGTGTCTGCTCGTCTACGAACCAAAGCAGCTCCACTCTGACACCATGAAACTATCCGCTCTGGGTTCGTGGGCACACAGCGTTGAACACAACACAACTCCTTGTTTAGTGCTTGCTAACAGCTACGCGTGTTTCTCTGGACACGTGACTTTACGTCACAATGCTAATTATAGAACAGTCTCGTTACACATGTGGGTTCTGTTCTTCACGCTTACACAGCAATTCTTCATCAATAGTTGGAGACCACGAAGCCACGGAAATGTGATGGCCACGAATGCGTCTGTCAACTGTAAAGTCCCCATGACGGGCACGTGCCAAGTGGGTAGAGACCAGGGTAGACGCCTACATCAATGTCTAACTGCGACATCAAACCGCCAAAATAAAACCTGCCAATATATTAATTTCTTAGCAACCGCCACAATAAACTCCCGCCAATATTTCATCTTATACGGTATGTCGCTAATTACAAAGATGATAGTGATGAAGTCAGTTAGACTTATGTGCTCTCTTCTACTACCAGTAATGTTGAGCCTGCTAAGACTATGACCATGACGCTACTAATTACATTCAAGAGCTGATGGTTTGCACTTCTACTAATTGGTTTTGCTTACAGGAAACGACAGTGGAAGTTAATCAGCTAAAGCATGAATTGCAAGTGAAAGAGAAGAACGAATAAAATTGCAGGTCGGACAATTTTTTGTTCAAAATAAATTATATCGAAGAGTTAGACTGACGTCTATATAATCGAAGAGCCTGAATGCAAGATTGCAAAAATGCATTGTCAAGCTTCCAGCGGACAACTTTCTGTACCAGCAAAGCTTAAACGTTAGAATACATTGTAAATATACGAATGTGCGCAGTGGAACAAGTTTTGTGTGTTGTTTGTATCTGTTTGTTTTTTTTGTATGCGCGCGTGTGTGTTTGTTTGTTTATTTTTGTCTTGCCGTAGTTATAAATTTTGAAGAATTAAAGTTAATAATCAATGTTCATTGTTCATTAATTGAGCATGTTTTTAAATAGCAATTGTTTGGACAATTATTTACAGAACAAAACTTTAGTTAGAAAAAACAAAATCTATACCTGAATAATTGTTTATTGATATTATGATAATATAAATAAATTGTATGTTATTCAATTTGTTCTGTCCTATCTTTAAAAGTTTTTACAAATTGATAAATGGCATAAGGAAGTTTTATAAACTTGTATGGTTGTTGAAACTCCATCATCTCAACCAGTGCTTATGGACCTGGTCTTTCTGTCTCTCTGCTTGTCTCTCTGTCTCTCTGTCTGTTGTTTGTCTGTCTGTCTGTCTGTCTTTCTGTTTGTCAGTCTGTCTGGTTTCTGTTTGTGTGTCTGCCGTGTCCGTCTGTCTTTCAGTCACAAATCGGTTTTGAACATCGAAGTATAACAATCATACAAAAGCTCAAAGTTAACATTAGATATCTAGTATAGGCAGTTTAGACACAATGTAAGGCAGCTATTGTATGAAATTTAATTAATCTTGCAACAAACTGGTTGCTAATCGAACTGTTTAGCATCCGTCTTCTCAGCTTCACGCAGTTACATCTTTGTAGTTATAACCCTCACATGGCATATTTCTGTAAATGCACGGAAACAAGCTCGCCGGAAACAAACTGGAATAAATTGAATTACTTTTTTTCTGATGTACTTGTAAATAGTTTGTCAGCTCATTTTGTAGCCGCTTGGACAATACAAATTTTGGATATAGTCGCACAGATATTTAACCCATGGCATGTCTTCGTTAAGCTCACACTAAACACGCATATAGACATTATCGGCTTTCAAATTGATGCAATTTATTTCAGTATGTTGCTGAAGTAAAGTACACAATAACTAACAACTAAATACGTAGGTCACTACAAATTAACGTAGTTTTATTTTAGACGGTAAATTGTAATAACGTGGTCGTTCTCAGTTGATCTACTGACTTCATGTGCATACGCATGTTAGAATAATATCTATCTATTCATGCCACCCACTTGGTTGAGGCAAAATGCTCAATATTTTGAAACTACAACAATACACGAGACATATCGTCTTTCCTTTGGCACCGGAAACACAGAAAACGGATGAATATTAAAGTATAATTATTTGTGTTTAAGACAATGTCTATTTTCATTGAGCTGAAATGTATAGGCACCTATAGTAGAACCAGGAATATTAAACAGTTCGTTTGTTTATGTTATACATGTCAAATTTTGGAAAATTCAGATCACGGACAACAGCGATATTGCTATAGCGATTTGCGATCAATCGCTCTGTGTGGGCATCTGTTTCTTTGACAATACCCACATTAAAGCAGTTCAAGTTGTAGCTAATTCATCAATTTGTGAAATATTTGGTTCTGAATCATCATGGGAAAATGTTAACTATCAATTCTGGAACAGCAGGTTTGAGGTGTCTCCTACTCACACTTTGGGAATAACGTGGAATTCTGGTTCGGACAAAGCGACATCACGAGTATACGACAGCCCTCTGAAACCCGACTATGAACTGTGGATTACGGCATGCCGACACGAAACGAGCGAAAGACATTACTTGCGATTTATTGAAGTCTCTGTTAGGAAGACAGTGTGAGCTTTAAATGTCGGCAAACACTTACGTAGGTAGAAATAGCGTATGCGCGTGCTACATTTCGCTGATTGGTGTCTTAATTAATGTGCTGCTGCTTACTAAAAGAAAAATTCAAAATATATTTTGTGTTTATCATTGCTTGAAAGGTATCAGAATTGGCAAAGTCTTACATCACAAGTATAGTTAATAAATTACGTAATTGTCGCACAAATTATAGGGTATACGCCAGTCAATTTCGGATAATCTATTACACAACGAACTATACGAGATTTCACTATTTAACATTAGCTGACCTCAATATCATCATCTCCTTTTATGCCAAACATGAAGTACTTCAGTGTAATGTATAGCTGCATGCGCATCTGGAGACATGTCCTTCAATGCAAGAAACCATCAATTGTGATATTACGTGACAAGACTTTGTTCTTCTAAAATTTCCAATTGCAAATATATACTTTTAAAATTTGTAAATTAGAGTAGACGTAATTTCATTAATTAAAGACGGGTTTGCTAGTGACGATGCATTCCATACAGCAGCTCCTCATCTCTAAATCTCTAGACGGCTCTTCTGCATGTCTGTAGTCTGTCTGTCTTTCTGTCGGCAGAGCCGGCGCAGCCGGCCGACCTAGGTAGCGATATTCGAAATTTGCACTTTCCCTAGAAAGCGTTTGCCAAGAATTTCCTGTAGGGTCTGTATCAAGGAGTTCAGCTATGAGCCTTGTAAGACTCATAAGACTTGGCGAGTAGCTACTCAAAAGGCCTAGACCTTTAGGGGTAAACTGAATTCCGGTCTACGGGCTATATCTGCTTGTGGCCGGCTGCATGAAGATCTGTCACGTTCAGGAATGTGCGCTGTCCAATCAAAAAGCAATATTTGCGATTGGTCGTGAATGCATGGCAACCAAAGACACAATAAAAACAGATAAAAGATTTCATACCAGATTAATGTAATTCCTATTTTCGATTCCCCCGTCGAAATATACAACAGACTTTACCTTTTTGCAGCTGTTAACAAGAAATCAATCGCTTTCCTTGTTGAAGATTATTATACGGCACTTAGACTATAACTTTGCGCAACTAGGAGCGACCCGCAGATGATAACTCTTGCTTTGATGACTACAAACTTTTTTCATAATTTGAGTGACTGTCGCTTCCTACGTTCTAGATAGAATTTGCTATTAGCTTGTTTAATTAATTATTGAAAGAAAAACAGCGCCTAAGTTTTGTAATTCTTCGTTGGAAATCTCTCCTGGTTTTCTGAAAACAAGTAAATGTGGAAGGTATACCAGTGCATATACCAGTGCCGTAACAGCCAGTGAATTTCTACCAGAGGCCTATTTCATCTATTTCCATTGCAGATAAGTAATCTAGTTAGAAAAAGACAGCTTACGTTATTGATCACATACATGCAAACTCCACATATTGCAATTGTCAACTAGATCAAGGTAGTCTCAAACTTTCAGACCACATATGCAACTACACGGGGCAGTTGAAATACAAGGCTATCTTTACACATACTTGGTAGTGCGCGTTAGGCTGGACCACTTTTGATTTCCTTGCTACGGGCCTGCATATACTATATCTATAGATACATGTATGTACACATACTCAGATGACCACTCACCCACACAGGTGTCTATGATATGATGTAGTAGTTATTGTAGAGATTTATCAGAAACAAAATAACATAAATTCGCACAATAATTCAATCCAATAACCTTTATCAGTCGTACATTACGTTTTGAAATTACCTTTTCAAAATTTCTGCAATGTATAACTCTACAAAAGTCTACAATAACGACTACATCATTACTGAACACATGTACAAACAGATGTGTGCATGTGTGCATTTGTCTAAGTTTGTAATAATTATAATAATAATGTGAAGAAGCACTTGAAGTGCAAACCGTCGGCCGGTATGCACCTTGAAGGTAAATTAGTCGCGCTATGACAAAATCGTATGACAGAATGGTATGATGTGGGTAATAAATAAGAAGCATTATTGAAATGGCAATGGTCGACCTTGAGGTAAGTCACGTGACTGGCTGCTACCGTGTACAACGGGTAGCTACGCAGTCCGTCAGCCAACGTCCCGTAGAACCTCGCTTCTATTTCTTACAACCTTCGCTCGTCGGTTCTTTGTGCAGGTGATTGTTTGTGCAGCTTTTGAGGTCGTAACTATGGCCGATTTTAGGCGTGGCATAGGTACCAGAGCCAAAACAAAATTAGATGTGGGAACGTTACAAATGCAGCTAGATTAGCTAGGCGTTGTTTCTAAATGCATGTTACAAATTTAGTTGTTTCCAAATGATGGAACAAGCCAAATGTTACAAGTCGGAGAGCCTCGAGGCTAGGCCGGCTGGCAATCTTCGCCTTACGTGATGAAGTAACGGGCGTGATCATTGTTCTGTTTGTTGGTGGGAAACCTAGGTTACAAATGGAGACCAAACAAGCAGCTCACCGCCGATTTTCCAGCTCACAAGAATGTAAAAGTCTCGTCCTTTGTGCAGCTTCTCTAGGCGTCTTGTTGTTTGTGCGGCTGCTCTAGCTAGGCGTCGCTTACTGTTGTAATGAGGTGACCCCAGAGCCAAAACAAAACATCAATGCGGGAAAACATGCACGTGCACATGTAGATTAGCTAGGCGTCTGTTCGCTCTGACTTTGGATACCGTAAAACAGAATTGAATAGAGACGCAATAGCGTACTTACAAGTCGGCCGAGCCGCTTTGTCCCACAAACAGACGCTGTCATGGACAATGCACGTTCTCCTTCGCAAATTCCCGTCAAAGGCAAATTTCTGTTGAAGACGACACTAGTGATCGTTGCAACAACACTACGGCCGCTCAGCCACGCACACCCAAAATTCAAGCTGGCAGACTGCTGAACCACTATGCAGAAACACTGTGGAACAAGCAAAATGTTACAAGTCAGGTACAGCTACACACCTCGCCCTGGTTGTTGTTGGGGAAACATACACGTACAAATGTATGTGCTAAACCCTTAAAGCAAAGGACTAAACACCATGTACAGGACGGACGCCCGATGGCCGAATTCTCGTTAGCAGCTACCAAACAAAGCGAAGTGGAGCCTCATGATGACATCACGCTCGTCTATTGGTCAGTAAAGACACCACTTCTCGTCTATTGGTCGGAATAGCTTCATTTGAATCTCCGCTAGCCAACTATATATACGGTCGTTGGGTCGTACGTGACTCGTTTCAGTCGTTGGGGAGTTTCTGTGGTCTGGCGAACTGTCCGTTGACGATGACGTTCAGTGCTTTCCTAGTGGTCGTTGATATCTACTAGACGTGCCTTCACGAGTTCGCGGTCACCGTAATGGCTGCAATCTATATTGAATTGGCTAGTTATTGATCGCCGTATGGACTACACGAAAACATGTACCCCGCTGGGCTCACCTGCCGGGTTGGTGGGCGCCCAGATGGGGGTACAGACCCCACTTGCCCATTATGGAGAGACATAGCGACACATAATAATAATATGTCCCGGATATTGATGGAAGATGGACGTCTAGCTGTATTGCTCGTCTCAGAGCTAGCTGAGAAGTGTGTTCATTGTCGGGATAACAAGACAGGGCTCGAAAAGTCGGCATCTGTAATCACTGGAGCTGTTCGGAAGAGCAGGAATAGTTCTGGGCGTACGGCGACTGGTCGAACCATCTCTTGCGCGAAGTCTGATCTGAATTTGGCTTTAAATCCTGCTGACGATACTAATGTGATGCCCACCGTTCCTAGCAAATCTTGTATTTTGGCTAACAGGAACGGCAGTGCAACAAGACGACGAAAATGGACGCGACAAAAGAACAGGGAAGTGATGTTTGTTATTACCACTTGCTGTTGTCATGCAAGTTCTCTGCTTTCAGAAAACCCATGCATCAGCTGTGGTGTGAGCGAAGTCCTTCTCTGACTGACGTCTCCGAGCAGCTTTTGACTGACCAGAAGCAATATCTACTAACTTCTAGAAGTCTGACTGAATCAGAGTTGGAAGAGATTAAACGCGAGGCCGCACAGGATAGAAAGCCTGTCTCAGGTTTGTCATCTGTTACGACTGATGTTTGTCCTGGTGTGTAGATGTCGGCTTTGGATGTGGTTTCTGCTCTATTAGTTGATAGTTCAGTTGTCACGCCTTTGCTTGACAACGTGTCACCTTGCATGGCTTCAGTCAGGATGGCGTCTACTGCACTTGGTGGGAAAACTGTCGTGTCAATGATGCAAGAGGATAATGAGTCTGCTAATCATTTGGAAGATGCTCCCTTGTTCAGTCGGTCACTGTTTCCTCTAAGGACTGCTCATCTGCAAGAGATAGTGGTGATATCCAATCCGTAGATGACACTTTGGATTCAGTTCAGTGCAGTGCTGTCAGGGAATCACCATCCCCTTGTGACTCAGTGAGCTCTGATTTCATGACTAAACATCCTAGTATAGATTCTCAGCTAGAAAAGATGGAAACTCCTACATCTCAACTCATTTCAGACTGCTGCCAAACGGAGGATTATCTTTTGCTTGATAGTGATGCTGCTGTGGACCCTGTATTTCGTCGAGAGTTTCTTGAGAAGTTGCAGAAAGTCAGGCAAATTCCTATCTGTGAGAGTCAACGCCTTCCAAGAATCTTTTGTGAACAGTAGAACCCTGAAACTTATTGGTCATCTTAACACGATCATCAGTTCGTTGAAGGATGAACCAGATATGAGTGAAATCAGTTACCTGGTATAATCTGCTGCTTCACTAGTGTCCAAAAGGTGGGGCTTAATAAAAGACGACGAAGACAACAATTCTCAAATCCGACATGGACGCGAAGGCTGGATATGGAGATTCTCACACTTCGACGTGCGATCTCACTGTTGCTAGACGTTAGAAAGGTTTCATCCGGCATTCGTACGTTACAGGAACTCCAACTTCTCCGGTATCGGTTGGTCATTTCCTGTTCGGAGAGTAGTGAAGTCTCAATCAATCGATTAAAAATGGAACTTAAGTTCAAGGTCGAGCAGAACAGGAGGTTGGAGAAGAATCGTAAGAGACTTCGCCAGAGCGGCTTGTTTCAACGAGATGTTGGAAGGTTTTAATGAGAGTTGGGTAAGCAGACTATCCACGTCACTTCCTCGCCATCCTAGTCTAAGATCGAGCAGTATTGGGGTGGTATCATAGAAACTGAGGTACAACACAATGAGTCTGCCTTCTGGCTTAGACGTCAAACCGATGGCGAGACGCACCGGAGAGATGAGCAGCAGTGGTTACCTATCTCAGACAATGAGGTCACATCGTGTCTAGAAAAGATGGGGAACTGAAAGTCTCCTGGTCCAGACAAGGTTTATGGTTTTTGGATCAAGCGTATCACGTGTCTTCACAATGATCTGACTCGTAACTACAACCTAATGGTTCAAAATTCAGACTCTATACCCGACTGTTTGTCTCATGGAACAACCACTCTGATTCCTAAGAATGACAAGACTGACCAGGCCAAAAATTTCCGGCCTATTACGTGTTTGTCTATTTTCTATAAGACCCTCACCTCAGTCATCAGGCAGAGGATTGCAGAACATTTGGTTCAGAGAAACCTCATGGCTCCGGAGCAGAAGGGTTGTCGACAGAAATGTTTTGGTGCAAAGGATCAGCTGTTGATCAACAAGCTGCTTACCGAACACTGTGAGGCCAGACACAAGAGCTTGAGAATGGTTTGGGTGGACTACCAGAAAGCCTATGACAGCGTGCCACACAGCTGGTTGCTCCAATGCCTTCAGATGCATAAGATCAGTCCAGTCTTGTGCAGGTTCGTGTTATGTGTGATGAAGAGTTGGAGGACATTGATGGTGCTTTCTTGCGAGAACATTGGGATCAAGGCAAGGCTTATGCAGATCAGGAGGAGTATTTTCCAAGGTGACTCACTTTCTCCACTTCTCTTCTTTATGGCTCTCAATCCTCTGAGTAAGAAGTTGAAGAGAACTAGATACGGCTAACGGGTAACCAGTGGGCATGGTGAGACTGCCAAACGTCAGCTCATCAGTCATCTACTTTCATTGGGGGTGCAAGGACCTGTAGCAGCTTTATCTACAGGCCAGGAAGCTCCTCTGTATGCACGGTGTCCATCATCCTTCTGCAGACGTTGATCGACTGTACGCTCCTTGCAGTGGTTGGGGGTAGGGTGTTACAACAGATTGAGTCGACATATCAATAGCGTATTGTGAGGCTGAACTGTTACCTTGCTGACAGTTCTGATCCTTTCATACAGATGATACGGGAATGTGACTTCGGAAAATCTTTACATTCGATCAGGCGCATGACTTGCCTCTTTACTGCACCGCTGCGGAGGAGTCTTGCTTCGGACGACAAGTCCCAGAGCTTACACAGGAATGCATCCATCTCGGTTGAATGTGGCTTTGAGCAAGCGCCTGAAACAGATGCGGAGCATTAACGTACGTGTTGCAGTTCTCTTCGTGTGCGGTTCTGGAGCGGGAAGCCTATGCACGGGCAGTATCGCCGTCTCACTGAGAAACCGCCTGTGGCCATGAAAGAGACCTACGGATGGCTAAAGGCAGCGAATCTTCCTGCTGTAACTGAGGGACTTGTTGTTGCTGCTCAAGACCAAGCTCATCGAACTCGGTACTATGAGCGCAAGATTCTACAAAATGATGTCAGTCCTACTTGCCGCATGTGCAGTGTAGGCCTGGAAACAGTCCACCGACTTGTGGCAGGCTGTAGTGCTTTGGCACCGATGGACTACACTGATCGACACAATCAGGTGGCCTCCATCATTCACTGGGATTTCTGTCGTCATTTTGGGGTGCCAGTGGAGAGCAGATGGTACCGGCATCATCCTGATAGGGTTGTGGAGACGAATGACATTACTATGATGCAGGATGACATTACTATGATGTAGGATACCACCATTCTCACTGTCAAGAAGATCAAAGCCAATCTTCCAGACATCTTTCTCAGAAACAAGAAGAAAATTACTTGTTTTCTTATTGACATCAGCAGTCTTGCTGATGGCAACATTGGCAAGAAACATGCTGAAAAGTTGGCGAAGTACAGCGACTTGCGAGTGGAGATAAGCCGCATGTGGCATTGTCGAACACTGGTAGTTCCGGTGGTCTTGGGAGCTTTGGGCACAGTTTACGCAGGTATTGCACGGTGGCTGGACATTATTCCAGGTCATCACAACCTGTAGCACTTACAGAAAACAGTACTTCTGGGATCTACTCAGATCCTTCGTAAAGTTATGTCTTCTTTCTAGACAGCCGTAATGGTCTAAGTACTTCTGAAGCAGGGTTTGCTTCCGCTACTCGTAATAGACTTTACAAACCAGACTGATCTGTTTGAGCACGACATAAATATTAATAAATTTAATTAATTACTTAAACATACCAAAAAGATTTCAATGTACGAGCAATTACTGCATCGTAAGAGTGTGGCTTCAGAAACCCACTACTCATAACCAATTTACTAATGGAATCATTTCCACGACGTGCAGCAAACGACGATCCCAAATTGGGGCCCCCTTCAAAAAGGGGCTGATTGAAGAAGGCGCACACACGTTCCACAGCTCGTTTATTGAGAATACAACGAGAATACAAGGCGGTAACGTGTCCATTGTATCTAGCACAGCGCACATTATATTGTAGGATATTAATATTAACTCTATATTGTTGCATTGATTATTACAGAAAAGATAAAAGCGTTACATATTTAGTAACGCGCTCCAATATTTGTGTCCATTGATATCAGTGCAGCCGAGACTGGCCGACTAATATCAACCTGGAGCTTCAGTGTAGGGAATTGTAGCGTGCGTTGCACTTCGAGCGTCTTGACTGATACTCACACAGAAACGTAAAACGGAGACATATTAGTAAGGTTCTTTGTTTTTTGTCTGTCTACATGATTTACGGCAAGCGTACAATTTATTCTTGTTAGTAAAAATGCTAGAGACAACTGGCTGATCAAATGTTGGCATCATTCGATCCAGAACTACCTTTGGTTTGGAAAGGAATAACTGGTGTAACAGAAACAAACGTGCGAGAATGGACTGACTTGAGTTAGCAAACTAGTGCGCGCGAGCGCGTGTCTGTCTGTCTGTCTGTCTTGTGTGTGTGTGTGTGTGTGTGTGTGTGTGTGTGTGTGTGTGAGAGAGAGAGAGAGAGAGAGTGTGTGTGTATGTGTGTGTGTGTGTGTGTGTGTGTGTGTGTGTGTGTGTGTGTGTGTGTGTGTGTGTGTGTGTGTGTGTGTGTGTGTGTGTGTGTGTGTGTGTGTGTGTGTGTGTGTGTGTGTGTGTTTCTGTGTGTGTGTGTGTGTGTGTGTGTGTGTGTGTGTGTGTGTGTGTGTCTGTGTCTGTGTCTGTGTGTTTCTGAGTGTGTGTTTGTGTCCACGGCTTAGCCAGAGCAAAACTTTTTGGGGTTATTATTAATTTAATATGTTCAAAATTAACATTAATTTGTTCAAAATTAACTGTATGTGTATATACGTATAGATTTACAAACTAACAACGTATCATTTCGGTACTGCATAATTATGTACATAAAATCACTCTATTAGACTATAAAATAGATGAGCAACCACGCCCATAACTTTTGGATACTAAACCCCAAGAACCCCCCGTAGCAACGCCACTGTGTGTGTGTGTGTGTGTGTGTGTGTGTGTGTGTGTGTGTGTGTGTGTGTGTGTGTGTGTGTGTGTGTGAGCGATGATTAGGACAATTCGACGCAGAATTAAAGCCAGTGGATTCAATATACAGGAGTCAGCTCTGTTTGAGATGAGAAGCGTTAGTGAACGCGGTAGTATACCCCTTCAGTACGTCGTATGACCACGATAGTTTAGCTTCATCATTCGTGTCTCATCAATACGTAATTACAGATAGTAGGTGGTCAAGTTACCACTGCCTGTAATAAATCTGTATAGACGCAACATGTGCAACATAATGTTTTCCTAAGTAAAGTGTGCATGTGGTAAGTGTGGTTACTGTGGATCTACTAGACGGGATGCTAATGACAGCGGGATCTAACATGTTGTACAGTGGTGTTGTCTAGATAATTCCAATTTCGGTGTCGACTCTTCAATCAATTTATACATACATGCATACATACATAGATGCATGCTTATACAAATACGTACATAAAGACATAAGTATAACAGCAGTCAAATTATTAATTAATCTTCAGTGGCGTACACAGGGTTACTCACAGGAGTATTGCTAAAGGAAGCCTGTGCGTCATTTTTTATGACGTTCAAGTGTTTACTAATATACACTAATAGATATTATTCAATTGACTTGTAAGAATTTTAAAACAGTGCAACAATGCAGATTAAAACATTAACACTTAAGCGTCTCACTATTTGATAGGCTTTATTATAGATGCAAACGCCTGACAACCTAACTTGCCTTATCCAGAAATCCCAAAAAGAATGGATCCATTGCCATGACCAACATACAACCTTACAGGTACTTCATAGCCTCGATAACTGATAATGGTGAAGAAAACACCCTTGAACTTCGTAAGCCTTCTTGAAGCATTCCGCAAATTTTCTATAGTCATCTTCAATTTTGGCTCCTCCAACTTCTGCCATAATGTTTCTTCTACTAATGACATCAGTCCCGCTGTCTAACCTGAAAGTCACCCACTGTTTCTGAATCTGCACCTCCACCAAATGCTATTGAGGCACCAAATGTTATTGAGGGGTCAAGTGAACACTTTTAGCCTGGTACACATCCATCATTACAGACTCAACGCCTTCACATTCTTCTGATACAGATTCTAAACATGAATTCTGTTCTGGCCGAGGTATTGTTTTTCTTCGAATCTTCTGGTTACAAGATCTGACCTCATAATTCTTTTAAGCTGTAGTTTTCTCTATGATTAAAAGTGCCTTTCCTACACCACTAGTCTTATTGAACAAGCCTATGCCTTTCTGCTGGCTTTTTTCACCTGGCCACACCCTCTGATAGTGTGTACTGTAGTATCTTTGCATGTCAGCAAACACCGGCCCTCATTCGATTTTTCACCATGCAAACAATTTTGGAAGACTTACTTGTGATAACAGATTTATCCTTTTTCTCGGGTAGGGCTGATCTGGATAGCCACTACACTCTCCTTTGCTCCCTCTATGGTTCGTGCAAAAGTTAAAACTTTATCAAATGAAAAGGAAAACAAATTTTCCCTTCATACAGTTTCTGTAACATATGGTTATCAGACAGACCAGCAATAAACACATCTCGGATACAACTTTGGTATTCTAGATTTGAAAACTCACAGTTAAGGCCAGTACTTCAGCAAAAGAGCCGGTTTCTAGTTGTGTCGATCGTCAAGTGTCGATCAGCAGAATTAATATTCCAAGAACAAATTAATTAAGGAAAATAATGTTGAACTGTGTTTGTGTCGTTTCTTTGGTGATAAACGCAAACAGTCTTTTACTACACAACATGTACTGTTGATATTCAATCATATAGTCGTACTAGCTGTTGGTAGGAGCTTTCTGGATACAATCGGCAGAAGCAGATACTGTGTAACCGGAATTATGCATAACCTGTAAGGCTGTGAGTTGTCCGATGAAAACGAACGAACGGTCGTAATCTTGGAGAAGCGCCTGGCGACGTTCGTCTAGTTCTGAGCGACGCTATGTTTGCAACGTAACATCCAGAAACCACCGTGTGATTGCAAAAAGTTGCAGACTATGCATGGAATTATCAGATTCTATTTCTAGACTATCAAGTTTTGTAATCTAAGGCGTGGTGGTGCTCTATACCTGTTTAATTAATATTTACGAAGAGCCAACCCAATTATCGTGGTTCTTCTGCTATAGTTTATTACAAATACATATGGTGCCCATGTACGTGCAGAAGTTTACTTTGCAGACCTCCATGATTACACTAAATAAGTTGTCTTTGATAATTTCGATTTCAAATACCTATTCAAGGGCATTACTTGCTTATAAGCGTGAGTGTATTTGATACAACAAAATTTGATCTTAGCTAACGGTTTTCTATCAGTTGCAATCTTTTGCAACACTGCTACATCAATATATTCCAGGGCCGGAGGAACAGGGTGGGCCAGGTGGGCCATGGGCCACCCATCGTTCGAAAATGGGACTTCCACCAACAGGCGTTTGGCGAAAACTTCTGGAAAATGGTATAGGTGATTAAATAAACTAGTTAATGTTCACCTCTACAGATGAGACAAACCAACCAAAGTTAGACTACCCTCTAGTAACGCTGTCTTTAGCCAGGCTCCACCGTAGCTCTAGCTTTAGTCAAAAGTTGTCAAGTGGGCGGTACATATTCAAGTTACGCCTGGCCCACCCACCATCTAGAGGGCTCCGCCGGCCCTGTATTCATGATTGCTTTTGCCCTAGTCCTAAGATCTGGAAATGTAACCGATGGTTGTGGTAAATAGAAGTTGTAATGTGTCCTACCCAACTTGTTCATCTGTGAAGTCAGCTAGTTACCATTCATCAAGGGAGTGATTAATTAATTAAGCATTCTGAGCAAACGATCGCTCAGGCACAAGATAATAACGGATGTGGGAGTGGCTTACTATCCTCTGCAGACACCCTCCTGTAATTACAGCAATTCTCTATGAGGTGGCTTAAACCTGCCTATGCCAAAAATATTATAGTGCGCCGCTTCTTCATGTGGAATTGTCCAATTTTGTAAGGAGTAGACTAGTGGTACAGTCAATGTGATCATTAATTATAAGGGTGGTGCCAACCGTGCATATCACGTGTCACATCAGTCGAACGAAGTGAGGTTTCATTATCGTACAGAACATTGGTAGTACAAATGCGCTAGACAACTTTCACGCCCCTAAAGCAGATGGTTAACTGATCGTTTCTTATGCAATCATTGGAATTGCAAATAGGAGCAATCTTGTTGGTGTTAGAGGGAGGTTCTTTGTGCATGCACCTTTCTATAGTTCATATGCTTTCATTACGCGTCACTTTGCGCAGGGACACGCTAATGAACAGAGCTGTTGCAATGGACCTCAAAACAGCCCTAATTTGCTGCAATCTTTTCGTCTACTGTATGATTCGCAGTGACGCTTTCAGTGGAGACCAAGAAGATTGCCGTGCAAGGAAAGGAGACAAAGTAAGGAAGAAAGTATCTATTCGAGGTTGATGCTACTACTATAAACTAGCGTAAACCTCTTAGGGCGTTGCTGGAGTACCTGGGCCTCCAGGAGTCAGGGTACGAGTCTCATTTCTATAGCCAATCTCGAAATTTTCATCTAATTCTGGAATACTCTTCAAATTCTATCCTTTCCGCACTATCACTTGTAGGGTCACAAAGGAGCAGCCGGTCCTCCTGGTTTGGACGGCGCCATTGGTAAGAAGGTAAGAAATTTATCTTGAAACGTGAGTTTGACGCACGGGATAATTTTCAGATGGAAACATACGATGTATACTTAATTTTGTGAGTGTTGTTGACCGCTGTGTGTATATATATACGCACTAGCAGCACTTGATTAGTAAGTACGCGTTCGGCTTGCTGATGCCTTGAAAGTACATGTGATGAAAGGTATTGCAACAGCCATGCACCTCATTAGTCTCCAAATCAAGAACACCTAGAACTTGGGCAGTACATGTTTTTGAATGACGTCTGCTCACCTGCGGCAACTCTAACTTAACAAACGTCGTTTGAAACGCTGCCAACTTTATTCTGGTGTTTGTATACATTCTAAAACAAACGCAAGGTGAATGGTGTCACTCATTTCTTAGTTGAACTTGGACTTCTAAGTACACACAGAGACTGTAAGATTGATCTACTCTAAGGGTTTGTTGCAAGTTGAGGGTTAGACGTTAATTAATAATGTGGTTGATTATGTGATAGCATATGATGAGAGGCGCCTACATCCTGTTGGATTGCACGCGAATTAATGAGCTGTGCATGGTAGCAGTTCACTATACAGCAGTGTAGATCTAGAAGTATTGAAAGGTAGGCCAGATTTTGTGGTATCGTTTAGACAGCCATTTACAATTCTGTCGTCGTTTCTAGACAATGCCACGTTGAGAATGCATGGACAGAATTTTCTCGCAGTTTTGTTATATGCAGAGCAATGCAAAAAATCGCATTAGACAGAAGCGTTTGAAATGTCCTGCCACTATGCCAGTACTTTGCTATTAGTAGAATGGAAAAACTTAATTAATTGCTCAATCGATGCAGATTCTAGTCTGCAAGTCAAACTTACATCTATAGCATCTGATTATTGGATTCTTTCGATATCGGGATTTCTCTCTCCAAATTGTTGACTATGTTTTCTGTTTCTGTCTCATTGTTATTGCAAAAATAATGATCTATTCATTGCATTCGTGAAATTGATCTGCACTCTCAAGCCCTGCTGCCACCAAATTAATATAGAGGCCTTTTGATCATCGCTCAGAACTCTATGCAGTTGGTCTGAAACTGTTGAAACATCTCAGATGTTTCATGTCTTTACATTCTTGCCAGCACGGATAATCGATCTTCTGTTGCATTTGGACACACTGCTCAAGTCTAAGTTGATCTAATTAGCGCACATGCTACCAGCGACTTATCGTCAATGCTGGCTGAAGTCATGCGTATCCGGACAATGACGTTTTTTCTCGTTGTTTTGCGAGGTCAAACAGACTCGGGAGCTCTGGCATGCATACAAACACCAGCTCCGCTGCAACTGCCGTTGGTCAGACGTTAGTTAATAATGCGGTTCAAGGATAACGTGTTAGTACATGGTAGCGGGAATTTGCAAGGCGCCTTCGTTCTGCTAGAATTTACGCGAAGTAAAGAGGTGTTGTTGTAGTTCACTCTAGACAACAAAAGAGATCAATAATTAAGCACAGCCTCAATGTTATCATCTATGCAGCACAAGTGCGTAGCTGTCGTCGTTTTTACCTAACGTTTTTCGATCAATTCCAGTTGGCAATGCATGAATTCAATGGTATTTGCTGTTATGCACAGATTTAATCTAAATTAAACAGTACGTCGTACAGTATTATGCGCATAAGCTGTAGGGTTACAGTAATGCGTCCATGGACGGTCGGACGGCCAGAATGACCAAAGAACGGACAATTGGAATGCAAGGAATGAGCTCATCGTTATCGCTGGTAGTACCGTACACCTTGGTTAGATGCTGGACTTGACTCCTGACAGTCTAGTCGCGCATTGCTTTTGTTAGGTGCAAACTAGGTGTACCGCGTTGCATGCATGTTGCTGGCCCAAATCGGTAGTATACCTCCCGAGGGTTTATATTTCAGTGCTTCTCCATTAACTATAAAGCTGTCTGAAGGAGAAGTAAGTCCTGTTTGCTTATTCTAAGGGGCCGTAGAATCAATTGCTTTATCAATTTTAAGGAAGGTAGAAATTATTTTGCTTAGCAATATTAACGTTTTGTTTTCATTATGAAATCTGGTGTTGTGATAAGTTGAAGTCTCTGTCCAGTATTTTACAACAGCAGGTAGTTAATAATAATTTTACACTTATACATACATTATGCATTTGCATATCATTTTCAAAAAAATGACAACAGATTTGCTCGGTAGACCGAGTGCCTGCAATTTTGTACACAAGATATAATGTGTTGTGGCTAGGCAAGAAGCCAGGTAAGTTAATGTTGCATCAGTGACAACAGCAGCAAATTGAGACGACACCATAACGCGAGATTCAGTTGTGCATGCATATGTGCTGCATAGTACATGTACATAATGACGGCAACGGAGGAAGATGTATGTGGTCGCCTAGTCAATCTGCATGTGTGAAAGCAAAGTTTAGATTTTTGTCAACCTATTATACCGTATCAGTCTTGATGAAAAGAAACTCTACAACCCTCTATCACGAAAAGAAGATAAATCGCCTTCCGCATTTATAATAATTTGCTACCCTAAGAAGAACCAATCGTTGCTGCATTCTAGGCGAAACTCAGAGCACACATCGTAGACCGAATGTCGATAATTTTTATCAAAGAATTAGCACATAATTAGTAATTCTAGTCTCGCGTAGCCATGAGCTATCCGTTTGGCGGAAAAATCTATATAGGTAGAGTTTCTTTTATGATGTCGTGTTTGCTCCTTTCTAATGATGGGAAAGGAATCTACTTGGACTATTAATAATCTGTTGGATGACGGATAAGGACAGATACGACAATGATCGTGGAAACAGTCATGTTCCTGTGTATGTTGTCGCGCTGTTTTTGGTTGACCACTAGTTCGATCAACAAGTGGAAATTAGTTTACGTCAGATTAGCACATGTTATGCACACAATACTTCACCTAGTGCGGTTCTAGTGATAACATCATTAAGTGTAAGCCGTTCTTAATGCTTGGCCAAGTTGCATACTAGATCAGCTTTGGAGTACTTGTAGACACTACTACTGAGCTTCTGCGATTGGTAACTATTGTAAGGTTGCAGCACATAAATGTGGCTATCTTAGACAGTGGCGACACTACGAGAGGAATGAGGAAGCTTATTAAAGCATTTTCAATTTATTAAACGAGCAAAACAAAGAAAGGACAGAAGTTTTTGCAAGAGGGAAGTACATAGCATCGCACCAGACCCTCTCTCGCCGTCGTGTCCGGTTCCCGTTTAACACGACAACGCCGGAGAGGGTCTGGGTTCATACCGCCTACCGTTTATGCTATTAAATGATCAAATGAGCTCGTATGTCACCAAGACTCAGGATACTAATACGATTTGTCCAATAGTTATTCTCATGTGTCACACAGATTGTCTTGCAACTGACTTGACCTTCCATTCGTACTCTACTTGTTTCCTTTCAATGTTGGTATCCTACCTCTACGCAAGCTCTACGTATCTGCCAACTCTCTGGGAGAGAGGACTTCCTCTCCAAAAGACTCTAGAGCGGAAGTCCTAGTCAACACCGTGTTTGACAGCACGCGCTGCCAAGCTCCAGATGTTCCCAAATCGTACACGAGGTTCCCGATTCGTTTTGTTCTCGTAACCTAGCACAGTAATAGAGCGGTGCCTAGTGCATCCCTATTCCAAGCTACTTAGACTTCTGATCGAATCTCATGACACACAGCTTCAGATAACGTGAATCGAAGTCAGGATCGTGTGAATGAATCTTATTCCATGCAGTAAGGTGAATCCCTTCCCATGCAGCTACAGGAACGAAATGTAAACAGTGAATGTATGCAATCGGATATCACAGCTAGCATAACTTTGATGGAAAGATAGCTTCATAATTAACTAAGAGCATGAAAGTGTTGACGTTGGTGACGTGGGGTGACACTAGGTGAAGAAAGTAGGCGGTATGATCCAAGACCCTCTCTGGCGTTGTCGTGTTATACGGGAACCGGGCACGACGGCGCGAGAGGATCTGGTACGAGGCTACAAGTACAAGACTGCGTGTATACGAGGCCAATAATTATATAATTATAATTATAGAAGCAACCGATCGATGGGTTTGGATTGGAAGAAAATAATTGATTTATTAAAATAAGGTGTTATAATGATAAGGATCCTAGACGTGTTTAGCAACATCTCTGATCCGGACCACTTAGATATGGGCACTACCCTGAGTGGGCACCTTTGCGCAGCAAGTACAAGACGCTTGTCTCCTAGGGTAGCTACTTGGCAGAAGAAAGTTTCCCTATGAATACACACATTTCGTAGCTGTCTTTAAAGACCAGTGCGTAGAAGTGCTCATAGCTTCAAAGAAACCTCGAAGCAAAAGTCGAGATCATTGACGACTTATTATGCAAATGTTAGTCAAATTGACACGCATCGGGTATCTCTAGTCTACAACAGCAGTTAATTAAACCAAACCTAACTAAAGGTGTGTTGTGTGGTTTTAACATATACTAAACGCTAGTTCAATGTTTGTTATGGTAGCTTCTGTTTTACTTAGGAAGAGGTACAATTGTGGAATTCAAGAATTGTTCCAATTTTGGTCATAGGAGTACGTAACTGCAGTAAACATTTAATTAAAGTTTAGTGTAGTACAAGTGTGTACTGTACGAATACTGCATGCAGAACTGGAATACCTCTAGACGATATCGAATAATCTGTGATTCCAAGGATAAGTGTATTTCTGTAATCCGGAAAGCGCAGCTGGTTCCGTATACTGTCCGAAATACAGGGAGGTTCAAGTGCAATAAAAGAGACTCAAAATTGCTCCAAATTTATTGTCTACTTTTAATTAAACGTATTTATATTTATATAGTTGTCGATAGGTTATATGCCCATCATTTCTATTTGCCTTAGAATAGTAGTCGCCAAATTCTAAATCTGGCTTCACCGCTGGCATAAGTATCCTAAGTATTTCTTAGACATGCATGTCCAGAATTTTAACTACTGTAGATTTGTGTGTTGTTTCTAGTTGTTCATTCTGACTTACCTCTAAGTTATTGCTCTGCAGTCAAATGTTGAGGTATTGTAGCACACTGCCGTAATAAGTTGACACAGAGAAGAATTCCTGTTTTAATTAATGATCTTGTACGTCGCGGACGCAGGACGAAATTCCCGGAAACACTAAGGATAAAACAGTTACACGTAAGAATACCGTTTAGACTCTTTCATTATTATCAGTGTGTGTGTGGTGTGGTGTGGCGTGTGGTGTGTGTGTGTGTGTGTGTGTGTGTGTGTGTGTGTGTGTGTGTGTGTGTGTGTGTGTGTGTGTGTGTGTGTGTGTGTGTGTGTGTGTGTGTGTGTGTGTGTGTTAAAAACAGTAGAATGGACAGTCGGTATTAATTTATCGACGGTTTGCAACAAAAATTATATGGAAACTTATGGCTACTATATTTCCGTTTATATCTCCTCTCCTGGAGGAATACTCCATCTTGACGCTTTTATAGCATGGCTGTTTAACACTCTGTTTACGTCAAAACGGTGCTACAATCTTCTCTAACTAATCTGTCTGTTCTTCTAGTATGTGACAATTTACTTCATCTAATCGCTAGGTCTAGTGACACTACCAATTCAGTTTGAGGCGTTAGTAAACATCTACGTCTACGGTGAGTTTTAGGTCAATGATACGCCTAACTGCATGACATCACAGAGCAAATTATGCTTGCTGCATCTTCTCCCATTAGCGAAAGCTTCGTCCCAAAGCACTATTGTGTGTCTTCAAGTGGAGGGAGGTAAGCAACAAAATCTCGGAGATATTGTGACCTCTGAACCGCTAGACTGGACGTGGTAGCTGACGCGTTGTCTCTCCTTTAATATCATCTTAGTTCAGTTTTTGATGGAATTCGAAGGAGCACGAACGTGGCGTTTGAGATGATGTTAGTAGAGGCAAAGCAGCACTCTACGGTCATTGGCAGTTAAATCCTCCTGCATGTTCTCATCTTTCTTCAACTGTACGGCTGTTGCTTCACCTGGTCAAGGCACAAAAATCTGCTTTGCAAAGCCGTGGTCCTTTCCCAACTTCTCTTCAGCGATCTCGGTTCCTTTTCGTCAGAACACTTAGGTCTAGGCCTTGGCTTCTGTTTAGGAAAAATGACGGCTTTTTCCTCCCTCTTCCCTCTCTCAAATACTTCCTTTCGTGTGCTCGTTATGTTTCCTCTTGTTCAAGTTGATTTTCCAGGTCAGCAGCTGTTAGTACTGCCTTCTTGAGAGCTTCTCCTCCCCCTCTCATTTCAGTGAAAGCACCAGTGATGTGACCATTTGAAATATTAACTTAATTAATAACATCATAACGCTTGTTCATGCTTTGTGTCCAAATTTCGACTTGATCTCGGTCAGATTGAATAACTTTCTTGTGAAAGTCAATTTCCATTTACAATGCTTCGAAAATATTTGCGCCCAAGATTATTAGAGTCTTTACGCCTGCTATCAAAATTTTGTGTTGACAACAGCGTTGGCCTCCCAATGCGACTACTGACAGAGTACTTCTGTAGACCCAAACATATTCAGCTTCGGTCCCTTAATTAGCCGTTCTGACGTTCGTCTGTTCGTGTGCTGGTTGTATAATTGCACGCGTACGGTTCTGAAAGACTTTGGTAAAATCGATACAATTTCTGCAGTGTCTACAAGACATTCTGCAACATTGCCGTCAACAACTCCAGAAACCCAAGCAGATGACAATCCACATACACTTTCACTTCGTTTCTTACCACTCACCTTGCAGTTTCATAGAGCCATCCTTTTGCAATCCCTCTGCAAATGACCCTGCTTGCCGCAATAGCATCATGGAAGTTGCTTGCTCAAATTTATCTCTATGACTCCTGACGACGTTCAGCCGGTTGACTTCTAACTTCTTTGACTAGCGTTGCCAGCTCAATCACTTGGGCTCGTAATTCCGACATCTCAGACGTCCCTCGGTTACACTCCACCCATATGATATACCTCTGATGCAGTATCTCCTTCGCCATCAGCTCGAATATAAATCTTAGAACTAGTTCATTATTGATGCAGCGTAAGAGTCTGAACCATCTTCAATGACTGTACGTTTCAGTCTAGAAGAGATTCCTTCGATAAACTGATCGTTTAGTTGCTTGTGTCGTGCGTCTTTCCGGTTCCTGCTTCGTCGAAGCTCGATATTGCAGCATCTCCAAGTCGTAATAATATATAGAAGAGTCGAGGGCAGGCCTTCTTCCATTCGAAGTGCTCTATTTCGAAATTGACGCTTTGTTTTGGTCTTTGCCTTCCCAATTAATTGTGACGTAATTTCCTTACAAGTTATGCGTGTCTTCGTTTTCTCGTACGTATCTTTTGCGCCGGAATCCAGAAGTTGAAACTCAGCAAAAACTTGCCCTTGAAGGCTTCCCAGAGAGTTTGCAGTCTAGCTAACCGTGCCTCCTCTTTACATCCGCTGGCGGCCGCGCAGTATTCGAATCACCTAAGCCTGCTAGCACTCTATGTCCGCCGGTACGTCATTTGAGGGAAAATGGTTAATTAAGGCACACAAATTTTCGAAGACTTCCCTCTTGTTTAACAGAATATGTAAATACTGCTTTAAGAAACGTAAAAATATCAAACATCGCAGACAGGTCAGTATAGGATCTGTACACTCTGTTTACGTCAAAACGGTATGAGCTACAGGCGAGTTGTGTCTCTATGATAGGCAAACTCTATCGCAAGTAACTTACAATCGTCTCTAACTAACCTATATGTTCTTCTAGTATTCTTATATACTCGCTGTAGTACGTACCTGTTACATCATCTAATCATTATGTCCACTGACACTATACAATGAATTTCTAATGTGTCAGTCAATTTTCTACAACGTACTGTAATGAAACAGTAGTCTAAGGACAAATGATGCGCCTAATTCATCTGGCATCAGGTGGCATGACGTCATAGAAATAATTGGGGTTGCTACGTACAGTTGTGTGTCTTCCATTCAAGTTTAATTAAAACTCGCCATGAACCATTGCCACCAGTTTTATAAAAAAACTGACACTCAATCTTTATTTTGTTCTGAAATGCCGAAGTTTGCAGGAGAGATTCAATGCATGCTAGCACTTTAACGTGACAACGAGGGCTGACATCAATACGCAGGACTTTGTATTCGTTGCCATCGTAACAGTTATCATGCGTGTTGTAGCGACTCAATATCATTAAGTCGTTTGCTTATATTATCACTTCAAGATGCTCCAACAGTCTTCACAAACATGCCAGGCATTGTAGAAGTAATCTAGATGGTCGAAGTCAGCATCAAAACAATGCATTTATTAATTTTTTGAGTAGAGTAAAGTAATGACAAGCTTGCTGAAAATTTATCTGGTCTAGCTCGGTTCTGAAGTTGCTAGTGTAAACGCGATATTAAGCTCAACTAAAGGCTTATTGTAAAATAGACAGTCTGTTAATTAAGAATATTACTAGATCAGGCGTAATGGAAAGATATTAATATCATTTATTGCAGTTTACCAATAGACATACCGTATTTCCTCTAAAGAACGCCGCCCTTAAAAGAACGCTGCCCTTGAATACACGCCACAGAACAATTAATTGATTTCTATTATACATACTTCGCGCGTGCTTGACATGTACCTAAATCGTCTGAACAGCACGGCTGAAGAGAAGCGCTCATACGAGGCTGCCTTCAAACTCAAAGTACAACATGCGCGGCGCTTAAGGAAGACTAGAGGGTACTACGTAAGCGAACACAGTGGCGAAGAAAATCCTTCAAGACGATGTTGGTACAAAGAAAAAGGCAAAGAGAGGAGGAAGAAAGATCAGTCTTTGGCCATGCAGACATGTGGATTATACTGTACATGAAAATGACATTGAAAGAACACCGCTCCTAAAAAGAACTCCGCAGGGTCCAGCCTTGCGAAATGAATAAACGCCGCGGAGTTCTTTGGAAGAAATACGGTAGTTATGGCTAAACCTTCCAGCTGTATACTAAATGATTAGATTTTGTACATCTCATCTCATCACAGATAATAACAAAATCGTAACTAATAGCCACAAACAGTTGCTCAAGACTATAGCATGATTGCTCTACAGACACGTTAACACATATACTGACATTTAAAATCAACTATTTATACACACGGACGCACGCGCACACAGGCACAATTGCGCGCGCGCGCACGCACACAAACACACACACACACACACACACACACACACACACACAAACACACACAAACACACACACACACACACACACACACACACACACACACACACACACACACACACACACACACACACAAATGGCAAATAGATACAGAGCTTCTGTTGAACGATTAAGCCCTCCAGCCATATTGATGTGTTCCAGTGCACTACGCAGGAGCTCTGAGCCGTGTTAAACAATCTCCTGCAGCCTGGCCAGATACCCGCAGAAGCATGGGCTGCGACGACAACTGTGGTGTGGTCATACGACACAAGCATAGCGTAACCTCTAAAAATGGGAGGCTAGACTTCAGAATGCTACGTGACACGCCCACTTTTGTTGGCTTTTGATATGAATTTTGGCCTATCACAAAGTGATGTCAAATTATAAATAAAACCGTATACATTAGAAAACATTGAAACTTCAAATTGAATGCATCATGGTTATTATATATGTTTATTGAAGGGGTCTCAAGGTGCAGAAGGTACGGTTGGTCCTCCTGGAATGCAGGCAAGTCATTGTTAGCATACTCTTTAGCTTTTTGTTTCATCCTGTTTCATGATAATTTTAAAGGGCGAGCAAGGAGTAATGGGTCCACCTGGCCCATATGGACAAGGACCTCCCGGCAAGTCTGGCCTTATGGTTACCAGATTTAGCTAAGTATACGTCTACATACACTTAATTAATGTTGCTTTCTGTTATGCAAAGGGTCCGCCAGGCCCGCGCGGTTCAACAGGCATCGGAGCACAGGGGCAAAAGGTATTAGATTTCAGCTTGTAGATATGCGTTCAGTTATTGCAGAGTAATTAAACTGTTGGTTGATTGTCAAATTGCAGTAAGTACTTCTTACCATATCACTACTTACTTCTATTTTATATGAAATCATTATATCAGCCCAATTGTATTACAAGAAACACAATAATTTACACAATAATAAAATCACCATTAGAAAAGTACCTTAAGTACCTTGAGTTGTAATCATTAATAAAATAGATAAATATAATCTTTAGTTTAAAAGTACATGTACAACTACGGTTGCCTCCTGAATTACATTAGAAATCAGTTTACCTTATCATTTTGTTGCCATACTGGGTTGCCACCGTACACTGTAAATTGCAATCAGTATTCTTTAGTTTAAAACGTAAACATTATTGTAAGCAAAGTATTTAAAAAATATTCTAGTAACAATAAATAAGAAATAATACATTCTTAAAAATTAAGTACTGTAATTAGTAAAATTTTGCTTTGACATGTCAACGTTTGAAACACGGCTATGAGTATGAGTTGACGCATGTTTGACCATACAGGGAGAAAGAGGCATGATTGGACCTCGAGGTTTGGAGGGAATTGACGGTGTACCAGTAGGCTTCAGAATTTATAAATAATTTTGATATATTTACAATGACATGCTGTTATTGGATGAAAGGGACACGCTGGCCCTGCTGGTCCAACAGGAGAACGTGGCCTAAAAGGAACAAAGGTGAGAGCAATGCACATGCATAATTGTCGACAATTGTCAAGGCTATTTGTTATTTAGGGCAATGTTGGCTTTCCAGGAGAAAAGGGAGAGCGAGGTCCTCAAGGAATAGTTGGTCCAGAGGTAGTATTACAGTTTGTATTAATTTCTTGATTTTAGCTCATTGTTTATTTGACAGATAAGCGAAGACATTGTGAAGAAGTACTTTGCTCCTGCAAAAAATCTGATCAAAAGAGTAACATATTTTATTAAAATATTAATATTTTAACCCAATTTCTTAACACTTAAATTTTAGGTAAATCAGCTTGAGGCTTTGACGGAAACAATACAAGAGGTAATCGCTATGTTCTGCGATGTAATATATAACAAGTCCATGCGATTAGGCTTTCACTGCAGAATATACAGCTACAAGTTTTCTATTGTTTGACAAATATATTGATAATTTACTAGTTTGTAAATCCCGATGGTAAAACAATTGTAACAGCAATATAGATTTACTTCTGAAATTAATTTGCTTGTTTTTACCCAATAAGGTAGCTAAAATAAAATATTTATAATCTTAATACGGAGGCTTTGCCCTTTGGGCTGTATAGGCGCATGCTATCCAGTACCAAAATGCATCTCTACGTAATTAATTTACCAAGGTGAATATAATTATATATATATGATATTTAAAAAGGCAAACTTTCGAACGCCTTAAATACTCATTAGTATATCATACGAGTCGTGGAAGATGTCTATGTCAACAGATTTCGCTTGCTGTTTGGGGTAGTTCCACTCCTATACTCTCATGCAGTAAATGATTTGTTTTCCCTTTTCACAGACAACAAAAATACAAGTCCATAATCTGACAAATCATTTGCAGAATGAAAGAAAGCAACGGATCAAATTGCAGGTCAGCATCTGGTTTGGCTAATTACAGAAGAGTTTTTGCTTAATTTGACTAATTAGCTACTGTTTAACTACAGAATGTCACCGCAGAATTGCAAGAAATTGTTGTTCAACTTCAAACGGACAATCTGCTGCTCAAAGAAGTCTTAGAGGTTAGTATTATGCAATAATATGTATGCTGAAATCCATTAATAAAGGGTCAGAAATTTATGCAATAAGTTATACTCCTTACAGAAATTTGAAACAACGGACTTTGCTTACAAACTGTTTAATATAGTTTGCAAGAAATTTTTATTAGACAAACAAAAGAAATTGATAAGTAAGTCAGAGTAAATACAGACAAGAATTTCAGCTTGAGGATGCACACAACAAATTTAGTAGCGCCGCACTGTTTGGAAACGACCATAATATTTAGCCTAAAAGTCGAGACTACTGTTCAAAGAAAGAGGGCAATAGCAATTGCTCAAAAAATTTGACATCACAAACCTACATTTCAGCCCAGCATAGTTAGTATATATTTAACTTTTTCTATTTTTGGCAAATACGACGTACGAGTTAAGATGTTGGATTTTGTTTTATTCTAAACTCTTCATATCTAGACCGTGCAAATTTCTGATAATATTGTACCGATCATTTAATATTTTGCGTATACTATAGCTACATTAATATTTTAACTACACAATTTAATATTTAGGAACTATTACTAATTAAAAATATCTGTGCTGCCTGTTTGCAATCAGAAAATTGCATTTAGTAGGGATGTTCTTACTTGTTTAGAGAAACGGTATCGAATCTGTGTCAATAGAAGAGGAACTGCCCTCTTGCGATCAAACTAACCGTGGGTTATTTCGTATTTTACTTGGTTCTGTAAACTCTTCCGTTGAGCAAGACGTCGTCTTGATATGTCTCGAATTGGGAAATGGAAAGTTCAATTGGACAGAAGTAAACTATTCGCCAAGAATAGCCAGCAGCTGTCAAGAGTTGAAGAAATCATTAACAATCTTAACAGACGGGAATTACCATATAAAAGACAGTCGCATGGAACCGGTAGAGGTAAGTTAGCACAATTTTACCAATTTTTGCATGAACAAGTTTTGGTATCATTGTGTTGTACAGTGTTTGAAAAGGGCCTGAATAAAATAATATGTTGATAAAGTTTTATTAGATCAATTTGCACTGGGAAAGTACTGTATATGCTTTGATCAAACTGAGATGGAAGGAAAAACATAATTAAAAAGGGCGTGACTCCCTACCCAGACCGATTTTAGGAAAATTTTTATATTCCATTAAGTCTTTCCTTTATAATTTCATTTCATCATCAATTGCTACGTCTGCAAAGTGACAATATTCAAAACTCCTGGCTTCACCTTCAAATCGACGTGCATTCTTGAGTAACCCTGCACTTCCGGTATCCCTTCATCCTAGTCAGATGCGACGGTACAACATGACTAGCTCCATTCGTCTCTTAAAGAGTAGAAACAGTGTCTGTAGCTTACGTCTAGCTCACTTGCATGTTTCCAACCAACCTTGCAACTTGCCGAGAACTTCCGGCGCACTCGACCGTTGCGCGGAGACAGTATGGACGCCATTACGAGCCTTCTTCTTCTATTAAGTTGGCAAAACTAAAGCGTAGAACAAAACGCTTGGCACAACGTTTCGTTACACGAGGTACGTACAACAATCTGATGAATCGATTTTTACCTCCTTTACGTTGACGAGCGCAGTTGACGTCTTTTCCATACAAAATTTGAACACCCCGAGGTAGCTAAACTCGTCAAAATGAGCTTGAACGCACAAAAAAGAATCTAATCACATCAGACAGTTCGCGATCTACGAAGCCTCGCGTTCCTTGCACGTTCGAGCGAAGCGAGCACGCAATAACCGTTGCAAAAAACCAGCGGAGGCGCGTCTTGTTGCTATAGAGAAAATTTGACCGTTAGACCGTTGAAACTCTACTAGCATTAACAAGTGATACATTTTGGAACGTTTTAACTGATATTTTATATGCAACAGTTATGTCATGAACTAGAATGATTTTATTTGTCAGTAGGGGATCAGACTTCTTACTAATGATAGCAACATGTTGTCAAGTATAGACCTTTTATTTTGTTTCAAAATTGTATGGCAGGATCTATATCTTAGCTGGAACGTGTCAGACAACCTTGTTTCTACGTATCACTGCCACGGCGTCTTGATCTTGGCTGTTAAACGGCAGCGTTAGGAGTCTTCAAATGTCGTGGTATATACATTATCTCGGATGCAGCTGACAAAGTTTATGGACCACCATTTAGTTGGGCAGTTTCAACGTACAATACCTGCATGACCGACAGTACGGAACAAAGAAACAAAGCGTGTACATCTTGTGACGCATAAGTTGACACTAGACTCGCGTATCGCTAAAATTGATTTTCGTCAAAATTAATAAGCAATAAATGTTTTTCATTTTCCCAAATACTAGCTGTTTTCGCCGAAGTTTCTCGGTCCACAGTAGTGCTTCCATCAGAAGGTTTAGAAAGAGAACTTCAGGAAACATTACAGGTATTATGATTATGGGTTTAAATCCGTCACTTTCCTAGTAAGAGGACAAGGACCGATTGTTCTAAAGTTTGCATTTTTATCTAAGGGATAGAAATATTAGCCCTTTCCAAACAGGAAAGTTTGTTATGTGTACTGATGCAGGTGGATTCGGTCCACGTGTCACTTCACGTAACTGATCACGACCTTGAGCTCGGGTTAGGGAAATCAATTCAAAATCGCCTCCGACAAACCATTACTTAGAGTAACTGCATGGTCGTATACATCTAAGCAGTCTAGAGCTGCATTGACGTACTAAGAGCGACTTCATTTTTTCTTTATTGCTTGGTGCCTTTTCGTTTGCCTTGGACTATCACACGCCTATAGCCATAAGTTTCTCGCATATTTGTTGAAGCGCCTAGTACAGTGTCAGTTTATGTCTCATGGCAGTTGGGGTCTGCGTGCTTCACAGTTCTTGGTTTTGATTCAGGATTTACTAAACGAGGGGGAGGGGACACAAAACCTAGTTTGTGCTTGTGTCTTGTGCAATGATCATACGTAATTGCATGGTATGCACGGTAATAAGTCAAAGCAGATGATTTATTGAACCCAGCAGCCTCAAATTTGCACAAAGACTTAACCTTCTGGTTTATTACAGTGTGCACCAATGACATTGATAAATCAATTCACTTAGAAGGAGGTTTTCCCAAACAGGAGAGCACGTGACTCTAGTGCTTTTACTTGTATTCGCTTATGTTTTTGGTATGCATAGCTCGCCCCTCAATTCAGTAGGATTTGTCTTTTCCAATGGACTATTGTCAACTCGACACTATATACCAGTGAGCAATGGCACACGAGTTAGCCTATAGTAGCACACGACTCCTACACTCACACCTGTTGTCGGGCTTGTGGGTCCTGCATGTAATTAAAACTGTCCGTATATACATGCATACGGTAGTTGAAACCTATTTTTTCACTTCCGTAAATGTGCTGTCTATCCATCTAGGAGTTTCAAGCAAAAATAGAACGCTTTGAAAACGAATTCTAAAAGTTACCAAAAGATTTATGTACTCGAAAATTAATTGGTTAAAGTACGTGTATTGAATTTCCAAACAGAAATAGTTTGTACTAAACGCTAGACCTCATGTTCTTGAATATAGATATAACATTTAGAATGTATTGCGTTCTCGACAAGCTCTTCTTCAAGTATGGTTGATTTTTAGGTTTATTGTGATATGACGGTATCTGACGGCGGCTGGTTATTGATTGGAAAGTCATTTCAGCCCAATTTAAAAGATTTACCATCGACAAGCGAATCAGTAACTTTAACTAACGGTCAGGGATGGTCAACCAGATTTGCTCTTATGACAGTCAACGATTTCCGTGTGCAATTTTCTACTTCGTCTTCAATGTCCGATACCAAAGGAAATTGGTAAAGAGGTTACCTGCCGTTTGTTAGTTGCACAACGAAGCGCATGTAAATATTCTAGGTACTATCATTTGGCTCGTCCACGGGCTCTTGGTAAACTGTTTACAGCCGGAAGTTCAAATGGATGCAATGAGGATGGAATTTCGGGTATTGAATATACATTTGACATCCGCAGTGGCACAAAGTACTCCAATCATCGATGTTCAGGATTTCGAGATTCTTCTTCGGCGGTAAACGCTGTGCATTCTAATATAATCTCTAAAAGTCTTTTTTGTTAGAGGTGTTATTAACTGATTGTAGGATCAACTAAACAGATGTTTTAAAACAAGCCCATGTTCGATGTCAGGAGGTGACGGCTCGTTTAGGTAACCCATAAATGATGCATGCATGCCCAAGTTCTAATTAACATAGTAGCAGTTGCACTTGCTTGTACATTATTCAATTAAAGAGACACAAGTTTAAGAGCATCGTTTTAAAAATAGTTGCAAATTCATTGTAAATTAAAGAGTTTTAGTTTTCTTTGATGAGTTTCATAATGCAAAACTTTAGCTAGGTAACTAAGGATTCAATCTGCAATCATGATTCCTTTACGATTTACTCTCCTATACCGGTTTTCTCCCAAAGCGTTACTTGCAACAGCAACATCGATATCCAGACCTGTCTTTTCTAGTTCCTTTTGGTAGGTTTACGTAGTATAAAAATGCCAAAAGCCTAAATAAGCTAGTATGTTTGTATAGTTTGCCTATATGATACGTTCTAGTTTAATTAATTAAACGTGTATATGGCTGATACTTTTAAGCTGTATGAAGATTAGTTTTAAGTAGAACTTGTGCACTTCCTGATATATAGAAACTTGCTATATGATAACTGATGGTTCTGAAAAAAGAAAAAATCATGTAAACGGTGCTTTCGTATATATATATATATATATATATATATATATATATATATATATATATATATATATATATATATATATATATGTATATATATATAACTCATATTTAAACAATTTCTAAAGATCTCTATTGACGCGTTGCTGGCCATGCATAATTTGTAGCCCATGTTGGCTTATACGTTTTCTTTTTCAAATATTTAAGAAAGTAACGCCAGGGTTTCCACCATGTGATGTGTATAGAGTATTGTTATTAGTGTGCAAAAAACTCGACAATACCTTCATCAATTCTTGCATTGTAAGCTAGCAGTTGCACTATCACAGCCTTGCAGCTACTGGTACTGATAAAGAAAACGTTTATTGTGTCAAAATGAAATTTTCTGCTCAAGTTCTCAATTAGAAATTTTTGACGTTAAACAGTTTTTACTGACTCAGCAGCTTGTTTCGAGTAGTGACTTATAACTAGACTTAGACAACATACATTTTTGTCTTTAATATATACCTCGTTGTACATTTGGCATTTGTATTCAACTCCAAGTGTATTATTTTATATTATTTTTCAGTCTACAACCATGCATATAAGATAAGGCAGAATTTGCAAAAGTGCTTATGTTGTTACTTAAATTAAATGCAATCACATTTTGAAGTTTGAGAAATATACAGTTGGACAACAACTCATAACGTGGGGCTGGTAGTTTGAAACTACCAGAATGTAAAACGGAAGACTTAGACTCTTAGATTACCATAACATAAAACTTCCAAGCTTAATTCCTCACATTATAAACCAAATGACAAAAGTTAACCTAAATTGGTACAATGTGGGCACACTGTCCTTTATCAGGACCCCTAAAGCAACAAAGTAGGGATTATGTTCCAGTTCGAAAGAAAACTAAACTTGTTTACGCATTGTGTTACTGCGATTGTTAACAGTGAATGACGCAACTCGTCATACTAAGTGTGTGGAGTGCATGCCGCAACGTCAAGGCAACACAATGTGCCTACGTAACGTACGCTTGGCGAATGTGCGAACGCGGAAGAATCATACTTGCAGTAGACAGATTGCAAAAATTGGTATTTGCAAAGATTGGACTTTACAAAGCTGCCAATAAAAAGGACTTTCAACTAAACATGCTTTTATCATTCTTCCAGTTTCCACGGTCAACATGAACAGTCTGGACAAGACACATCTTCTACTGCATATTTCGGATGTGACGATAGCGCCTGCTGTGCTTGCTGGGGTCCAACTGGAGGAAAGGAGAGCTACTGCGCAAACAACTGCGGTACAGAAAACGGTGGATCGAAATCCTCTAGTGGATACGCTTGGTTCTATGTGCGCTGACACACAAACCTAAGAAATTGGCAAAACATTCAGCTAGATGTTTTCGAGTTCGTGTGTCATGAAAAGCAAATGTGCTAACACTGCTTTGAGCAACCGCCATATAATAGAGCACTTCGCACAAATTATGTTGTTTGATTTCCTGTCAGTTCTGATTTTGCAATATTGTGTGCACAATTCAAGCCTTTCTATACGTAGAAATCCGCGAAAGCATTCTTGCCAGAGCATTGTAAACAAACTTAATTTTTTAACTCGTGCGTTTTCGGCATTGTGAACTATTGTTAACACCTTTGCCATAAAAATTTAAATAACTGCAAATTTAGGTAATTAAATAAATAAATATTTTGTATTAATGATGCCTGTCATTACTTTGAGCTAAATTTGTAGAGTGTGTGAAAAACGTACAGCGTAACCAGGACAATTCTCTCAGTAATAAATTGAACTGGCAACGTTTATACAAGACTTTATTACTGAAACAGTCTAATTTAGATTTTATATTGCCGAATTTTGTCAGAAATGGACATAATTAAGAAATTTTCTGTTTCCAACAGCTAACGCGAGATCAGTAAAATGACGAAAGTAACGAGCTCTATACTGAAATAATTTAAAAAATGCAAAGGAGAACTTCACACTAATATAAGTTACTGTTTAATCAAAGCACTAGTTGCCACAGCTGCATTCGCACAACAACGTTTGCCTAAGCCTGTCAGGAAAAGAGAAACAAGAAGGCAAAGTTGGGGCGTGTCACATGGGCGTCGCTGTATCTCGTAATGACGTTACCTTCGGTAAATGTTTCGCAGCGGCTGAAGAGGAAGATGGAAAATATCCGTCCACATTGGAAAATTTTTTTCACATTATTCGTGGTTTTGTTAGTTGAACGCTCATAATGAACGGCAATTCAATCCAACAAATCACTTGGCAGCCTAATACAAATCACTTATCGTATGGGCTAATCTCGAATGTTGATATTCTGCCATAGGGTGAGAGGCAGCTACCGTACTTTCCGAATTTAAGCAAATCGAAAAAATAACGACATGCATGTTTTGGACAGATTTTTTACTACAGTCAAGGTCTTTTATAAAATGCGTTGAAAATGTCAGCACTACATCATAATTTGTGCAAGGTGTTTACAGAACCGTAAACATGAACCGCCGACAAGTAGTTGTATTTAAAGCACAGCAGCAACGCCGAGATATTCATCGTACATTTACGTGGTAGTGGATCTGACTATGAGGTTCAATTGATTTTAATTCAACAATCTACAGACCTGAGAAATATACAAGAAAATACTAAACAGACCGAGTAGACGGCTGGAAGTTCTGAGGGTATTCACTTTTCATGTTTGGTAAAGCGATACCTAGCTCGTAGACCGACTGGAGCGACTGGAATTCAATGATGGTCGCGCTCTTCGCCTCGCAATAATCACTAAGGCACAGTTTATCTACAAGTTCTCGCTGCGTTTAGAAACTGGAAAAAAGTTAAATCCAATTTTAGCGATGAGGCATAAGAGACAAGACTTTGAAATGTTACAAGACTTGGCGAGAATCTACTCAAATGTATAGAGGTAAATTCACTTTAGGTTTGCAGACTGAGTTTATGGCTGACTGGCTGGTCATGTCTGTCATGCTAAAAATATGCGACTTCCACAATGCTGTCCAATCACCGAGTGTTTCTTTCTTATGTCATATGTGACAACCACAGACAAAGGCCGAACGGCCAATGAGATGTCGGTAAAGTTCAAGAGTGTTTATACCAAAGAAAGACTTAATCTTCTTTGCAATGATAATTATTGCCATGTCTGCAAATGCAAACTCGAAATCAATCGCTTTCTTCAACAGTTTACGACATTTATACGGAAATCTAACATTACGTAGACATTGTCCATTTTTATGTCCAATATAACTCTCGTTTTCTGTACTTCAATGACTACAGAAGATTGACGGACTTCGTGGTCGCGTGAAATAACAATCATTTAGTACGCGATTATATAATAGATATACTTTACAAGTAAAAAAAATCATCTAATAAATTTATGTAGTCTTCGCTACTATTCTACTGTGGCTTAAAGCTGTTGGTGTGATGGTGTAAAGTCGGCTCCTAATTAATAGTTTTAACGCTACTAACGTATCCTGCAATGTTTGCCGTTATGATAGTGAGCCGGGTAAATTTATGGGCGTAACTCTCCATTGCCAATACGCTTCTGCTTCTCTATTTCGTGTTTGACAGTAGCAGATAGTGGCAAATGATATAACTCTACTAGATCAGATAGTTTGTGCGTAAAGTGCATGGACAGGTAGCCTCGCCACAGACGCAGTGTGGATTGCAGCCCCGAATGCGCTTTCATCACCACTACCAGTGGTACCAGTGGTTATGAAAGCGCATCCGGGGCTGCAATACACACTGCGTCTGGGCGAGGCTAATGGGCTGGTACAATTTATGTCACATCTCATACCGTCTGGAGCCGTCTAGCCTCGGTGATCTAAGTTGATGAGTCAAAACACTACAGCATCCGGAATAAAGGTGATATTGGTCTGTGTCTCTACCAAGCCATGAGCGGCAATGATTTAAAGCGGTAAAAGCAGTCATGAAGAACGTTCTGTAAGGTCATACCTAACTTATTTTGGCCATTTAAGAGGTGAGCGTTCTTCGTTGACGAGATCCATTTTTTTCAGAGAGCTTTCTATAGTCATACCCTATTTATGGTTATTACAGTTGCTTGCACATTGAAATAGTCCGGCTAAGAAACAAAGTCTAGAATTTAGGCAGGCGAAGAATAAAATATATCGTAAGCCTTGTCTCCATGGCCAAGATTTTCATCTTTGATGTGACTCAATAGTTTTGTGGGTGTATTGACTTAATAACGAAAAGCAAGGCTAGTTATATACATATCTAATATATAAATGCAACTATTTCTCTTCTTACTGTATGTCTGCTGGATGGTAATGGATTTAACGTGATGTCGTTGGAATTCAACAGATTCATACCTAGGGTACTGTTGTCCGAACTGACTACGTAGTTTGGCTTGTATTCCCACATTAGGATGATCAAACTTGACAAGGATGTGTGTAAGAGCATCGTCATTGTCAGATACAACATGGACTACTTCACCTCTAGCACCATTAACTAGACCATCTGTAACATCAACATTTGTGGTAAGCATGACTTTAGCTCCAATGGCTACTTTCATAAGCTTTAATACAGTACTGCTGACTAGGTGCAGCCAACGCATTCAACATGTTCTTATTATGATCATCTACATCTACATTTAGCCTGTAAACATGGAGAGCGTCAGTGGGATAACTAGATGTGTCTGGACTAATCTCCCTAGATCTGAGCACATCTATATCCTGTTCAGTATGAGTGGCTGTTCTTACTCTGCACAACAGTTCACAAAATTTGGAGTCATTTTTCTGTCTCATTATCTCAGTTAGCTCCATCATTTGAAACTCATCAACCCACAAACAGACTGAACGGTACAGGTTGCTGTAACTATCGTTAACAACACTGAATGCTGGGGATTGACACACTGGCGATAACTGGTATAGATCCCCTACAGCCAATATATTTACACCACCAAAAGTATTCTCAGGTAGGACTCCCTTAATTTGCTGTAGTCTTTTATGCACTTGTAGTAACATGTTGGAGCCCACCATACTCACCTCATCAATTATTAGTAATGCTAAGTGTGACAGCTTACAACGTACTGAGTTTAACCGGTCATGGTTTAGAGGCTGGAAACCACCAAATTACTAGTACCTAGTAACAGAGAAGAGTGTAGTGTCATACCAGATATTACAAACGCTGCAGCACCAATAGGCGCTGTTAGTAACACAATAACGTCATCAGGCTCTATTGCACTAGACAGTCTTAACAGCCTAATAGTGTCTGAACGAATGAGCTTAATGACATGTGATTTGCCTACACCACCAAGACCACTGATAAAAATGCGATAAGGTTTAATAGGTTTGCATTACTTTAAAGCTATGGCAGCTTTCTTACACCAACTCCGGTGAAACATGACCATTTGCTTTTGCTTGGCATCAAGACTCCTCAAAAGCTTTCTGTACTCATCACGTAAAATTTCACTACGACTAGCAGAATTTTCATAACGAAAGTGTACACTACTATTACTAGTAGATGTAAAGAGATGTCTGTTATCTCTGATATCCTGTTCAGACAATTCAGTAAGGAGTACTGAACGATCGGCTTCATGATTAACTCTATTAGCTTCAGTGCCAGGTGCGATGTGGTCCCAAACATGCTATGGTGGACCATTCTCACGCACGCACGCACGCGCACGGACACACACACACACGCGCGCACACCACACACGCGTGCACACACCATGCACAGACGCACACCACACACACACACACACACACACACACACACACACACACACACACACACACACACACACACACACACACACACACACACAACCACTTACAATGTGCATGCATGTACCTGTCACTATTGCACCAGAACTAATGTTCTATCAGTAATGATAACCATTCCACTCTTAAGACGTCCTTCAGAAAAAAAAATGGTTCGGTCAGATCAAATACCTTCCAAAGATTTGATCTAGAACACCCTGACAATCTTGCTTTACAAACGTTCAAGGACCTATTGCTAAATCAATCTGCATATGCAACAGCATGTGCTGGTCTTAGTAACAGCCAATTGTCAAAGTTAGCATGTAATAGATGGTTGTCAGATGAACTGCTAGAGTGTCTTGCTAACATCGTGAACCAGTCATCAGAAGACTGTTTGTGCCTTGTACTATCAGAGGACAACAAGGCAAGACTTCAAGACTATACTACAACAGCACTCCAGGGAAGAACCAGCATTCGACTAGCTTTTTGGATTATGAATGTGCAAATTGACCCTATGTCAAGCACTGCTGTAGCATCTAATCGACTATTAACAGGAAACCACTGGACTCTTGCTGCTACTGACTTTGATGCCAAACTCTCCTTCTGTGGTGATTCCCTTGGCTACCCGGTTCCAACCATCCTAGTCGTCGAGACCCAGCAAGTATTCACTGAATTGAACAAGCTTCTTAGTGAACACATTACAACTGCATATCCAATATTAGCCCTACACAAGACAGTGTTTGATGCAGAAGGAAAGCATGTTTGCTTACGTGAATGCTGCAATTTCCCAGTGCAAACACGTTTATCCTCTTGTGGAGTTATTGTCATTGCTTTCGTTGCTGTTGCATCATTTTGTCCAAAAGAAATTTGGCAGTATGTACAGCTTCCACAGATTCAATGTCATTCTGTGAAATCTCTGCTTCGTATTTATCACCATCCAAGCATATATGCACAATATCTGCGAAACGTCTTGGCAACCTGGCTGTTAACTAAAAAGATAAATATTCAAAATATAGTTGACATATCAATATTTGACGTCAACAAACGTCTTCTAAGCCTTTACCAAGAAGTAAAAATGCAAGTCCGTCAGAACAGATCACCAACCTAGCCGAACTTTGAAGAGAAAACGAATGGATATTGATTTACTAGACTCTTACAAAATTGCTGCTCAAGTCAGAGACAATATTTTGTACGAGAATAGCAAATCTATAGCCAACGGAAGTGCTACAGAACGAGTGCAATTTTGCTGAGAGAGATAAACTGAGAACCAAAAGCATACTTTAACTCTTACTAACCAATCAGCAGTCAAGACATCTAGAGTACACTACAGTAATGACAGCAGTGTTAGAGTTAGTATGGAACACCAAAAAAGAGTGACAAAGCCATTACTGACAAATAGAGAACAGTCATTCAAGTTTGAATTGTTTTACCATAACTGATACTAGAAACAGTGAGTCAATGGTGATTGAGATGCCTGAAGAGACTACGATGCAATTAGCTTTACAGATACGTCACGAAATAGCCTACTTGTTCCCTGATTCCTACAACTACATAGTTGATCAGTACACTAGACATACACTCGAGTCATTCCTTGGAGCAGAAACCCAAACCTATAGTTTGCAAGCATGGATAAATGCAGAAGATCAAACCAAAGCAGTCCAGTGGATTGAAGACTTCGAGAAGACTTCAAAAACAACACACCGGGTAACGCAAGGCACTCAAATTTCTCGACAATGAATTCTTTTTAAAACTGTTCGCCACTGCCAACATCAGCAAAGGAAGCTGACAAAAACACAGTTGTCAAACAATGCCCACTTTCAAATCTAAAGCGAGCTCTCATTCAAAAAAGTATAAGAAACAAAAAGACTTCTTGCAGTAGTACCCTCATACTCAGACTATATCTAAAGTTCAGCTCAACAGTTGCCGCTCATCCAAACGATCTTTGCATGATTAACTTTAAGTACTGCCATAACCACCCAGTCAACCCTGCTCATGTCCTCAGTTTTCGACCAGTAGACAATGCTGCCAATGCTGCCAAGAAGCAGTTTACAAGTTTATTCGAGGCAGGAAACTCAGCAGCTACAGCTAAGCATGAGTGAATATGGAAATAAACTGCAAATCAAGTATGACATTCTTAACATCAAAAAAATTCTTGCCGATAGATCCATCAATCCGAGCTGTCAGGATGTTCAATGTTTGTTCCAAAAGTGGCCAGAAAGATATATCAATCCTGAAAGCAGTGGAGTAATGTTTGAACGTCTGTCATTGGAAATAAAACAATTCAATGAAATTCATGCTAGTAATAGTGGTAAAGCATTTCTTCAATAATATAAGTTAGCGGTAGAGTACCAAACTGGGCTTCCTGACGATTCCTATGTACCACCGGCAGCTAAAGTCACAAAAGTAACTGACCACGTTTCCTTTATCCTAGCAGTAGTCACACTATTGATGGAAAGAGCAACAAACTGGTACGTCAAAGCTGTGAATTAGTTTACTGTAACTCAACAGTCAGTTTGGACAAATCGAATTCTTCAGTCGTCATTGTGAGCTGCAGTACTTCAGCTGGTTCAATACGATTGGGCGCTGTAATGACATCTAGTGAAGATGCTGAGACCCTATCATCAGCATTCACAGCACTTGTTGATGTTCTACCTGACTGTGTGTGTGTGTGTGTGTGTGTGTGTGTGTGTGTGTGTGTGTGTGTGTGTGTGTGTGTGTGTGTGTGTGTGTGTGTGTCTGTGTGTGTGTGTGTGTGTGTGTGTGTGTGTGTGTGTGTGTGTGTGTGTGTGTGTGTGTCTGTCTGTGTGTGTGTGTGTGTGTGTGTGTGTGTGTCTGTGTGTGTGTGTGTGTGTGTGTGTGTGTGTGTGTGTGTGTGTGTGTGTGTGTGTGTGTCTGTGTGTCAACGGCCCAGCCAGAGCAAAACTCTTTGGAGTTCATTAGTAATTTAATTTTTTCAAAATTAACTGTATATGTGTATACGTATAGATTTATACACAAACAACGCAATCATTTCGGTACTGTATAATTATGTACATAAAATCACTCTATTAGACTGTAAAATATATGAGCAACCAAGCCCATAACTTTTGGGGTAGTGAACCCCAAGAAGCCCCCCGTATCTACGCCACTGTGTGTGTGTGTGTGTGTGTGTGTGTGTGTGTGTGTGTGTGTGTGTTTTGTTGTGTGCTTGTTTGTGTGTTTGTGTGTGTTCGTTTGCTTGTGTGTGTGTGTGTGTGTGTGTGTGTGTGTGTGTGTGTGTGTGTGTGTGTGTGTGTGTGTGTGCGTGTGTGTGTGTGTGTGTGTGTGTGTGTGTGTGTGGGTGTGTTTTGTGTGTGTTTGTGAATGTGTGTGTGTGTTTGTGAATGTGTGTGTGTGTGTGTGTGTGTGTGTGTGTGTGTGTGTGTGTGTGTGTGTGTGTGTGTGTGTGTGTGTGTGGTTGTGTGTGTGCGTGTGTGTTTGTGTGCGTCTGTTGTTTGTGTGTTTGTGCTTGTGTGTGTTTGTTTGTGTGCGTGTGTGTGTGCGTGTGCATGGGTCTGTTTGTTTGTTTGTTTGTATATGTGTACGTGTGTATGTGTGTGTGTGTGTGTGTGTGTGTGTGTGTGTGTGTGTGTGTGTGTGTGTGTGTGTGTGTGTGTGTGTGTGTACGATGGTTAGGACACTTCAACACTGAATTAAAACCATTGGATTCAATATACAGGAGTCTGATGTTTGAGATGAGAAAGCGTTATTGAACGCAGTACGTCGTTCTGCGTTCAGTTATACCCCTTCAGTACGTCGTAGGAACACAAGAGTTTAGCTTTATCATTCGTGTCTCCTAATTACGTAATTACAGATAGTAGGTGGTCAAGTTACCAGTGCCTATAATAAGGCTAGATAGACGCAACATGTGCAACATAATGTTTTCCTAAGTAAAGTGGGCATGTGGTAAGTGTGGTTACTGTGGATCTACTAGACGAGATGCTAATGACATCGGGATCTAACATGTTGTACAGTTGTGTTGTCTAGATGACATCAATTTCGGTGTCGACTCTTCAATCAATTTATACATACATGCATACATACATAGATGCATGCTTATACAAATACGTACATAAAGACATAAGTATAACAGCAGTCAAATTATTTATTAATTAATCTTCAGTGGCGTACACAGGGTTACTCACAGGAGTTTTGCTGAAGGAAGCTTGTGCGTCACTTTTTGATGACGTTCAAGTGTTTAGTAATATACACTAATAAATATTGTTCAATTAACTTGTAAGGATTTTAAAACAGTGCAACAATCCAGATTAAAACATTAACACTTAAGCGTCTCACTATTTGATAGGCTTTACTATAGATGCAACGCCTGACAACCTAAATTCCCTTAACCAGAAATTCCCAAAGAATGGATCCAGTACCATGACCAACATATAACTTTACAGGTACTTCATAGCCCCGATAACTGATAAAGGTAGTGAAAGCACCCTTGAAATTCATAAGCCTTCCTGAAGCATTCCGCAATGTTCTGTACACATCTTCAATTTTGGCTCCTCCAACTTCTGCCATAATGTTTCTTCTACTAATGACATCAGCCCCGGTGTCTAACCTGAAAGTCACCCACTGTTTCTGAATCCGCACCTCCACCAAATGCTATTGAGGCACCAAATGTTATTGAGGGGTCAATATAACACTCTTAACCTAGTACAATTCCTTGATTACAGACTCGACGCCTTCACATTCTTCTGATGCAGATTCTGAATATGAGCTTTGTTCTGGCCGAGGTATTGTTTTTCTTCGAATCTTCTGGTTCCAAATCTGACCTGATAATTCTTTTAAGCTGTAGTTTTCTCTAATAATTGAACGTGCCTTTCGTACATCTCTAGTCTTCTTGAACAAGCCCATGCCCTTCTGCTGGCTTTCTTCATCTGGCCACGCCCACTGATAGTGTGTACTGTAGTGTCTCCGCATGTCAGCAAACACCGGTCCTCATTCGATTTTCACCATACAAAAATTTTTGTAAGACTTACTTGTGATAACCGACATATCCCTTTCTCGGGTAGAGCTGATCCGGATAGCCACTACACTCTCCTTTGCTCCCTCTATGGTTCGTGCAAAAGTTGAAACTTCATCAACTGTAAAGGATAACAAATTTTCCTTTTCATGCAGTTTCTGTAACATATGATCATCAGACAGACCAGCAATAAACACATCTCAGATACAACTTTGGTATTCTAGATTTGAAAACTCACCGTTAAGCCAGTACTTCAGTAAAAGAGCCGGTTTCTAGTTGCGTCGATCGTCAACTGTCGATCTGCAGAATTAAGATTCGAGGAACAAATTAATTAAGGAAACTAATGTTGAACTGTGTTTGTGTCGTTTCTTTAGTAATAAAAGCAAACAGTCTTTTACTACACAATGTGTACTGTTGATACTCAATCACATAGTCGTTCTAGCTGTTGGTAGGAGCTTTCTGCATACAATCGTCAGAAGCAGATACTGAGTAACCAGAATTATGCATGACCTGTCAGGCTGTGAGTTGTCCGATGAGAAACGAACGAACCGTCGTAATCTTGGCGAAGCGTCTGGCCAGGTTCGTCTAGTTCTGAGCAACGGTATGTTTGCAACTTAACATCCAGAAACCACCGTGTGATTGCAAAAAGTTGCAGACTATGCATGGACTTATCAGATTCTGTTTCTAGACTAACAAGTTTCGTAGCCTAAGACGTGGTGGTGCTCTATACCTGTTTAATTAATATTTTCCGAGAGCCAACCCAATTATTGTGGTTCATCCGCTATAGTTTATTACAAATGCTTATGGTGCCCATGCACGTGCGGAAGTTTACTTTGGCAGACCTCCATGATTGCACTAAATAAGTTGTCTTTGATAATTTCGATTTCAAATATCTATTCTAGGGCATTACTGGCTTATAAGCGTGAGTGTATTTAACACAAAAACATTGATCTTAGCTAACGGTTTTCTATCAGTTGCAATCTTTGCAACACTGATACATCAATATATTCATGATTGCTTTTGCCCTAGTCCTGCGATCTGGAAACGTAACCGATAGTTGTGGTAAATAGAAGTTGTAAGGTGTCCTACCCAACTGGTTCTTCTGTGAAGTCAGCTTGTTACCATTCATCAAGTGAGTTATTAATTAATTAAGCATTCTGAGCAAACGATCGCTTAGGCACAAGATAATAACGGATGTGGGAGTTGCTTACTATCATCTGCGGACACCCTCTTGTAATTACAACAATTCTCTATTAGGTGGCTTAAACCATCCTATGCCAAAAATATTGTAGTGCGCCGCTTCTTCATGTACAATTGTCCAATTTTATAAAGAGTGCATGCACTATTGGTACAGTCAATGTGATCATTAATTATGAATGTGTTACCAACCGTGGATATCACGTGTCACATCAGTCAAACGAAGTGACGTTTCATTATCGTACAGAACATTGGTAGTACAAATGCGCTAGACAACTTTCACGCTCCTAAAGCAGATGGTTAACTGATCGTTTCTTATGCAATCATGGGAATTGCAAATAGGTACAATCTTGTTGATGTTTGAGGGAGGTTCTTTGTGCATGCACCTTTCTAGAGTTCACATGCTTTCATTACCCGTCACTTTGCGCAGTGACACGCTAGTGAACAGAGCTGTTGCAATGGACCTCAAAACAGTCCTAATTTGCTGCAATCTTTTCGTCTGCTGCATGATTCGCAGTGACGCTTTCAGTGGAGACCAAGAAGATTGCCGTGCAAGCAAAGGAGACAATGTAAGGAAGAAAGCATCTATTCGAGGTTGATGCTACTATTATAAACTAGCATAAACCTCTTAGGGCGTTGCTGGAGTACCTGGGCCTCCAGGAGTCAGGGTACGAGTCTCATTTCTATAGCCAATCTTGAAATTTTCATCTAATTCTGAAATTCTCTTCAAATTCTATCCTTTCCGCACTATCACTTGTAGGGTCACAAAGGAGCAGCCGGTCCTCCTGGTTTGGACGGCGCCATTGGTAAGAAGGTAAGAAATTTATCTTGAAACGTGAGTTTGACGCACGGGATAATTTTTCAGCTTGAAGCATATGATGTATACTTAATTTTGTGCTTGCTGTTGACCGCTTTGTATATATATACGCACTCGCAGCACTTGATCAGTAAGTACGCGTTCGGCGTTTTGATTACTTGAAGGTACATGTAATGAAAGGTATTGCAAAAGCCATGCACCTCATTAGTCTCCAAATCAAGAACGCCTAGAACTTGGGCAGTGCATGTTTTTGAATGACGTCTGCTCACCTGCGGCAACTCTAACTTAACAAACATCGTTTGAAACGCTGCCAACTTTATTCTGGTGTTTGTATACATTCTAAAACAAACGCAAGGTGAATGGAGTCACTTATTTCTTAGTTCAACTTGGACTTCACAATATACACAGAGACTGTAAGATTGATCTACTCTAAGGGTTGTTGCAAGTTGAGGGTTAGACGTTAATTAATAATGTGGTTCATAATGTGATAGCATATGATGAGAGGCGCCTACATCCTGTTGGATTTCTCGCGAGTTAATGAGCTGTGCATGGTAGCAGTTCACTATACAGCAGTGGAGATCTAGAGGTATTGAAAAGTAGGCAAGATTTTTGTGGTATCGTTTAGACAGCCATTTACAATTCTGTCGTCGTTTCTAGACTGAATGCCACGTAGAGAATGCATGGGCAGAATTTTCTCGCAGTTTTGTTATATGCAGAACAATGCAAAAAATCGTATTAGACAGAAGCGTTTGAAATGTCCTACCACTATGACAGTACTTTGCTATTAGTAGAATGAAAAAACTTAATTAATTGCTCGATCGATGCAGATTCTAGATCTGCAAGTCAAATTTTCATCTATAGTATCTGATCATTGGATTCTTTCGATATCGGGATCTCTCTCCAAATTGCTGACTGTGTTTTCTGTTTCTGTCTGATTGTTATTGCAAAATAATGGTCTATTTATTGCGGCCGTGAAATTGATCTACACTCTCAAGCTCTGTTGCCACCAAATTAATATAGAGGCCTTTTGATCATCGCTCAGAACTCTATGTAGTTGGTCTGAAACTGTTGAAACATCTGAGATGTCTCATGTCTTTACATTCTTGCCAGCACGGATAATCGATCTTCTGTTGCATTTGGACACACTGCTCAAGTCTAAGTTGATCTAATTAGCGCACATGCTACCAGCGACTTATCGTCAATGCTGGCGGAAGTCATGCGTATCCGGATAATGACGTTGTTTCTCGTTGTTTAGCGAGGTCAAACAGACTTGGGTGCTCTGGCATGCATACAAACTCCAGCTCCGCTGCAACTGTCGTTGGTCATACGTTAGTTAATGATGCGGTTCAAGGATAACGTGTTAGTACATGGCAGCGGGAATTTGCAAGGCGCCTTCGTCCTGCTAGACTTTACGCGAAGTAAAGAGGTGTTGTTGTAGTTCACTCTAGACAACAAAAGAGATCATTAATTAAGCGCAGCCTCAATGTTATCATCTATGCAGCACAAGTGCGTTGCTGTCGTCGTTTTTCGCTAACCTTTTTCGATCAATTCCAGTTGGCAATGCATGAATTCAATGATATTTGCTGTTATGCACAGATTTAATCTAAATTAAACAATACATCGTACAGTATTATGCGCACGAGCTATAGGGTTACAGTAATGCGTCCATGGACGGTCGGACAGCCGGACTGACCAAAGAACGGACAATTGGAATGCAAGGGATGAGCTCATTGTTATCGCTGGTAGTACTGTACACCTTGGTTAGATGCTGGACTTGACTCCTGGCAGTCTAGTCGCGCATTGCTTTTCTTAAGTCTAAAATAGGTGTACCGCATTGCATGTTGCTGGCCCAAATCAGTAGTATACCTCCCGATGGTTTATACTTTAGTGCTTCTTCATTAAGTATAAAGCTGTCTGAAGGAGAAGCAAGTCCTGTTTGCTTATTCTAAGGAGCTGTAGAATCAATTGCTTTATCAATTTTAAGGAAGGTAGAAATTATTTTGCTTAGCAATATTAACGTTTTGTTTGCATTATGAAATCTGGTGTTGTGATAAGTTGGAGTCTCTGTTCAGTATTTTACAACAGCAGGTAGTTTATGATAATTTTACAGTTATACATACATTATGCATTCGCATATCATTCAATAAAATGACAACAAATTTGCTCGGTAGACCAAGAGCCTGCAATTTGGTACACAAAATATAATGTCTTGTGGCTAGGCAAGGAGCCAGGTAAGTTAATGTCGCATCAGTGGCAACAGCAGCAAATTGAGACGACACAATAACGCGAGGTTCAGTTGTGCATGCATATGTGCTGCATAGTACATGTATATAGTGACGGGAACTGAGGAAGATGTATGTGGTCGCCTAGTCAATCTGAATGTGTGAAAGCAAAGTTTAGATTTTCGTCAACCTATTATACCGTATCGGTCTTGATGAAAAGAAACTCTACAACCCTCAATCACGAAACAAAGATAGATCGCCTTCCGCATTTATAATAATTTGCTACTCTAAGAAAATCCCATCGCTGCTGCATTCTAGGCAAAACTCAGAGCACGCATCGTAGACAGAATGTCAATAATATATATCAAAGAATTAGCACATAATTAGTAATTCTAGTCTCGCGTAGCCATGAGATATCCGTTTGGCGGGAAAATCTATATAGGCAGAGTTTCTTTTATGATGTCGTGTTTACTCCTTTCTAATGATGGGAAAGGGATCTACTTGGACTATTAATAATCTGTTGGATGACGGATAAGGGCAGATACGACAGTGATTGTGGAAACAGTAATGTTCCTGTGTACGTTGTCGCGCTGTTTTGGTTGACATCTAGTTCGATCAACAAGTTTACGTCAGATTAGCACATGTTATACACACAATACTTCACCTAGTGCGGTTCTAGTGATAAAATCATTAAGTGTAAGCCGTTCTTAATGCTTGGTCAAGTTGCATACTACATCAGCTTTAGAGTACGTGTAGACACTACTACTGAGCTTCTGCGATTGGTAACTATTGTAAGGTTGCAGCACATAAATGTGGCTATCTTAGACAGTGGCGATACTACGAGAGGAATGAGGAAGCCTATTAAAGCATCTTAAATTTATTAAACGAGCAAAAGAAGCGAAGGACGGAAGTTGTTGTACATAGCCTCGCACCAGACCCTCTCGCGCCGTCGTGTCCGGTTCCAGTATAACACGACAACGCCGGAGAGGGTCTGGGATCATACCGCCTATCGTTTATGCTATTACATGATCAAATTAGCTCGTATGTCACCAAGCCTCAGGCTACTAATACGATTAGTCTAATAGTTATTTTCATGTGTCACACGGAATGTCTTGCAACAGACTTGACCTTCCATTCGTACTCTACTTGTTTCCATTCAATGTTGGTATCTTATTCCTAGTGCATCACTATTCCAAGCTATCTAGACTGCTGATCGAATCACATGACACACAGCTTCAGATAACGTGAATCGAACTCAGGGTTGTGTGAATAAATCTTATTCCATGCAGTAAAATGAATCCCTTCCCATGCAGATACAGGAACGAAATGTAAACAGTGAATGTATGCAATCGGATCACAGCTAGCATAACTTTGATAGAAGGATAGCTTCATAATTAACTAAGAGCATGAAAGTGTTGACGTTGGTGACATGGGTGACACTAGGTGAAGAAAGTAGGCGGCATGATCCCAGACACTCTCCGGCGTTGTCGTTTTATACGGGAACCGGGCACGACGGCGCGAGAGGGTCTAGTACGAGGCTACAAGTACAAGACTGCGTGTATGCGAGGCCAATAATTATATAATTATAATTATAGAAGCAACCGATCGATGGGTTTGGATTGGAAGAAAATAATAAATGTATTTAAATAAGGTGTTATAATGATAAGCATCCTAGACTTGTTTATCAACATCTCTGATCCGGACCACTTAGATCTGGGCACTACCCTGAGTGGGCACCTTTGCGCAGCAAGTACAAGACGCTAGTCTCCTAGGGTAGCTACTTGGCAGAAGAAAGTTTCCCTATGAATACACACATTTCGTAGCTGTCTTTAAAGACCAGTGAGTAGAAGTGCTCATAACTTCAAAGAAACCTCAAAGCAAAAGTCAAGATCATTGACGACTTATTATGCAAATGTTAGTCAAATTGACACGCATCGGGTATCTCTAGTCTACAGCAGCAGTTAATTAAACCAAACCTAACTAAAGGTGCGTTGTGTGGTTTTAACATATACTGAACGCTAGTTCAATATTTGTTATGGTAGCTTCTGTTTTACTTAGAAAGAGGTACAGTTGTGGAATTCAAGAATTGTTCCAATTTTGGTCATAGGAGTACGCAACTGCAGTAAACATTTAGTTAAAGTTTAGTGTAGTACAAGTGTGTACAGTACGAATACTGCATGCAGAACTGGAATACCTCTAGACGATATCGAATAGTCTGTGATTCCAAGGATAAGTGTATTTCTGTAATCTGAAAAGCGCAGCTGGTTCCGTATACTGTTCGAAAAAAAGGGAGGTTCAAGTGCAATTAAAGTGACTCAAAATTGTTCCAAATTTATTGTCTAATTTTAATGAAATGTGTTTATATTTATATAGTTGTCGATAGGTTATACGCCCATCATTTCTATTTGCCTTAACATAATAGTCGCCAAATTCTAAATCTGGCCTCGCCGCTGTCATAAGTATCCTAAGTATTTCTTAGACATGCATGTCCGGAATTTTAACTACCGTAGATTTATGTGTGCTGTTTCTAGTTGTTCATTCTGACTTACCTCTAAGTTATTGCTCTGCAGTCAAATGTTGAGGTATTGTAGCACACTGCCGTAATAACCTGACACAGAGAAGAATTCCTGTTTCAATTAATTATCTTGTACGTCACGGACGCAGGTCGGAATTCCCAGAAACACTAAGAAAAAAACAGCTACACGCAAGAATGCCGTTCAGACTATTTCATTATTATCAATGTGTGTGTGTGTGTGTGTGTGTGTGTGTGTGTGTGTGTGTGTGTGTGTGTGTGTGTGTGTGTGTGTGTGTGTGTGTGTGTGTGTAAAAACGGTAGAATGGACAGTCGGTATCAATTTATCGACCGTTTGCAACAAAATATGAAAACTTATAGCTACATATATTTCCGTTTATATCTCCTCTCCTGGAGGAATAGTCCATCTTGACGCTTTTTATAGCATGGCTGTTTAACACTCTGTTTACGACAAAACAGTGCTACAGACGAGTTAGAGGATGTCGCTTAATTAAATTACAACAGCAAAGAAGGTGTGTGGCGCTAGAATAGGCAATCTCCGGCACAGCCTACAATCTTCTCTAACTAATCTGTCTGTTCTTCTAGTATGTGACAATTTACATCATCTAATCGCTAGGTCTAGTGACACTACCAATTCAGTTTGATGCGTTAGTGAACATCTACGTATACGGTGAGTCTTAGGTCAATGATACGCCTAACTGCATGACATCACAGAGCAAATTATACTTGCTGCATCTTCTCCCCTTAGCGAAAGCTGAGTCCCAAAGCACTAATGTGTGTCTTCAAGTGGAGGGAGGTAAGCAACAAAATCTCGGAGGCATTGTGACCTCTGAACCGCTAGACTGAACGTGGTAGCTGACGCGTTGTCTCTCCTTTAATATCATCTTAGTTCAGTTTTGATGGAATTCGAAGGAGCACGAACGTGGCGTTTGAGATGATGTAAGTACAGGCAAGGCAGCACTCTACGGTCATTGGCAGTTGAATCCTCCTGCATGTTCTCATCCTTCTTCAACTGTACGGCTGTTGCTTCATCTGGTCAAGGCACAAAAATCTGCTTTGCAAAGCCCTGGTCCTTTCCCAACTTCTCTTCAGCGATCTCGGGTCCTTTTAGTCAGAACACTTAGGCCTAGGCCTTGGCTTCTGTTTAGGAAAAATGAAGGCATTTTCCTCCCTCTTCCCTTTCTCAAATACTTCCTTTAGTCTGCTCGTTATGTTTTCTCTTGTTCAAGTTGATTTTCCAGGTCAGCATAGTACTGCCTTCTTGAGAGCTTCTCCGCCCCCTCTCATTTCAGTGAAAGCAACAGTGATGTGACCATTTGAAATATTAACTTAATTAATAACATCATAACGCTTGTTCATGCTTTGCGTCCAAATGTCGACTTGATCTCGGTCAGATTGAATAACTTTCTTGTGAAATTCAACTTCCATTTACAATGCTTCGAAAATATTTGCGCCTAACATTATTAGAGTCTTTCCGCCTGCTATCAAAAATTTGTGTCGACGACAGCGTTGGCCTCCCAATGCGACTACTGACAGGGTACTTCAATATATTCAGCTTCTGCCCCTTAATTAGCCGTTCTGACGTTCGTCTGTTCGTGTGCTGGTAGTATAATTGCACGCGTACGGTTCTGAAAGACTTTGGTAAAATCGATACAGTTTCTCCAGTGTCTACAAGACATTCTGCAACCTTGCCGTCTACAACTCCAGAACCCGAGCAGAGGACGATCCACATATACTTTCACTTCGTTTCTTACCGCTAACCATGCAGTTTCATAGAGCCATCCTTTTGCAATCCCTCTGCAAATGACACTGCTTGCCGCAACAGCATCATGTAAGCTGCTTGCTCAAATTTATCTCTACGACTCCTGACGACGTTCAGCCGGTTGACTTGTAACTTCTTTGACTAGCGTCACCAGCTCAATCACTTGGGCTCATAATTCCGACATCTCAGACGTCCCTCGGTTACACTTCACGTATATGGTATACCTCTGATGCAGGATCTCCTTCGCCATCAGCTCGAGTATAGATCTTCAAACTAGTTCATTATTGCTGCAGCGTAAGAGTCGGAATCATCTTCAATGACTGTACGTCTCAGTCTAGAAGAGACTTATTCGATGAACTGATCCTATAGCTGCTTGGTGTCGTGCGCCTTTTTCGGTTCCTGCTTCGTCCATGCTCGATATTGCAGCATCTCCAAGTCGTAATAATATATAGAAGAGTCGAAGGCAGGCCTTCTTCCATTCGAAGTGTTCTATTTCGAAATTGACGCTCTGCTCAGGTCTTTGCTATCCCAATTAATAGTGACGTAATTTCCCTATAGTTATGCATGTCTTCGTGTTCTCGTACGTATCTTTCGCGCCGGAATCCAGAAGTTGAAACTCAGCAAAGGCTTGCCCTTGAAAGCTTCCCAGAGACTTTGCAGTCTTGCTAACCGAGCCTCCTCTTTCCATCCGTTGGCGCCCGCGCAGTATTCGAATCTTCTAAGCCTGCTAGCACTCAATGTCCGCCGGTACGTCATTTGGGAGAAAATGGTTAATTAAGGCACAACCACTTTCAAAGACATCCCTCTTGTTTAACACAATACGTATATACCGCTATAATTAAGAAACGTAAAAAATATCGAAAATCGCAGACAGGTCACTATAGGATCTGTACACTCTGTTTATGTCAAACCGGTATGTGCTACAGGCGAGTTGTGTCTCTATGATAGGCAAACTCTATCGCAAGTAACTTACAATCATCTCTAACTAACCTATATGTTCTTCTAGTATTCTTATATACTCGCTGTACGTGCCTATTACATCATCTAATCATTATGTCCACTGACACTATACAATTCATTTCTAATGTGTCAGTCAATTTCTACAACATGCTGTAAATGAAACAGTAGTCTTAGGTCAAATGATGCGCCTAATTCATCCGGCATCAGGTGGCATGACGTCATAGAAATAATTGTGGTTGCTACGTACAGTTGTGTGTCTTCCATTCAAATTTCATTAAAACTCGCCATAAACCACTGCCACTAGGTTTATAAAACAACTGACACTCAATCTTTATTTTGTTCTGAAAAGTCGAAGTTTGCAGGAGAAAAGCAATGCATGCTAGTACTTTAACGTGACAACGAGGGCTACGCACGACTTTGTATTCGTTGCCATCGTAAGAGTTATCATGCGTGTTGTAGCGACTCAATATCATTAAGTCCTTTGTTTATATTATCACTTCAAGATGCCATAACAGTCTTCACAACCATGGCGAGTATTGTAGAAGTAATCTAGATGGCCGAAGTCAGCATCAAAACAAGGCATTTATTAATTTTTATAAGTAGAGTAAAGTAATGACAAGCTTGATGAAAAATTTATCTAGTCCAGCTCGGTTCTGAAGTTGCTAGTGTAAACGCGATATTAAGCTCTTTTAAAGGCTTATTGTATACAATAGACAGTTTGTCAGAGGCGTAACTAGGCATGAGGCAACCGAGGCAGTTGCCTCGGTAAAAAAAAGGGTGTGGCGTTGCAAAAATTTTGCTGCATGTAGGTTAGGAGCAGAAGATATGACATTCTGCACTAACAAAATCTGCTATCGTGTTCTTTTCAAATTTGAAACCGCGTGCGTAAACTCTCTGATACTCAACTTTAGCGCACGTTCTTGGCACGTGAAGCACTTGCAAGACACGTGGCTCGAGAAACCTACAGCTGACTGCCAAGTAAGATGGAGCCACCATCTAAGAGAAAGAAAAAGAAGCAACTATCTCTTTTGCAATGTCTTGGGTAAGAAAGTTGTTCTGCAGAAGTATGGGGTCCCCTTTGGGGTACGTGACTTGTTCTTCTCATCAGGACATCTTCCGGTGATTTAAGCGATCTGCCTGTCGTTATAGAGGCTCCATGTTCACTTTGATTAATTAATTAAAGTATATATGTAGTAGACTACTAGTAGTTTGAGGCTAAATATATTGCCTTATTGATATAAAACTTGCCTCGGTAAAATTTTAATGCTAGTTACGCCCCTGTTTGTTAATTAAGAATATTACTAGATCAGGCGTAGTGGAAAGTTATTAATTTCATTTATTGCAATTTACCAATAGACTTACCGTATTTCTTCGAAAGAATGCAGCCCTTAAAAGAGCGCTGCCCTTGAATACACGCCGAAGGACAATTAATTGATTTCTACTATACATACCTCGCGCATGCTTGACACGTACCTAAATCGTCTAAACAGCACGGCTGAAAAGAAGCGCTCATACGAGGCTGCCTTCAAACTCAAAGTACAATATGCGCGGCGCTTCAGGAAGACTAGAGGGTACTACGTAAGCGAACACAGTGGCGAAGAAAATCCTTCAAGACGATGTTGGTACAAGAAAAAAGGCAAAGAGAGGAGGAAGAAAGATCAGTCTTTGGCCATGCAAACATGTGGATTTATTGTGCGTGTCATACTGTACATAAAAATGACATTGAAAGAACACCGCCCCTAAAAAGAACGCCGCAGGGTCCAGCCTTGCGAAATGAATAAACGCCGCGGAGTTCTTTGGAAGAAATACGGTAGTTATGGCTAAGCCTTCCAGCTGTATACTAAAGGATTATATTTTGTACATCTCATCTCATCACAGATAATAACAAAATCGTAACTAATAGCCACAAATAGTTGCTCAAGACTATAGCATGATTGCTCTACAGACGCGTTAACACATATACTGACATTTAAGTTCACCCATTTATACACGTGTACGCGCACACAGGCACAACTGCGCGCGCGCGCAAACACACCCACACACACACACACACACACACACACACACACACACACACACACACAAATGGCAAATAGATACAGAGCTTCTGTTGCACGGTTAAGCCCTCCAGCCATATTAATGTGTTCCTGTGCACTACGCAGGAGCTCTGAACCGTGTTAAACAATCTCCTGCAGCCTGACCAGATACCCGCAGAAGCCTAGACTGCGACGAAAACTGTGATGTGGTCATACGACAGGAGCATAGCCTAACCTCTAAAAATGGGAGGCTAGACTTCAGAATGCTACGGGACACGCCCACTTTTGTTGGCTTTTGATATGAATTTTGGCCTATCACAAAGTGATATCAAATTATAATAATACCGTACACATTAGAAAACATTGAAACTTCAAATTGAATGCATCATGGTTATTATGTATGTTTATTGAAGGGGTCTCAAGGTGCAGAAGGTACGGTTGGTCCTCCTGGAATGCAGGCAAGTCATTGTTAGCATACTCTTTAGCTTATTGTTTCATCCTGTTTCATGATAATTTTAAAGGGCGAGCAAGGAGTAATGGGTCCACCTGGCCCATATGGACAAGGACCTCCCGGCAAGTCTGGCCTTATGGTTAGCAGATTTAGCTAAGTATACGTCTACATACACTTAATTTATGTTGCTTTCTGTTATGCAAAGGGTCCACCAGGCCCGCGCGGTTCAACAGGCACCGGAGCACAGGGGCAAAAGGTATTAGATTTCCTGCTTGTATATATGCGTCCACTTATTGCAGCGTAACTAAACTGTTGATTGATTGTCATATTTCAGTAACTACTTACCATATCAGTCAGTACTTACTTCTATTTTATATGAAATCATTATATCAGCTCAATTGTATTACAAGAGATACAATAATTTACGCAATAATCACCATTACACAATCCAATAATTTACACAATAATCCCCATTAGAAAGGCATCTTAAGTACATTAAGTTGTAATAATTAATAAAATAGATTAATATAATCTTTTCTTTAGAAATCAGTTTACCTCATCATTGTGTTGCCATACTGGGTTGCCACGGTACACTGTAATTGCAATCAATAGTCTTTAGTTTAAAACGTAAACATTATTGTAAGCAAAGTATTTAAAAATATTCTTGTAACAATAAATAAAAAATAATATATTTTTATAAATTAAGTATTGTAATAAGTAGAATTTGCTTGACATGTCAACGTTTGAAACAATGCTATGAGTATGAGTTGACGCATGTTTGACCATACAGGGAGAAAGAGGCATGATTGGACCTCGAGGTTTGGAGGGAATTGACGGTGTACCAGTAGGTTTCGGCAATTAATAAATATTTTTGATATATTACAATGACATGCTGTTATTGGATGAAAGGGACACGCTGGCCCTCATGGTCCAACAGGAGAACGTGGCCCGAAAGGAACAAAGGTTAGAGCAATGCACATGCATAATTGTCGACAATCGTCAAGGCTTTTTGTTGTTTAGGGCAATTTTGGCTTTCCAGGAGAAAAGGGAGAGCGAGGTCCTCAAGGAATAGTTGGTCCAGAGGTAGTATTACAGTTTCTATTAAATTCTTGATTTTAGCTCATTGTTTATTTGACAGATAAGCGAAGACATTGTGAAAAAGTATTTTGCTCCTGCAAAAACTCTGATCAAAAGAGTAACATATTTTATTAAAGTATTAATATTTTAACCCAATTTCTTTACACTTAAATTTTAGGTAAATCGGCTTGAGGCTTTGACGGAAACAATACAAGAGGTAATCGCTATGTTCTGCGATGTATAGACCGTCGCAAAAGTATAAAGCCACTCCCTGCACGTGACAAGCTTTTGGAAAAATAATTTAAACTGTAATTTACTGCAAATTTTCTATTCTAAACTACAGAGAAGGACTCTCCCTATTGGGTTTGATTCTTATGACAGAATTTTGAATTTTGAAGTGCGCGCTACTTTCACCACAAAACAAACACGTGATGAATAGCTCAACAAAACATTTTTGTTTTTCAATTTTGCCAATTGCTGAAAGAAACCTACGCATGCTTTACCCATAATCTACTTGGAATTCAACTTTCTTTCAGCTTTTTCTTTAGAAAACGAAAAACCACTATGACGTCATTGAGGGGACTATTTGTCATTTTTGTCAATAAGAAAACCCACAAAACCCACAATAACTTGAAACATCAACTGAATAATGTCTAGAAAACTAAATCTTGTAAAAAATCTACTAAATTCTTTAGATTGCACACAAAATTTCCAAAAGCGTAACTTCCGGTTTGAAATGGTTGTGGTCGAAATGTTGCAAAATGATGTTGATGGCGCGAAATCTTTGATTGTCTAGTCGTTGTTTGAGCTCACAGAGCTGCCAAATTGCGGATTCCTGTAGCTGAGTGACCAATCTTTCGCTAGACGAAATTGAGGAAAAGTCGGACAGCTGGTGTGAGTTTGGGGATGCCCTGAGATCGGCAGCTCAGTCCACGACATTGCGGTAAAATCGAAGCCTTGAAAGAATGTGGTCTGGGTGAGCGTAACATCGCCAAAACCGTCGGTGTTTCACGTCGATCGGTGAAAAACTGTCTAAAAAGACTAGAGGCCGGAGCAATAAGCTGTAAGAAAAGATCTCGTCGGCCGAGAAAAACATGTGACAGAGATGACCGCTTTCTGGAGGAGACAGCAAAGAGAAATCGCCGTTTGACATCACGCCAGCTGAAATGAGAGTTCGAGGAGAGCACGGGACAAACTATTTCCAGATCTTTAGTTTGTCGTCGACTTGCGGAGAGAGAAATGCATGCCCGTCGCCCTCGCAAGAAGCCGGTAGACGACCAAACATCGTCGTCTCCGGCCAATGGTTTCACGACAATGACGTCACTATTTTGGATTGTCTTCCGTGTTTGCCTGACGGCAACCCAATTGAGAACCTTTGGCGAATCATGAAGGTAGCGGCAACCGCTGGTCACCCTCGCGAAGAGTGGGAGGCAGTGCAGTCGACATTGCGTTGATTTCTCTAGAGGGAGTGCGCGCGCTAGTAGAATGTTCCGCGACGAGTTGAATTAATCCGGAAAGCAAGAGGAGGAAACACGAAGTACTAAAGCAAAGAGTCTACATCAAAGAAACGTTTCATCAATAACTGGCTTTTTAAAAGCCAAAAACAGTCTAGAAAGGTCATTCTGCTAGACTGTGCAGACGCCCACGCAAACGCCGTTTGCATTTTGCTTCGTAACGCAATGACTTTTGAAGTTTTCCCAAATAAAATTTGTCACGTTCTTGTTCTGTTCTTACTTTATCACATGTTTGTTTGTTAAACGCTCTTTCTATGTACTAATCGGTAAATCAGCCTGGAAAACTTCCGGTATAGTCATGTGCAGGGAGTGGCTTTATAGTCTCGCGACGGTCTGTTAATGAGGCTTTGATTGCAGAATATACAGCTACAAGTTTTCTATTGTTTGACAAATATATTGATAATTTACTAATTTGTAAATCTCGTTTGTAAAACAATTGTAAAAGCAATATACATGTAGATTTACTTCTGAAATTAACTTGCTTGTTTTTACCCAATAAGGTAGCTAAAATGAAATATTTATAATCTTAATACGGAGGCTTTGCCCTGTGCGCTGTATAGGCGCATGGTATCCAGTACCAAAATGCATCTCTACGTAATTAATTTAGCAAGATGAATATAATTATATATATATATATATATATATATATATATATATATATATATATATATATATATATATATATATATATATGGTATTTAAAAAGGCAAACTGTCGAACGCCTTCAATACTCATTAGAATATCATACGAGTCGTGGAAGATGTCTATGTCAACAGAGTTCGCTTGCTGTCTGGGGTAGTTCCACTCCAATACTCTCATGCACTAAATGATTTGTTTTTCCTTTTCACAGATAACAAAAATACAAGTCCATAATCTGACAAATCATTTGCAGAATGAAAGAAAGCAACGGATAAAATTGCAGGTCAGCATCTGGTTTGACTAATTACGGAAGAGTTTTTGCTTAATTAGACTAATTAGCTACTGTTTAACTACAGAATGTCACCGCAGAATTGCAAAAAATTGTTGCTCAACTTCAAACGGACAATCTGCTGCTCAAAGAAGTCTTAGAGGTTAGTATTATGCAGTAATATGTATGTTGAAATCCATTAATAAAACGGTCAGAAATTTATGCAATAAGTTATACTCCTTACAGAAATTTGAAACAACGGACATTGCTTACAAACTGTTTAATATAGTCTGCAAGAAATTTTTATCAGACAAACAAAAGAAATTCAAAAGTAAGTCAGAGTAAGTACAGACAAGAATTTCAGCTTGAGGACGCACACAACAATTTAGTAGCGCCGCACTGTTTGGAAACGACTATAATATTTAGCCTAGAAGTCGAGACTGCTGTTTAAAGAAAGAGGGCAATAGCAATTGCTCAAAAAATTGACATCACAAACCTACATTTTAGCCCAGCATAGTTAGTATAAATTTAACTTTTCTGTTTTTGGCAACTACGACATACGAGTTAAGATGTTGGATTTTGTTTTATTCTAAACTCTTCATATCTAGACCGTGCAAATTTCTGATCATATTGTACCGATCATTTAATATTTTGCGTATACTATAGCTACATTTATATTTTAACTACACTATTTAATATTTAGGAACTATTAATAATAAAAAATATCTGTGCTGCCTGTTTGCAATCAGAAAATTGCATTTAGTAGGGATGTTCTTACTTGTTTAGAGAAACGATATCAAATCTGTGTCAATAGAAAAGGAACTGCCCTCTTGCGATCAAACTAACCGTGGGTTACTTCGTATTTTACTTGGTTCTGTAAACTCTTCCGTTGTGCAAGACGTCGTCTTGATATGTCTCGAATTGGGAAATGGAAAGTTCAATTGGACAGAAGTAAACTATTCGCCAAGAATAGCCAGCAGCTGTCAAGAGTTGAAGAAATCATTAGCGATCTTAACAGATGGGAATTACCATATAAAAGACAGTCGCATGGAACCGGTAGAGGTAAGTTAGCACAATTTTACCAATTTTTGCATGAACAAGTTTTGGTATCATTGTGTCGTACAGTGTTTGAAAAGGGCCTGAATAAAATAATATATTGATAAAGTTTTATTAGATCAATTTGCACTGGGAAAGTACTGTATATGCTTTGATCAAACTGAGATGGAAGGAAAAACATTATTAAAAAGGACGTGACTCCCTACCAAGTCCGATTTTATGAAAATTTTTATATTCTATTAACTCTTTCCTTTATAATTTCATTTCATCATCAATTGCTACGTCTGCAAAGTGACAATATTCAAAACTCCTGGCTTCACCTTCAAATCGACGTGCATTCTTGAGTAACAATGCACTTCCGGTATTCCTTCATCCTGGTCAGAAGCGACGGTACAACATGATAAGCTCTATTCGTCTCTTAAAGTGTAGAAACAGTGTCTGTAGCTTACGTCTAGCTCACTTGCATGTTTCCAACCAACCTTGCAACTTGCCGAGAACTTCTGGCGCACTCGACCGTTGCGCGGAGACAGTATGGATGCCATTACGAGCCTTCTTCTTCTATTAAGTTGGCAGAACTAAAACGTAGAACCAAAAGCTTGGCACAACGTTTCGTTACACGAGGTACGTACAACAATCTGATGGATCAATTTTTACCTCCTTTACGCTGACGAGCGCATTTGACGTCTTTTCCATACAAAATTTGAACACCCCGAGGTAGCTAAACTCGTCAAAATGAGCTTGAACGCACAAAAAAAAAGAATCTAATCACATCAGACAGTTCGCGATCTACACAGCCTCGCGTTCCTTGCACGTTCGATCAAAGCGAGCACGTAATAACCGTTGCAATAAACAGCGAAGGCGTGTCTTGTTGCTATGGAGATAATTTGAGCGTTAGACCGTTGAAAGTCCACTAGCATTAACAAGTGATAAATTTTGGAACGTTTTAACTGATAGTTTATATGAAACAGTTATGTCATGAACTAGAATGATATTATTTGTCAGTAGGGGATCAGATCTCTTATTAATGATAGCAACATGTTGTCAAGTATAGATCTTTTATTTTGTTTTGAACATTGTATGGCGGGATCTATATCTTAGTTGGGACGTGTCAGACAACCTTGTTTCTACGTATCACTGCCACGGCGTCTTGATCTTGGCTGTTAAACGGCAGCGTTAGGAGTCTTCAAATGTCGTGGTATATGGACTATCTCGGATGCAGCTGACAAAGTTCATGGACCACCATTTAGTTGGGCAGTTTCAACGTACAATACCTGCATGACCTACAGCACGGAACAAAGGAACGAACCGTGTACAACTTGTGACGCATAAGTTGACACTAGACTGGCGTATCGCTAAAATTGATTCTCGTCAAAATTAATAAGCAATAAATGTTTTTCATTTTCCCAAATACTAGTTGTTTTCGCCAAAGTTTCTCGGTCCACAGTAGTGCTTCCATCAGAAGGCTTAGAAAGGGAACTTCAGGAAACATTACAGGTATTATGATTATGAGTTTAAATCCGTCACTTTCCTGGTGAGAGGACAAGGACCGATTGTTCTAAAGTTTGCATTTTTATCTAAGGAATAGAAATATTAGCCCTTTCCAAACAGGAAAGTTTGGTATGTGTACTGATGCAGGTGGATTCGGTCCGCGTGTCACTTCACGTGACTGATCACGACCTTGAGCTCGGGTTAGGGAAATCAATTCAAAATTGCCTCCGACAAACCATTACTTAGAGTAACTGCATGGTCGTATACATCTAAGCAGTCTAGAGCTGCATTGACGTACTAAGAGCGACTTCATTTTTCCTTTATTGGTTGGAGCCTTTTCGTTTGCCTTGGACTATCACACGCCTATAGCCATAAGTTTTCGCATATTTGTTGAAGCCCATAATACAGTGTCAGTTTATGTCTCATGGCAGTTGGGGTCTGCGTGCTTCACAGTTCTTGGTTTTGATTCAGGATTTACTAAACGAGGGGGAGGGGACACAAAACCTAGTTTGTGCTTGTGTCTTGTGCAATGATCATACGTAATTGCATGGTATGCACGGTAATAGGTCGAAGCAGATGATTTATTGAACCCAGCAGCCTCAAATTTGCACAAAGACTTAACCTTCTGGTTTATTACAGTGTGCACCAATGACATTGATAGATCAATTCACTTAGAAGGTGGTTTTCGCAAACAGAAGAGCACGCGACTCTAGTGCTTTTACTTGTATTCGCTTATGTTTTTGGTATGCATAGCTCGCCCCTCAATTAAGTAGGATTTGTCTTTTCCAATGGGCTATTGTCAACTCAACACTATATACCAGTGAGCAATGGCACACGAGTTAGCCTATAGTAGTACACGACTCCTACACTCACACCCGTTGTCGAGCTTGTGGGTCTTGCATGTGATTAAAACTGTCCGTATATACATGCATACGGTAGTTGAAACCTATTTTTCACTTTCGTAAATGTGCTGTCTATCCATCTAGGAGTTTCAAGGAAAAATAGAACGCTTTGAAAATGAATTCTAAAAGTTACCAAAAGGTTTACGTACTCGAAAATTAATTGGTTAAGGTACGTGTATTGAATTTCCAAACAGAAAAATTGTTTGTACTAAACGCTAGATCTCATGTTGTTAAATATAGATATAATGTTTAGAATGTATTGCGTTTTCGACATGCTCTTCTTCAAGTATGGTTGATTTTTAGGTTTATTGTGATATGACGGTATCCGACGGCGGCTGGTTATTGATTGGAAAGTCATTTCAGCCCAATTTAAAAGATTTACCATCGACAAGCGAATCAGTAACTTTAACTAACGGTCAGGGATGGTCAAGCAGATTTGCTCTTATGACAGTCAACGATTTCCGTGTGCAATTTTCTACTTCGTCTTCAATGTCCGATACCAAAGGAAATTGGTAAAGAAGTTACCTGCCGTTTGTTAGTTGCACAACGAAGCGCCTGTAAATATTCTAGGTACTATCATTTGGCTCGTCCACGAGCTCTTGGTAAACTGTTTACAGACGGAAGTTCAAACGGATGCAGTAAAGATGGAATTTCGGATATTGAATATACATTTGACATCCGCAGTGGCACAAAGTACTCCAATCATCGATGTTCAGGATTTCGAGATTCTTCTTCGGCGGTAAACGCTGTGCATTCTACTATATTCTCTAAAATCTTGTTTGTTAGAGGTGTTATTAACTGATTATAGGATCAACTAAACAGATGTTTTAAAACAAGCCCATGTTCGATGTCAGGAGGAAACGACGGCTCGTTTAGGTAAGCCATAAATGATGCATGCATACCCAAGTTTTATCGTAATAGCAGTTGCACATGCAGCCTGGCTGGTACATTATTCGCTTAAGGTCTTTAGACACAAGTTTAAGAGCAGCGCTTTAGAAATAGTTGCAAAATTCGTTGTAAATTAAAGAGTTTTCTTTGCTGAGACTCATAATGCAAAACTTTAGCTAAAGAACTAAGGATTCAATCTGCAATCACGATTCCTTAGGATTTACTCTCCTATACCGCTTTTCTCCAAAAGCGTCACCTCCAACAGCAGCATCCAGACCTGCTTTTTCAAGTTCCTTTTTGTAGGCTTACGTAGTGTAAATATGCCAAAAGCCTAAATAGGCTGGTATGTTTGTATAGTTTGTCTATATGATACGTTCTAGTTTAATTAATTAAACGTGCATATGCTGATACTTTTTGAGCTGTATGCAGTTCAGTCTTAATAGATCTTGTGCACTTCCTGATATATGGCAAGTTGCTATATGATAACTGATGGTTCTGAAAAAGAAATAAATTCATGTAAACGGTGCTTTCGTATATATATAAATTTATTTAAGCAATTTCTAAAGGAGATCTCTATTGACGCGTTACTGGCCATGCATTATTTGTAGGCCATGTTGGCTATACTTTCTCTTTTCAAATATTTAAGAAAGTAACACGAGAGTTTCCACAATGTGATATGATAGAGTATTGTTATTAGCGTGCAAAAACTTGCATTTTCGACAATACCTTCGTCAATTCTTGCATTGTAGAATTGTAAGCTAGCAGTTGCACTATCACAGCTCTGCAGCTACTGGCACTGAGAAAGAAAAAGGATATTGTGTCAAAATGAAATTTTCTGCACAGGTTTTTAATTAGAAAACTTTTGACATTAAACAGTTCTCACTGACTCAGCAGCTTCTTTCGAGTCGTGACTTATAACTAGACTTCGGAAACATCAACATTTTTGTCTTTAATATATATTTCGTTGTACATTTGGCATTCTTATTCAACTCCAAGTGTAGACAGATCGCAAAATTGGTTATTCGTATATATATTTGTGCAGTCCCTACAGTATTTACTTTTCAACCTCTGGAACCAATATAATTGTTAACTTCTTCAGTATGAAAACAATCTGCATTTAGAGGATTTACTTCTAGCTTGAAACGAACGAAGCAGGCTAAAGTTTTAAATGCCATGCGTATATAACATTTTGCATAAATATTACTATCTTCTAAAGGACTTTCAACTAAACATACTTTACTTCCAGTTTCCACGGACAAAATGAACAGTCTGGACAAGACACAACTTCTACTGCATATTTCGGATGTGACGATGGCTCTTGCTGTGCTTGCTGGGGTCCAAGTGGAGGAAAGGAGAGCTACTGCGAAAACAACTGCGGTACAGACAACGGTGGATCGACATCCTCTAGTGGATACGCTTGGTTCTATGTGCGCTGACACACAAACCTAAGCAATTGGCAACACAACTAGATGTTTTCGAGTTTGTGTGTCATGAAAAGAAAATGTGCTAACACTGCTTTGAGCAACCGTCATATAATAGAGCACTTTGCACAAACTATGTTGTTTGATTTTCTGTCAGTTCTGATTTTGCAATATTGTGTGCACAATTCAAGCATTTCTATACGTAGGAATTTTTTGAAAGCATTCTTGGCAAATCATTGTAAACAAACTTAAAAAATTTTTAACTCGTGTTTTCTTCGGCATTGCCAAGTATTGTTAGCACCTTTGCCATAAGAATTTAATTAAATAACTGCAAAGTCTGGGTAATTAAATAAATAAATATTTTGTATTAATGACGCCTATCATTACTTAGAGGTACACTTGTAGAGCGTTGTCAAAACGTACACAGTAGCCAGGACATTTCTCTCAGTAATAAATTGAACTGGCAACGTTTATACAAGACTTTCTGATTCCAACAACTAACGCGAGATCTGTAAAATACCGAAAGTAACGAACTATATATTGAAAATATTTGAAAAATGCAAAGGAGAACCTCACGCTAATACAAGCTACTGTTTAATCAAAGCACTAGTTGCCACAGCTGCATTCGCACAACAACGTTTTGCCTAAGCCTGTCAGGAAAAGAGAAAGAAGAAGGCAAAGTTGAGGCGTGTCACATGGGCGTAGCTGTAGCTTATAATGACGTTACCTTCCCGCATGTTTCGCAACGGCTGAAGAGGAAGATGGAAAATATCCGTCCACATTGGAAAAATTGTTCACATTACTCGTTTTTTTGTTAGCCTAGAAGTCCTTGTAACCAATTACATAAACATATATGTATAACTTACCAGAATGAACAAAAGTTTGTTTCTGAAGATAACAAGAAGAGCCTCCTGAACCAGGCAGCAGCCGCTAGCACATGTATAGCTGATTCTGAAAAGCAAGTAAAAAAGGAATGTTTTTAAAGTTCCCTTTCACTAGTCTTTTGAAACGTCCAGTTTTCGCTTCGAAGCGAATACACCACATCGATTTTAGTGGTCCAAACCTGTGCAAAGCCATCAATCTAATAACATGTTGTAGAACGTCAAATCTAATCAAAATATGAATGGATCCACATGCACATGTACAATAAATAACTCTGAGCCAGCTATTGTATACACAAATAGTGCCAAATGCACAACTAATTACTCTAGATAAATGAAAACACGGGAGTCATTACGATTTTTGTAAGTCTAAAGTGAGAGTGAACAGAGAGTAGACTGACAGGTGCAGTTGCACAATGTGATGCTAAAAATAATAACAGAGATAACAATCTAACTCTAAGTAGGCGGGCAGCCATTGAAAACACTGCTAGACATACTGTATAGTAAAACATGTGTATACATTATAAAGCCGTTGTGTGTGTGTGTGTGTGTGTGTGTGTGTGTGTGTGTGTGTGTGTGTGTGTGTGTGTGTGTGTGTGTGTGTGTGTGTGTGTGTGTGTGTGTGTGTGTGTGTGTGTTTTCGAAGTAAACTCTCGAACGGTGTGGCAGAGAGAGGCGATTGAACTATCATTTTTCTGCTCTTCTATCCCAAATCTTCGATTCTATGCGGGTCTTTAGGGTCACATATACGGGGAACGAATTATCCAGAGGATTTGTGTTGCCTCCTGTCAATAATCAAATTGTAATGGTTACCTAAGTGTATATGTGGGAATTTGTGTTAATTAATTTGCCCGGGCAAAGAACTGGCTACTCTGCTAGTACAACTATATATATATATATATATATATATATATATATATATATATATATATATATATATATATATATATATATATATATAGTTGTACTAGCAGAGTAGACAGTTCTTCGCTCGGGCAAATTAATTAACACAGATAATAAAAAGCTATATTAGGACAAGAACAAGCCATAGTTAGAACTGATACCAACAGAATGATTGCCACAAACGTTTGCATAAGCATGTAGAAGTATACCCGAAAATCTGTGTGGTAGTACACCTACTTGCAAATAATTAATGTACACAATTACTGATCTCCGATGTTCATTACTATGTCATTGAAGATTTGGTTAAATATCACTAACAGCATGCTTCAATGTTTCGTAATTAGTTTCTGAGAATGGCCTCCAGTAACCTGCATTCATACATTAATTATTACCTGCACCTGCATTGTGACATAACCAACCACTATGTCTGCGATTGGCTCACAACGATTTACTGTTTTTACTGTTTTACTGAACAACTTTTACGAGACAACCGGGTCTGCAATTGGCTCAAACTATCAATGTACTTTCTAATATGTTGTTAAAGTAGATAGACAAATCTCAACACAGTATACGTACAGCTACGAAGAACATATCTACATCGGATTTGCAACAATATTTACATAAATACTACTCATATAAGAACGATGCAATGACATCGAAAAGACAACTTGAACGTCAAAAACATTCACTAACATTATATGGTCTGCCAAAATTAACTTAGAGTGACTGAGAGCCATTACAGCTAGCAAGCAGGTGGGAAATAATACATTATAGTTACAAGCACATTTATAGATGGCTACTCAGGTAATATCAAATTAGACTCAGCTCAATCTAACACACATACTTGAGTAGTTGCTGTGGTAAATGCACCATGTAGTGCATTTTGGGGGTCAATCGTTGCTCAGGATACAGCTGACTAAACCGATGATGATGATCTTCAGTTGTAGCTGCCAATAAGCAGGCATCATCCATATGCACAGCCTCAGCTATGGAAATAGACAAAATCGCAAGAAGAATAGAAAACACTGATCATCTTCCGGAATCATGTCACCGACTAGAAGTGGAAAAACAACTGCCAGACACCAACGATTGAGCAGCTGTAAATACATGCATGTAAATACAATCAAGCAAATTATCTATTTTTGTGAATCACATATACATACCTCTCTGTCCAAGCTTGTCATCTCTGTCTAGGGCATCCCTAGTTATCTGTGTGGGACGATTCTTGTCATCCGTGTATCCGAGATCAATCTCCTTTATGTGCTGGTTGACATGACCAAGCGTAGTGTATCTCTCGTGCATACAATGTTGAAGTAGCAGTCTACCAAAAACATTGATATCGGATCTGTAGTAGACTCGTGTCTCGCCACGCTTTCGAATCGGCGTTCCCGATTATCCAAGCACACCGATCTACTGAGCTGGATATCCGGGAACGCCAAAAGCGTGAAGAGACTGGTCACAGGCTAGTAACCTGATTTCTTTCGTAACCACTCCCTCCAGCAGTACGTGCATGATGTCAAAAGGAAGACATTCAGTGGCTCTTATTACCATAATTCACCGAGAGATGACTATGCAGATTTGATTCTTCAATTTCCTGGCAGTGTCTAGGATGACTTTCCTCATCTCTTAGAATAAAATCTGCTTCCTGAAACTATTAATGTCCTGTTTACACTGAGAATTAATTAACTCATTGTTTACTAGCAATTTGTTTAATTATTGTTAATTTATTAAACCCTATTTAATATAAAACATACAAGACTTTCAACTGTGCAAGTATACTGCCATATATAATTTCTAGTCACATTATGAATTTGTCCAGTTCTTCAATTTAAAATTTTAATTCTTTAAGTTGATGATTAGCAAATTACAGAATTTACAAGTAAAAGTAATGACACTTCACTTTGCTTTGAATGTCTGAATCAGTTGCCATACATCTTCGACACTTCCTAATAGCACCCCAAACCTTCCTTAAAACCTCCAATAAGATTACTTGCAGGAGTATCACCACAGACCGTGAGAGAGATCCAAACAGTGTTTCAATTTTTCATTTATAACAAATTTGTGTCCCTTCTACAACAAATGCAGAATTGCAATGAGATTCAACTCAAATATAATCAACATGCAATTTTTACCGACAATATATTCATCTCCTCTACAAATGGTTGAAGTAGCTGCATTAAGCAATGATCATGTCTTTGGTTTTGAAAACAGCAATCAGCTGAAGTGCTTCATCTGCAGCACGTTTTCGAGCAGCAAGTTTGCAAGAACATAGTAAAGCAACCTGATTAGGACACACAGAACAGTTAGTTGCTCTACAAACCAAACAATCTGATTGTATTAAGATATATCCCTGGATAAAAATGTGTTCAGATATACTAGTTATATACTAAGCATACAAATTAAGTTTCTTACCTACTTTGTGCTTCCTTCTTTTTGATCGCAATGGATTTGCAACTTCAATATCATTATAGTAAGCAATAATTTGTAGAGCTGTGGGATCATTTCCAAACAAGACATGGTTCTTAACATAGCAGCCATCGCAGAAATCTCTAAGGCAGCCACCAGAACTGTTGTGTGACTTCATGACATCTTCAAAGACTTGTTGGTTGTTAAGAAGACACTGCATGTAGATCAACAAATGTATAAGAAATATATTAATTATTATTATTAATCAAGTAAAAATGCATGGAGCATGCATGTCGACATAATTATTTAATTACCCATATTATATGATAATGAACAAACTGATTCACATCTAAGTTCTTTAGAAAAGGAACATAATAACCTGTGGGAAAGTTCTCTACAGGCTGACGAATACCTCTTCGAGTTTTCCATGTAAGAAATGCAGCAGGTGGTGCTCCAGGATCACAAAGTCTCACTGGAGTGGGTTCCTAGATATATGCAACATACAACTCAACAAGTTTATAACGTAAACATTTGTCTATATTTTGGGCTATACCACAAAATAAAAATTATCTTTAAAGTACTTGCTCGAGGATCACAAAGTCTCACTGGAGTGGGTTCCTACATATACGCAACATACAACTTAACAAGTTTATAACGTAAACATTTGTCTATATTTTGGGCTATACAAGAAAATAAAAATTATCTTTAAAGTACTTGCCTTGACGCCAGACAGCACTCACTCCAATACTAAGTCTATTAGTCCAGTTAATGTTCAGAACCTATTTACCAAGCAACTATGTTAATTAATCTATATATGATTACCAGTGGTTGTCGTGGTTCTATAAACATTGAAAGTAGTTACAAGCTACTGTTTCAGCTATTCACAATGCCAGTATGTAGAAGCAAGCAATTGTTCTATTAATGCAACTGTTTAGGAGAGTGGTATGGAGCAAAAGATGACATCATGGTCTGAGTAGTACACATCTTCAGCATAAATGTCAACACATTCTGGTGCTAAATTATTGCAGTAAATATGGTCTAAGAGTAACCTTGTCTGTAGTAGGAGTGTACCAATTGAGAATATCCAAATTGACTCATGAGACCTGCTAGTTTGGAGTCTGGGTTTAATAACAAATCTTCATTGAAATCGCCCATAATAATTGACACCATGTCAGGAATTTGTGAATACCTAACAGATTGCTCATAGTTTCTAAGACAGTATCAAGTGAAACAGATGGTGATCTATAGACGACCATTAGTTGAAAACACTGCCCACTAGGTAACCTGAGTACAGTTACCATGATCTCCATAGCAGTATTCTCCAATGAAGCATTATTGCAATCAACGAGTCTGATGGTGTCAGAGAAGCTAACAAGTACACCACCTTTGTTATCACCAGATAAACGGTCTGCTCTAGCAGCTTGCCAGTTATCACGAACACAAGGAGTTTCCATCTGCGGAGTAAGCCATGTCTCAGTAAAACAAAGAATACTAGCACATGCAAGTGAGTCATCACAGTCAATATCGGCCAATTTGGCATATAGTGACCTGATATTGAGCAGTGCAAGAGTGATGTAGTTGTCTGGACATGTATAAACTGGAAGGGGACTCAAAAGATTTGTATTTAATCTCTCCATCCCAGCCTTAACATCCTCGCTAGCTTTAATGGCTTTTTCGTTGAAGTTGACTATGTACAAATCCTCAACGTTTTTGACATGACTAAATGCTACATTTGCCTGTTCAGGATTAAATCGACCACCTTTCATGTCAACTACAATTTGGTCTAATGTAAGTCCTTGCACTTTTTGAATGGTTGTGGCCCAGGCTAATGTCAAAGGAAATTGCAATCGACTAATTTCTGAACCATGTTTACCCCTAGCTAGAAATATTGCTTCATGTCGTTTCAAAGGAACAGCCATAGGGTACTGCTGTCCGAACTGACTACGTAGTTTGGCTTGTATTCCCACATTAGGATGATCAAACTTGACAAGGATGTGTGTAAGAGCATTGTCATTGTCAGATACAACATGGACTACTTCACCTCTAGCACCATTAACTAGACCATCTGTAACATCAACATTTGTGGTAAGCATGACTTTAGCTCCAATGGCTACTTTCATAAGCTTTAATACAGTACTGCTGACTAGGTGCAGCCAACGCATTCAACATGTTCTTATTATGATCATCTACATCTACATTTAGCCTGTAAACATGGAGAGCGTCAGTGGGATAACTAGATGTGTCTGGACTAATCTCCCTAGATCTGAGCACATCTATATCCTGTTCAGTATGAGTGGCTGTTCTTACTCTGCACAACAGTTCACAAAATTTGGAATCATTTTTCTGTCTCATTATCTCAGTTAGCTCCATCATTTGAAACTCATCAACCCACAAACAGCCTGAACGGTACAGGTTGCTGTAACTATCGTTAACAACACTGAACACTGGAGATTGACACACTGGCGATAACTGGTATAGATCCCCTACAGCCAATATACTCACACCACCAAAAGTATTCTCAGATAGGACTCCCTTAATTTGCTGTAGTCTTTTATGCACTTGTAGTAACATGTTGGAACCCACCATACTCACCTCATCAATTATTAGTAATGCTAAGTGTGACAGCTTACAACGTACTGAGTTTAACCGGTCATGGTTTAGAGGCTGGAAACCACCAAATTTACTAGTACCTAGTAATAGAGCAGAGTGTAGTGTCATACCAGATATTACAAACGCTGCAGCACCAATAGGCGCTGTTAGTAACACAATAACGTCATCAGGCTCTATTGCACCAGACAGTCTTAACAGCCTAATAGTGTCTGAACGAATGAGCTTAATGACATGTGATTTGCCTACACCACCAGGATCACTGATAAAAACGCGATAAGGTTTAATAGGTTTGCATTACTTTAAAACTATGGCAGCTTTCTTACACCAAATCCGGTGAAACATGACCATTTGCTTTTGCTTGGCATTGAGACTCCTCAAAAGCTTTCTGTACTCATCAGGTAAAATTTCACTACGACTAGCAGAATTTTCATAACGAACGTGTACACTACTACTACTAGTAGCTGTAAAGAGATGTCTGTTATCTCTGATATCCTGTTCAGACAATTCAGTAAGGACTTCTGAACGTTCGGCTTCATGATTAACTCTATTAGCTTCAGTGCCAGGTGCGATGTGGTCCCAAACATGCTGTGGGAAACCATTCTCACGCACGCACGCACGCGCACACACCACACACGCGTGCACACACCATGCACACACACACAAACACACACACACACACACACACACACACACACAAACACACACACACACACACACACACACACACACACACACACACACACACACACACACACACACACACAACCACTTACAATGTGCATACATGTACCTGTCACTATTGCACCAGAACTAATGTTCTATCAGTAATGATAACCATTCCACTTTTAATACGTCCTTCAGAAAGAAAAATGGTTCGGTCAGATCAAATACCTTCCAAAGATTTGATCTAGAACACCCTGACAATCATGATTTACAAACGTTCAAGGACCTATTGCTAAATCAATCTGCATCTGCAACAGCATGTGCTGGTCTTAGTAACAGCCAATTGTCAAAGTTAGCATGTAATAGTTGGTTGTCAGATGAACTGCTAGAGTGCCTTGCTAACATCGTGAACCAGTCATCAGAAGACTGTTTGTGCCTTCTACTATTAGAGGACAACAAGGCAAGACTTCAAGACTATACTACAACAGCACTCCAGGGAAGAACCAGCATTCGACTAGCTTTTTGGATTATGAATGTGCAAATTGACCCTATGTCAAGCACTGCTGTAGCATCTAATCGACTATTAACAGGAAACCACTGGACTGTTGCTGCTACTGACTTTGATGCCAAACTCTCCTTCTATGGTGATTCCCTTGGCCACCCCGTTTCAGCCATCCCAAGGGCGTCACGTCTTAGGGGCTAGAGAGGGCGCTAGCCCCCCCACTTTTTTAGGGCGCGGCTTGCTATATTTTGAGTCAATTCTATTTTCAACGTTAATTAAACAGAAGTGTAGCTTGTCTTTAGCTAAATTAGCTGATTCAGCATAGATGTAGTACTGCTATGAAGGACTGCCTGAAAATCGAGGCTAAAGCACCCGGATACGGAAAATGTCAGCGGGAGACAGCTGTCACAGCAGCAGCTCTGTCAGCCTCAGCAGCGACAAGAACACAAAGCGGAAAGGACAGAAACTCCTTACCACCTTTCTAAGGTCCACTAACAACGTATCGCGGATTGTTAAAATGGAAAAGTAACACGCCAATTTTTTAGATCAAGAACTTCCCTGCAGCCAGAGTCGTCTCACTCCAAGTCTTTGTCATCTTTTTGTACGTCAAGGTTCGACGATACAGCTAGTTCTATCGTGACTGTGACTGTCTCTACTAGTACTACTGCTAGTGAATCTGGCCCGAAAGATTCTGTGTGTCATGCGTTTGATCCTTGCCGAGGTCCAACTGCTTGTTCTGTGACCAATGGCCCGTATCAACCTTGTGCAAAAGAACTGCCGCATGGGAAATTTCCTCAGACGAAATCTGGCACTTGTAATAGGTCCTTTCAACCACACTGGTACACACAATTTTGCTGGCTTGAGTACAGCCCTGCAGCGGATTCCGCGTTCTGCTTTCCTTGTCGGCTGACAGTAAAGCATAACCTGGATAAACAAGGTTGTCCAGACCAAGCGTTCGTGAGTAGAGGTTTCAGGAAGTGGAAGTCAGCAGTAGCTGACATGAGGCGTCACGAGGAATCTTTGAGTCATATTTCAAATGTTGGAGTGTGGAAGAATAGCCAACAGCAGGATGCAACCAGAGGAAGTGTTATGCAACAGTTGAGTACAGCCTACCAGACACAAGTAGAGCTGAACAGACGCAATTTACGTAAAATTTTTGAAGTAATTTTTTTAATGGGAAGACAAAACATCCCATTGAGAGGCCACGATGAATCTAAAGATTCTCACAACAGAGGAAATCTGCTGGAATTTCTTGAATATCTGTCACGGTACTGCCCTGACTTAAAACGCCATTTGGAAGGAAACTTTCACTACGTAAGCCCCAAAAGCCAAAACGACATGTTGAAACTCATTGCATCTAACATTCAGAAGAGAATTACGACAGCTGTCAAACACTGCGGCTTCTTTGGACTAATATGTGACGAGTCACAAGACATATCAAGGGTAAAACAAATGTCTGTCAATGTAAGGTTTGTAACAGACAGCCTGAATGTAGAGGAGAGGTTTCTTGGATTTTGGCCTTTAAAAGGTACTGACGGAGAAAGTCTGTTTCAGCAACTGACGCAAGTTTTGCTTGAGACGGGCCTATCAATGTCTATGGTACGGGCACAGTGTTATGATGGAGCGTCAAGCATGTGCGGGAAGCACTCAGGTTTAGCTACCAGGCTTCAGGAGGTCGAGAAGAAAGCTGGATATGTGCATTGCCATGCCCACAGATTGAACCTCAGTCTTCAAAACAGCTGCGAGAACGTTACAGATGTGCGAAACGTTCTAGGTGCTGTTTCCAGTCTCTATAATTTACTTGAAGGATCAGCCAAGAGACATGAAAAGTTTCAAGATGTGCAACGAAGACAGAACGAAGGAAAGGGCCCGCAAGCAGTACTCCAACGACCATGTCATACTAGGTGGGGTTCCAGGCACGCAGCAGTCCATACTGTTAGGCAACAGTTTGCATCAATTCTGATTGCTCTGGACGAACTCTCTGACGATGCTGCGATCGGAAGTGAAGCTCACTGTTTACTGACTGTTGTATCTTCATTCAATTTTCTCTTCTATGTGTCCGTTCTAGACACTCTACTAGGATTAATCTCTCATCTATCCCAGTACCTGCAGGGAGAGAACGTAGATCTTCAGGCAGCAAAAAGATCAGCTGATAGCGTCATTGCTACTCTACAAAGTTTCAGAACAAATGAAAGTTTTGAGAATTTCTGGCAGTCATCGGAGAAAGAGAGTAAAGCAAAAAACCTGACTCCACCAGCTCTCCTTCGAGCTCGTCGACCTTCTCACCGAATTGACGAACGAAGCACGACCCAATATCAGCCACTGTCACCAAAAGAACGTTATCGACAAGCATATTATGAATTATTGGATATCATGGTATCAGACCTAACTCGACGCTTTTGTAGCAAAGATTACCGTGTGTTCTGTGGAATTGAGAAGTTGTTGTCCGAGTCAGTCTCGTTATCGGCGCCAGATCAGTCGCTTGTGAGTGAGATATTACACTTTTACACAGGTGACTTTGACAACACTCAGTTCACGTCTGAAATAAGAGTATTTTACAATTATTCTAAACTGCACTTTTCTAAAGACGTTGTGGAGACCGGCAACATAGGTGCTCTTGCTCGTCAGTTTGTTTCTCTCCGTTGCACAGAATTGTTTCCCCAAGTCTTCAAACTGTTCAAGTTGTTTCTCTGCATTCCTGCTACATCTTCAACTGCAGAGCGGTCGTTTTCTGCTCTAAGGCGACTAAAATCATGGCTGCGAACTAGGATGGCTGACGAGCACCTCCGGTCCCTTGCTCTGATGTGCTTCGAATGCGACATTGCTAAGGAACTGGAGAGTAATATTGATGATCTTGTTTCACAATTTGGTGCTCTTTGTGACAGACGTCTTCCTCTACAATAGTTAGTAAACTTTTTGTAATGTTGATATTAAAAAGAATTTAATATATATGACGCCATGAATTACGTCACATATCTCAGCTTCAAATTTTCGCCCCCCCACTTTTGGGACCCATGTGACGCCCTTGGCCATCCTAGTCGTCGAGACCCAGCTAGTATTCACTGAATTGAACAAGCTTCTTAGTGAACACATTACAACTGCATATCCAATATTAGCCCTACACAAGACAGTGTTTGATGCAGAAGGAAAGCATGTTTGCTTACGTGAATGCTGCAATTTCCCAGTGCAAACACGTTTATCCTCTTGTGGAGTTATTGTCATTGCTTTCGTTGCTGTTGCATCATTTTGTCCAAAAGAAATTTGGCAGTATGTACAGCTTCCACAGATTCAATGTCATTCTGTGAAATCTCTGCTTCGTATTTATCACCATCCAAGCATATATGCACAATATCTGCGAAATGTCTTGGCAACCTGGCTGTTAACTAAAAAGATAAATATTCAAAATATAGTTGACATATCAATATTTGACGTCAACAAACGTCTTCTAAAGCCTTTACCAAGAAGTAAAAAATGCAAGTCCGTCAGAACAGATCACCAACCTAGCCGAACTTTGAAGAGAAAACGAATGGATATTGATTTACTAGACTCTTACAAAATTGGTGCTCAAGTCAGAGACAATATTTTGTACGAGAATAGCAAATCTATAGCCAACGGAAGTGCTACAGCACAAGTGCAATTTTGCTGAGAGAGATAAACTGAGAACCAAAAGCATACTTTAACTCTTACTAACCAATCAGCAGTCAAGACATCTAGAGTACACTACAGTAATGACAGCAGTGTTAGAGTTAGTATGAAACACCAAAAAAAGAGTGACAAAGCCATTACTGACAAATAGAGAACAGTCATTCAAGTTTGAATTGTTTTACCATAGCTGATACTAGAAACAGTGGGTCAATGGTGATTGAGATGCCTGAAGAGACTACGATGAAATTAGCTTTACAGATACCTCACGAAATAGCCTACTTGTTCCCTGATTCCTACAACTACATAGTGGATCAGTACACTAGACATACACTCGAGTCATTCCTTGGAGCAGAAACCCAAACCTATAGTTTGCAAGCATGGATAAATGCAGGAGATCAAACCAAAGCAGTCCAGTGGATTGACGACTTCGAGAAGACTTCAAAAACAACACACCGGGTAACGCAAGGCACTCAAATTTCTCGACAACGAATTCTTTTTAAAAACTGTTCGCCACTGCCAACATCAGCAAAGGAAGCTGACAAAAACACAGTTGTCAAACAATGCCCACTTTCAAATCTAAAGCGAGCTCTCATTCAGAAAAGTATAAGAAACAAAAAGACTTCTTGCAGTAGTACCCTCATACTCAGACTATATCTAAAGTTCAGCTCAACAGTTGCCGCTCATCCAAACGATCTTTGCATGATTAACCTTAAGTACTGCCATAACCACCCAGTCAACCCTGCTCATGTCCTCAGTTTTCGACCAGTAGACAATGCTGCCAATGCTGTCAAGAAGCAGTTTACAAGTTTATTCGAGGCAGGAAACTCAGCAGCTACAGCTAGGCATGAATGAATATGGAAATAAACTGCAAATCAAGTATGACATTCTTAACATCAAAAAAATTCTTGCCGATAGATCCATCAATCCGAACTGTCAAGATGTTCAACGTTTGTTCCAAAAGTGGCCAGAAAGATATATCGATCCTGAAAGCGGCGGAGTAATGTTTGAACGTCTGTCACTGGAAATAATACAATTCAATGAAATTCATGCTAGTAATAGTGGTAAAGCATTTCTTCAACAATATAAGTTAGAGGTAGAGTACCAAACTGGGCTTCCTGACGATTCCTTTGAACCACCGGCAGCTAAAGTCACAAAAGTAACTGACCACGTTCCCTTTATCCTAGCAGTAGTCACACTATTGATGGAAAGAGCCCACAAACTGGTACGTCAAAGCGGTGAATTAGTTTACTGTGACTCAACAGCCAGTTTGGACAATTCGAATTCTGCAGTCGTCATTGTGAGCTGCAGTATTTCAGCTGGTGCAATACGATTGGGCGCTGTAATGACATCTAGTGAAGATGCTGAGACCCTATCATCAGCATTCACAGCACTTGTTGATGTTCTACCTGACTATGCCTTCTTCGGGAGAGGCAGAACAGTTGGACCCTTAATGATTTAACAGATTTTCTGCCAGTGAAAGAAAAGTACTCAAGAAAACCTGGCCAGAAGCAGTTTTACATCTGTGTGTCTTTCATTTTCTCCAAAGCATGTGGCGTTGACTATAGAGTGCCAGGTCTGGGGTGTCGGCAAATGATAAAGTTACTTGTATGATACTAACCAAACGTCTATATTCGTCTTCAGAGGAAGCCCTACACAACGTTAAAACGAAATTGACAACACCCAGTTTGGAATCTTCAAAAAAGGATGAGAGCTATTGGACGAGAAGAAAAGAGTGGGCACTGTGTTTCCGTACAAAATTCCGTACTCGAGGAAACTTCACCATCAACTATTCATAAGCAAGTATTCGAATTACAAAGGAATCCTGTTCCAAAGAACAAAAGCATGAATACAATTCAATTGTTTCAACTGATAACGAAAACACTAGACTTATACCATCAACGACGACTGCTATCCTACGCAAGCAACAGACTTGACCACTTTGTATCACGTATCACTGAGATTCACTCTTGCTGGAATCAAGCCAGGAACCATTTCCTTTGATGATGTTATGCCTACGGATGACCCACCTGTTTATGTTGTGCAAAGTCAATCAAATGATGACATCCAATGGGTAGTCAACCTACAACTAGAAGAATTTTCCTGTCCTACAGGGTTCAATGGTAAGCCATGCAAACATCAGCTTGCAGCCTCAGCAAAATACATGAAAATAGTGTCAATAGCATTCCAACTGAATCTCCACAAGGACGACAATTCTTTGCTGTTCTTGCTCTAGGGAACAGCTGCCAACACATCAATTTGTACAGTGTCATGTCTTGACACAGTCTTGAAGTGGGTCATCAAAGGGTGGGAGTGGACCCTCCAATGATTTCTTTACGTCTTCATTAGACCACTGCACATTAACGGAGAGAGAACGTAGGTGCTCTTCATCTGCTTTTTGGTGCACACTACTGATCAAGATCACATAATTACAGGTAATGGTACAGATAAAATCAACAGAGTTGAAACAGTGAGGAAGCAACTATGTCATGTAATGGACGACAATGAAAATGAACTAGGTAACAGTATCTCAAGTAAAGATGGTTTCTTGGCTGCAGTAGAAAAGTTTTGCTCAACCTACTGGAAGATTCGGGGTAAACTAACCCATCCATCCAACAAACAGTAGCGCTTGATTTCTGCATTACACATGTTTGGTAGCCATATACAGCTAACCAAACAAGCAAAAGATACATGTACAACCCACAGCTGTCACTAGAAGACGGCCCATCAAGACATTAGCCTCTGTTCCAGCAAAGGTGGGGCTGCCCGCGCTATTTAGTAAAAAGGTGGTTTCTGCTGCTGCTGCTGCTGCTGCTGCAAGTAGATACGTAACAGGGGCGTCGGAAGGGGGTCGGCCGCACGGCCATGGCCGTACCACTTTTCGAAAAATGGACTTTTGCCAGTCGGCCATTAGCGTATACTTCCGGTTTAGGGTTAACTGATTAAATAAGTAATATATTTCTAGTTACGTTAGCATTCTGTACAGCTAGATTTTCAGTCGGTAATTTATAAATTTACGCTCAGTCACAAAGATGAGGCTGGCAACGCGAGGACACGGCAGCGGTAGATAGAGCGGACGCTAACCATTTCCGTGTGCTATATATGCAGATTGACGGGATTCCAGATGTCGGTGATCAGCCCTGTCAGCCTCGCCGTGCTTCATTTCCAAAAGTTTCGTTTGGGAAAAAAGCCCCAAAATCAAGATCATTTCAAGCTGCTTGGTTCGACAACTGGCCTTGGCTTCATTGGCACGACTCCGTTGAGAAAGTGTTCTGTCACGTCTGTGTGAAGGCTGCGAAGTCTGGCAAGCTGAAATGCAAGACTGCTGAGCAGGCATTCATCTATCGCGGAGTTCAAAACTGGAATGATGCCACCCGCTTATTTCGTTCACACGCGAAATCAGACTGCCACAGAGAAGCGGTTGAGTCACTGATCACGCTACCTGCCACAACAAAGCACGTTGGTGAACTACTAAGAACTCGATTGGTTGAAGACAGAAAGAGAAACCGGGCCAGCCTCCTTCGCATTCTCAGGGCGCTGAGGTTCCTGGCACGTCAAGGTATTGCCCTCCGCGGTTCCGCCCTCACCAAAGAGATTGATAGCAATTTGTCACAGCTTCTTCGTCTTTTTTTGTGAGCTTTCTACAGATCTCTCCGATTGGTTGCAGAAAAAGACAAATAAGTACACAAGTGCAGACATACAGAATGAGCTGCTGAAGGTGATGTCACTTCGAATTCTTCGAGATGTCTCAGCCAAACTTGAAGGCACACCATACACCATTATGGTAGACGAAACCACTGACGCAAGTACCCAGGAGCAGGTTGTAATAGTTCTACGATGGGTGGATGAAGACCTAGAGCCTCATGAGGATTTTATTGGGCTGCACATCACTGCTTCAACTGATGCTAAGTCCATTGCAGCAATTATCAGGGATGTTCTTGTTCGTATGAACCTTAGTCTGACCAACTGTCGTGGTCAGTGCTATGATGGTGCAGCTGTGATGAAAGGATGTCTATCAGGAGTTGCTGCTCAACTCACTCAAGATGAACCACGAGCATTGTTCACTCACTGCTATGGTCATAGCCTCAATTTAGCCTGCCAAGACACCATCAAAGACATAATCCCTATCAAATATGCCCTTGACACAACATTTGAACTGTCAAAACTTCTCAAGTACTCAGCAAAAAGAAAGTCTGAGTACAAGCGACTTCAAGCTGAGATGGCTCCTCAAGACCCTGGATTTAGGACACTATGCCCTACGAGATGGACCGTTCGAGCAGCTTCTCTACAGAGTGTTATGCAAAACTTTTCGGTCATCCAATCCAGCTTAGACAGTTTTGCAGATATGGCAAAACGAGACCCAGAGATGTCTGCTCGGTGTACTGGTGTTGCTGCTCAGTTTTCTTCATTTGACTTTCTCTTTGGAGTAGCATTAGGAGAAAAAGTCTTGAAGTTGGTTGACAATCTGAGCAAAGCTCTTCTGCACAAGAAGATGTCTGCTGCACAACGTCAAGTGTTAGCAGAACTTACCATCAAATCTCTTGCACTAATGCGTACAGAAGCTGAATTCTCAAATTTCTGGGAAAAGTTGATAGAGAAACAAAGCAAAGAAGATGTTGCAGAGCCTTCCCTTCCTCGGAAAAGGAAGCGTCCTTGCCGATATGATGAAGGAAGTTCGGGACACTTTGCAACATGTATAGAAGATCATTACCGGGTTACGTATTTTTCCGCTTTCGATATGGCAATTCAGTCTATCAAAAGCAGATTTGACCAGCCACACTATAAGATATACAGCAAGCTTGAATGCACACTTCTGAAGGGTGCTGCTGGAGAGAGCTATACGGATGACCTGTCTAGCATACAGGAGTTGTACTGCACAGACTTTGACAGCAATATCCTCCAGACGCAGCTATTGATACTGTATTCTCACTTTAGAGAAACGGCAGTCACACCAGCCCTGATGGATGTTGTGGACTATGTTAAGTCACTAGGGAAACCCGGCCAACTGCTGTTGTCTGAGGTGGTCAAACTTATACGCTTGATCCTTGTTGCTCCTGCAACAAATGCAACTAGTGAAAGAACGTTCTCAGCTCTCTGCATTGTTAAAACATACCTTCGGTGCACTATGACACAGGCAAGGTTAAATCACCTTTTAATGTTGCATGTGCACAAAGAAGCATGTGATAGTCTTGATCTAGAACTATGCATAGATGATTTCTGTAGGGAATCAGAACACAGAAGAAACATTTTTGGCTCAATGTAGATTTACGTACAGAAATAGCCTTGTAAGGTTTGACACATGTTGTTCTAGTAGTTACTAAGTGTTAATCTTGCGTTCTCTGTATGGTATTCAAGCTTTTAGAGAAATGTTTAGCGTGCGTTAACCGTTATATGATCACGCCCACCTAGCGCGCGTTAGGCCGGACCACTTTAAATTTGCTTCCGACGCCTCTGCGTAATACCGAAACGAATTCAACGATCAAAGAACACAATCTGGCAATCAGTTCAAAGGAAAACACTAAAAATGCGCTATAACATAATAACCTTATTAGTAGCTACACGTAAATGATTTTTACAGTAACAGGTCCTGTTTTGGCTCTCAGTTTTCCTTAATTCTTTGCATAGTTCAAATGAGACAACAGAGACAGTCATTTTAGATGTGCCACTTTCACAATGTTGAAGAAAGTTTGCTTTCATAAGTCCAACTATTGTCTGCTTTGTCTACTATTCTACAGATTTACTAACTATCTATCGATCTGCTCATGCACTAAATAAACACTCGAGTTAAAAAATGCCTGCTAATGAATCAACACAAAAAGCAAAAAGTTGGGATTTGTTTATTATAAAATCTATAATTTATAGTGTATATATATGTTATACACAAAGCACGGATATGGACAAACCGTGGATGTGTAGTGGATGTTTAGTTTTGCCGGGTAATTTAAGGGTTAGGGTCAGGATGATATGGTTAGGGTCAGGGTTAGTGGTTATAGATTGGGTTAAAATCAGGATTAGGGTTCGGAATGCATGGTTTGTACGGGCAAACCATGGATTGTGCCGGGTAGTTAGTTTATGGATTGTCCAAATCCGTGCTTGGAGCACAACATACTGTATATACAACAAACTGACCACCAGTCAAGCAGTACTACATTTGAATGAACAACTGTCAGTATGTTTATGGCGTTGTAATGCAAAGATTCTTTTAAATCGATGATGTTTACATGATTTAATTCGAACTTCGGTTGACTTTATGCACGCCTACTTAACATCCCCATTAACCTTTCACATCCAAACATCCATGTGTGTACACAGTGCCATACTTTCGTATCGCTACAACGGAATGATGAAGATGTAACATGACAAACTTGCAAAGATGCTGGAAAGTTCAGTTCTACTTCAGCTAGTGTTTCATGAATTAATGATTCAAAGGCGTCTAAAGAAACGGCTGTATGTGCTGAAGCGGCTATAGCACGCAGACAATCAAGGAGACGAAACAAGGCTAGTCGTTGACGTCCGCCAAGCAGACCACGCAGACAAAATTTTAAGGTTCCAGTAGTGACTACTGTCTGTTCCCTTTAAGTGAGAACTCGTAAGTGAGTAATCAGGTAGAGGTCACAGTGGGTGTGCTCATTAAAAGGATAAAGAGCTGTATCATGTTACACCATTTAACTTAATTAAATGATTCCAATTTGTTGGGAACAAGAACTGTACTGAAATCGCGGTTGCAAAGATAAGGACGAAGTTCAGAAGCACATCCTATTCTTAGATATCGCCATACCTGCACGTCTTCTATAAAACTGCATGCATGCAGTATAATTAACCTATTAGTTAACGATTAGCAGATGTTTCATGGCAAGGAGAAAAAGCGAACGAGTTGTTTTAGCGGAAAAGCGTCTTGCTGAACGTGTCAGACAATTCTTCGAAGAAGAACGACGAGCCAAACATCGCATCAGTAGCAACAGGGTCACCGACCGACTTGTAGCTGCCACTGGCTTAGGCAAAACGACGTTGGCAAAGATCCACACAGAATTCTTGCCAAGTCAAAAGTTTCAAACACCGCAGAAGAAACACGTTAAACGAGAACGCCGACTGACCATCATCGAGCAGCAATACGGAGAACAGTACATGAAATGTATGAAAAAAGAGACTATCCAACCTTGGACAAACTCCTTGCGCGTGTCAGCGAAAAAGGCGTATTTCCTGACGGGCGGACAACTCTCTTTCGCTTACTGAAGGAAATGGGATTCAGATATACCCTACGTGACGACAAATAATATTTCTATGAACGTAGAGACATTGTCCAGCAGCGCCATAATTATCTCAAAAAGACTAGGCAGTATAGAAGAGAAGACCGTCCCATAGTGTGCTTGGATGAAACCTCGGCAAACTCACACATGGCTCCGGAGAGACTCTGGCTGGATGAAGAAAGACGCGGTTGGTGGAAAAGACCTTCAGGAAAGTGTCAACGCCTTATCATACTTCACGCAGGAGGTGAAACGGGGTGGACTCCCAATGCAGACTTGGTTTTCAGATCAAGAAAGAACAGCACAGACTACCACGACGAAATGAACTCAGAGCATTTCTTGGAGTGGTTCCAGAACCTGTTAGTCAATGTACAGCCAGGCTCCGTTATCGTGCTTGATAACGCCCCTTACCACAACTCTGTAGTAGAAAAGGTTCCGACAGAATCAAGCAGAAAAAAAGAAATGCAAGAGTGGCTTACAAGAAAGCGAATTCCTTTTAGTGACAGAGACCTGAAGAAGGATTTGTTTGCAAAAATCCAATTGACGGTGCCAAACAGGAAGTTGTACGCTACCTACGAAGTTGCCAAGGCATGCGGCCTCATTGTCCTCCGATCTCCTGTCGCACATTGTGAACTTAACCCCATACAGCTGGTCTGGGCTGATGTCAAACGATATCTCAAAGTCCACACCAAAACGTTCAAGCTTGCAGACCTCGAGCAATTGGTTCCAAATGCATTCCAATCCGTCACACCCGAGATGTGGGCCAAACACTGCCAGCATGTGCAGAAAGAGGAAGAGCGCTTCTGGGAGAAGTATGGACTCCAAGAAGAGAGCGTGGAGGAATTTATCATGAACGTTTGTAGCAAGCCCGTAGTCAGAAGATCCCAGACAAGTCTCACTACCGTGGGCGGTACACGTAATGTTCTTCTACACGTCTGAATGCCACTTGTCCTCAGCTCGTAATTAGCCTCATTGCATTCCGTAATTGCCTCTTCAAAATTGTACAAACGTCTCGTCGTCGATTGTGTAGAGCCATATTCTCGCTTTCTCCTGATCAGTCAGAAATTGTTTCCGATCGCTGTACAAGAGGCCCCCTTGGCTAGACATGTCTACATTTGAACGTACACCTTCATATGAGATGGACAACGCTCATGTAGAAGCTGCTGCAAAGCCTTCACTTGCTACTATCGAAAGACGTAAACCATACATGGTATACCTATTTTACATTTAGACAGTGATGTGATTTTGTTGTAAAGTGACTAAGCAATTTTTGGTACCGTATGTATAGATTCTGACAATTACATTGGAGCACATTCCACTGCTACTTGGACAAGGTAATTTTCATACGCTACAATTGCACAGAACATATACAATTAAATTCGATCTGTTTGAACAGATTACAACAGACAACCGGAGCTGGTAGCGACTTGCCTGTTCCCTCCCCACCTGCATTTGCTTCAAGTGAAGAAAGTGAAGATCCTCTTTGCAATGTAAAGGTACTCTAAGCAATAATTATTGGTGCCCATAATATCTAAATATTTAAAATTATTGAAGATATGCAGAGAAGGAAGAATCAAAAACAATTTAAAAGAAGATTTAATATCGGGTTAGTAGTGTTTTAATAGCCTTTTCGTTCAATCATTATTTGATGAAATTTTTTTATGGCTTGCACACTTTGGTTTCAATAGTATCATTTCAATTCATGAAATACATGTAAACAGTATGCCAATCTACTTGACGTGTATCGCTAGCTATCCACGTTTCATGAATTGATAGGCGCTATCCATTCAGTGCGTCACCTTTCCAGTTCACTTTAGTCAGAAGACATCTTACTGAGTATACTTGTCGAGGGAAAAGGAACCCACAAGTACATTTCTCAACGCCTCGCGAGTGTCTTCTACGATCTTGATGGTAGCGAGGCTCCTAGCTTAGCGAGCGTTGACGTAATGCTTCTCACGTGGCCATCCTATGTGCTCTGCTTTCACGCTATCTGCTGCTAATATCTAGCGCTCTCATATCCAGCTTTGCCTGTAGTTGAGACCAACATTGTATCTTGATTGCGTAGCTATGCAATCAATTTTGCGTGGGTGTAGCGCTCAACGACGGAGTATTCCTTTATTAAGCCCACTTACGTAAGTACGTTGACTGGCGCTTCTGAAGTTTTATGCATGTGACAGGGCGAGTACAAAGCGACTTTAATTAAAATGTTTGAATGTCAAGTGAGTGGATCTAAACTTCAGCTAGTAATTGATAATCTGATAATCAACTTTCTTTGTCCTCAACGCTGTTTCTGATACACTCTTTTCAAATGGCAATCTTGTCCTATGGAGTAAACAAACGTACGCGACAAATGACCTCTTTCTGTGGTGATTTGGAATAATTCTACACTCAAAATTTATGTGATAGAACTGACGATTCCCTTTGAAACAGACTATAGCTACATCTGTGGGAGATGCAAAAGGGGACGTCTAGCTACAACTGATAATGAGCGAAAGGACGAGATCTGGTTTCGTCTCGGGGCGAATAAGACAAACTTATGTTTTTGCTGTTGTGAGTGTTCATTATTTCTTGGTTATGTTGTTGGGATACATGGCCGACTGACATGTCCGCCTATAGGGCTGTTGTGTGACCTGACAATTGGCTGACAAAAAAAGAGTTCACTTTTCTACAATGCGTCATAGAGCTGTTTCAGAACTGGTACAGACTGACGGTTGCCATGTTGACTCTCTGTCCAGACTACATGCAGGAAACAAGCCCAGAGTTATCCTAGTCAAGCTTCCAGATAACGGTTCGCAAACAATTAGTGATCGATTCATGACCTAGGGACTTTTTGCTGCAGAACAAACAGGTTGCACCACGGAAGAGTGCTACACTACAGGCAGGGAAGAGATAAACTAGCTCAGTATAGCAAAAGCAAAAGATTCTTAGATGCGATACAATGGGGAGATAAGATGGTGAGTAAAAATGTGTCTCGAATCTTTCACTTGCACTCACAGTAATTGCATATTGTTAGACGGAGGAGTGTGATGTAAGATCTGTTTGCGTGCCAGCATTGCTTGATGTTTGATAACAATAATTGCTTAATTGTTAGTCGGGATTCTGACTCAATATTCATGAATGATGCTAGTGAGCGTCAGGTAAGATGTGTCTGCGTGCCAGCATTCCTTGATGTTTAATAATAATGTTAGGCTGCCAAGTAGCGTAGAAGTAATACTTATCAACTTATCAGACTCGCTGTTGATGATGGAACTGTTTAGTCGGTTTTAATCAACTTCATGCCGTGAAATGGGTGTGCAAAAGTGTTGTCCGGCGCATGCATCAGTAGTGAAATAAATGACAGAATGATACCTACCTTGGACATTCTAGCTGAAGGGCCTATGGACTCTTGGAAATTCTGCTAGTGTGAGCCATGGCTTACCCTGTCTGACTACGTCTTCAGCCTCCCTCCAGTCTTCAAATCTGCTCGTCAATTATCCTCGTATGACAACTGCGTCCGCTCTTTGGCCACCAGACAAGCCTACAATAAGTCCCATGAAAACTGATTCTCTGCAGGAAAGCAGCAAAGTGTTTATCTAAGGCACCAGACGCTTCAGCTTGAAAATTAAGTGACATTACTAAAACACGAATAAAGAAGGAACATCAGAAACAGTTGCGTGCCAGAACTCAAAATCTGCATGTCTGCAGGGCTCGATTTCCTTCTGGAAAATTGTGCATAAGGCCGCGGTAATACTACATTCACATTACGCTGACACTAGAGTTTACATTTCCATTTGATCGGTCACACTATCCTAATCATAATGTAAATGACAATGTGGTGCTAATGTTGATGAGAATGCGAATAGGGGTGGGATTCGACATTTCCATTGATATTTCCATTTTTCCCACATTACCACGCATGTGGAAGGAAGATATCATAACACTGCAGCGAAGCTATATCGCTCATTCGCGTCTTGGATTAAATCTTTGCGACTGCAAACGACAAATATGACAGACCACGGTCAGAGAACGCGAATGCAGAAAGATCAGTGGCCTGAGGAAGCCGAACGAAAACTCATCGAGGTCTGGGCGGACGTCCTCCAACGCTACAGTGGAGCGATGATAAAAAAAGCCAAAGCGCAACAAGCGGTGGAAATTCTACATGCTTACGTCGACCTACCTGAAGAGCATCAGTACAGCGAAGAGGAGGTCCTATCAAAAATAAACAACTATTGTAGCAACTATTTTCAGCAACAAACGCAACCTGGTCACTCAGAAGCACTAAGAAAACCGCGAACAGAAGAGCTGTCATCCGCCGGTGTGACCGCACATTGACATTAGTATTAGCATACGAAAATGTCAATGGAAATGTAAAGCTAAAGTGAATGTAGCGTGACCGCAGCCTAATCAAGATGAAAGACGTATTTCAGCAGATGCAGGTCTGAATACGCTCGTTTCTGCACGATTTCGTTGCTTGCAGTCTTCGTACGGGTTTGGTGCTCGGTTTGGCAGTGCTAATGTCTGGGCAAATCTTCCTAATAATCAACTTTGTTTGTCCTCAACGCTGTTTCTGATACCCTCCCTTCAAATGCTAATTTTGTCCTATGGAGTAAACAAACGTACGTGTGATAAATGTCCTCTATACCATGTTGATTTGGAATAATTCTACACACAAATTATATGTCATAGAACTGACGATTCCCTTTGAAGCAGACTTTCTTTGATGGCAAGAAAAGAAAATCTGAAAGGTATGCAATCATTACCATGACCAAAGGCAACACACCTTGAACAGCTCATGATCAACATTAGAATTGGACCTACAGGCTTTATTGCTTCACCGACTCTTCATCCATTTCTATGTGTCATGTCTATTCCTCCACGTCATCAACGTCAACTTCTGCCATCAATTATAAAGTGACCATTGAAGAACGTTACAAAATATTGCTTGCCAGAAACAATCTCAGCTCTGTTAATTATTGCCTAGTTCTGTTAGTCATACGTTTCTTTTTAAAGCCTTGACTATTATTTTCTGGCGCCGCATTATTGATAAGGGCGATGGTCAGGTAGTTAGTTGCTCCTCAGAGCACTGCTCTTCCTCGGGCTGTGGAAGACTGGCTATTAGTGAAAGCTTGAATGCAGAGAAAGACATATAGATGTACGGGAAATGATGTACTGTTGTCACATGGTCCAGGCTAATCCGTCCGGGTCTTTTTCATGATAAGCTGCTTATTCTTGGATTAATCCCGCCTATTCTGGAAGACCTACAGATCAGGTGAAAGAAATGCGCCCCCGGTAGTGGCACTTGAATCACAGACAGCAATCCTGATCTCAAAAGGACGAATGCAATGTTGACTTGAGCATTAGTCAATAGCAAGGACACCCGGGCTCGTGCACAGTTGATCTCTGTTAGTCGCTCTGTTTGGCTGCCTTAGGACACGAAGACTGCAGCTCTTACTCGAGTACAATCAGAAACTGTGCCTGTCTCAGGTTCAGGAAATAGTGACCCACCAAATGTTGCCAGAAAGAGGCAAAACGATTGATCAATAGTTTCGATTGGCACAAATCCAATCTATCAAAGACACAGACAAAGAACCTGGAAGATGAAATGTTGGAATATCGGGATCTTTTAGCCATTTCTGATTCTGATGCAAGCTGTCTTGGCAGAACGCATGTTGTCAAGCACAGCACCACCACCGACTACGCAGCAACCTAGACGCATTCCACGTGCAGTCCCTTCGGAAGTTCAGTAGCAAGTGTCCTGAATGCTGGATGGTGGCATTATGCAGCATTCAATTAGCCCATTATTTTCACCAATTGCGATGGGCCGAAAAAGGATGCCACTCATAGGTTCTGTATTTATTTCAGGAAACTGAACAATATATCACTGTAAAAGATGCTTACCCTTTACCACGTATAGACAATACACTAGATGTGTTCACACTATGGTTTGCAAACCATGGTTTGGTCTGTTGTATTTGGGTAACACGAGTAGATCTATTAGCGTAAACTAACAATAGTGTACAAACCTGTGTTCACATTGCACTGGGTTTGAGCCTCTGGTTTAGCACCAAAGTCTAGCTATGTAAACACCTAGCACGCTACATCCATCTTGCACTGGTTAGCGATAATCTGCACATGTACATGGCGTCTCACGGAAAGAAGCTTCCACCGTACTACCCAAACTTACCAGGTGTGCTAAAAACCAACAATCATAGAAGTTAAAGCACTAACAACATATATACTATAGTTTCTGAAGGCTTGGCGCCACTTGATCAGTGCTCCCCACCTCCACAGTGGAGTATCCCGATGCCCATGCCACCTATGCAAACGAATAGCACCAATCTTGACCAGCCCATTTTGTGGAAACCATCGAGTCTGCCATTGACTTTACCAAGTGGATCCAATAGTTCTGCACATACAGCAGCCATTAGTAGTATTAGTTGCACTAACCAGACAACTGGCCAGCTTCTGTTTTGTCTTCCTTCTTGGCCACATGCTACTAGTAGTAGAGCAGTAGACAGTCCTTCCGTTTGTCAAGCTAGAGGTTCTTCGGGTCCAACTGCAGAAAGAGAACATCAGAGCACTGGTTTGGCGGCAAAAAGAAAGTAAAGGATCATGCGAAAAAGTCTCCTCCTTTTATAGAACAAGAGACAAAGCTTCTGCTGGAAATATGGGCTGATGGTGAGACCTATCAGTTGCTAAGAAGGACAGGAATAAAAAACCTGTTTGGGAAAAAGTATCAAAAAAAACTTAGTGAAAGTGGCTTTTATAGAACAGCTGAGCAACGCATGGAGAGAGTAAGACTGCTTGAAAAAAAAGTATAAAAGATAAAAGAACAAATGAACCGTACAGAAGAAGAGAACATTGCCGATAAATTCCCATATTATGATCTTCTAGATCAAGTGCAGGATGATAACACCTCTGTTGAGCCCCATTATGTTATTGACAGCCACTCAGTGGATAAGTTTCAGTTGTCAGTTCTAGATCAGATTCACCATACTCGAATCTTGGTCAGATTCAAGACTTATCAGACACAGACAGCCAGACCAAAAAATGTCATCAGGAAGTAGCAGAAAATCTACCACGACTAAACGTAAAAAACAATCTAAAAGTCAAAAAACTAACTAAAAACGTCATTGTTGACATTGCTTCTGACATAGAGAACAAGATTGAAAGTATGGGAGACAGGTTCATTGGACTGATGGAAAGGTAGATGAACAAAGAGGAAGAATTAGCTCAAGAAAGGATAAGGTTTGAACGTGACAGTCAAGAAAAACAGCAAACATTTTTTCTTGAAGCTCCAAGTTACTGAAAGATCAGCAGCATTGACAGCCCCAGTCACATTAAGATAAAATGTAAGTTAGATGAGCAAGTTGAAGGCATAAACAGTAACTGGTATATCACACTGAAATTATACTAAGAACAAATCAGCAAAGCTGCTAGCTAAAGATGCTACCTTTAACTAATAGTAATTAATAATGTTCAGTTTTGTTGCTGAATTCACTGTTTAATTAAGACTTTAGTAGAGCTAGTTGTTGCAATTAAATGCCTAGTTATTGTCAATAAGGTGTTGTAACAATGCACCTCTAAAAGTGCTTCCTGCTTCTGGTCTGTTGGGGTTGGCAGAATCATACCGTCGTCACTACCATTGCCATCATCTGTCATCCAGTCATCTTCAGGATCATCATCATGCAACAAACAGTAGTTATGCAGGATGCAACAAGCTGCCACCACATTACAAATGTTCTTTACTTGTGTATCTTGTTGCTTATTTAGTATTCGAAACCGTCCTTTAAGCAAACCGAAAGCTCTTTCTACCTCGATTCTAGTGCTGCTTAGTCTAGAATGAAACATTTGCTTATCCCTGTCTGCAGTATCAAAAAAAGGTTTGACGAGCCAGGATAGAAGGGGATAAGCAGAATCACCTAACAGCACAACAAGTACAATAATGCCATTGATATTGGTACGTCTTCCATCTGGAAATGAAGATCACAAGACTTGTGCTCTCTCATACAGTGTGCTTTTTGCAAACACTCTAGCATCATGAACTCTTCCTGGCCACCCAACATAAATATCTGAGAATAGAGGAAAGGAGTCCACGATAGCTTGCAATACAACCGAATTAAAACATTTTCGATTATAGTATTCATCAGGGTGAATGACTGGAGCTTTTATAGGTATGTGTGTGCCATCAATAGCTCCACCAACTTGGGGAATCCCTGCCGACTTTCAAATCTTGCAATAACTCTTTTAAGACGATCACCAGTTGGCATTCTAATGTATCGGTTAAGGGAATGTCGGACAAGAGCTTCACAGACATTTTTAGTGATCTTGCATGCAGTAGAGCAGCCTATCCCAAATAAATGAGAAATAGTTCTGTACTCTGAATTTCCAGCAAGTCTTCATTGTCATGATACAGAACGCAAGCAGTCATTTGATGACGTCATAAATATACTAATTAATGCATTAATGAATTGCAATTAATAGGCCCCCCATTTTCATCCATGGGACGCGAAATTTGCCAAAAAGAACCGACGTGTTCGTAGATACCACAATGGTAAAGAGATGGTTTCCGTAAATCCCAACTTACTGGGTTTGGAAAGGGTTTGTTATGGGAATAGGTCACAATCCCATACTGGTTTTTTTGCTATTTCCCATCAATATCCCACCACTTTCCAACTCTTTCCCATATGGGACTTCGGGCGTATTTCCCGGTGTAACAGGGGACTAGACGAGTGTTTAGTCTATTGTAATATACATCCGAGAGTTTTATATCCGGAAGTTTAGAGACTAGCGTATTAGCATATAATTATTGTTCGGCACATCTAGCGTAACTAATTGGTCAATCTAGTGTCTAAGTCATATTACACGTTGTTTGAGCTCAAAGTGTAATCGCGTGCTCTAGAGCATTGTTAATAAGTTAAATTTGGTAGAAATGTAAAAGCTATAGTGATGGAGTGTACGCTTGTTGTATAAGAGTGTAATGATATGTGATTTATCGTATGTGAGTGAAATTGCAAATATTTGCTGTGATGACATTTTGATGTGACTTTAGACTAAGTGAGAAACACATCAGACAGGATACAAGGTTAGTGTTAGCTGTGAAGAACAACCCAGTTGACGAAGTTGAAAGCTCTAATGTCAGGAGCCTCACCTAATGCAAGTAGTAGTGATGTATGTGTCATTAGTTGAGTGACTCGTTTTATTGTTTGGTTATAAGAAATCACTCTATTGAGGCTTGCCCAAGTTTGAATAGTTGCCGCTGAAATGCAGCTTCAAAATGTACTTGGCGCTACGAGAACATTATGAGACACTCCCAAGGACCGTGGCAAAGTCAGTCCAAGTACAAAAACCTTATAACACATTAGCCTCGCTCGTCCCAGGCGTTCGCCTCGTTCCTGCGAAGAGAACGCGTGGTATCTTCCGAGCACGTCATGATGAAGTGCGCCCGTTTCGATTCGATTACGTAATTTGATTAAAGATGCACACTCTCATTCGCTAGCAATTTTGGCCTCGCAATTTAATGTATTTAACATAATGCGCGTCATCTGGAAAAGTCTCGTGAGAGGCATGCATGCAAACTCGCGTGACTGTACATGTAAAGACATGGCCTTGACAAGAAAAGGCGTGGGTAACGGCGCAGCGTCGCAGTAATACTCGTTACGTCATTCGAGTGAATTCGTTGTCGGTTTGCTTCACTTTGTTTCGCGATGAGTTTCCCATCAACGGACATGGTTGGCACCACTCAAAATGAAAAGCAATGAAACTTGGTTCAACAAGTGAGAGAACGAGCAACGTGGTTGCTTCTTCAGTCATAAAGGGCCCGGTGACCAAACACCTACGTAATGAGCTGTTTCTTCATGAATTATCCAGGCTGCGCGCTCAGCTAGAGCCAACATGTGACTCTGACGCTCAGACGACAATCTCCGTGCAGAAATTAATTAGACACCACTATGGAGAGTCCGTCAACAATATGGAAATAGGAGTCATCATGAAAAAAGCTTGTCCTCAAGCGAAACGCGTAAAGAAATGGTGTTATGTTGGCGTTGGAAGGCATACAACCGCTGCAGCCAGAAGTAGCGTACCAGCATGTATTCATACGCAGAGACAGGCCATTCTGCCACATTGCAAGTATCTTTGTTGTCTAATGGCATCATCACTTCCACACGCGTGGCCACTTCAGGTTACTTATTACGCTCACCACGGGCAGGTACGACTTTGCTCTCGCAATTAGCAGAACTGCTGCTTATCAATGATAATCATCGTGATGGTGGAAATTATATGACACCAGAAATTGTGGCACAGGTAGTGTAATTCTGAATAAATCATTTAAAAAGTTTTCCAGTTTGAATACATTTAGTTGTTGCTGCTGACTTTATGCATCTCTCCTATAGTAACTCTTTTGTAGTTTTAATGCAATTGGACATGCCAGTGGGCCAATTCAAAGCACAGTGGTCACGTTATTTGTCGGTGACACTTCAACGACTAAATTCGGACATAATCAATAAACGGGCATTGACAATTGTTGGCAAGAAGGAGTCTGGTACCAGTGGGCCAGCTACCCTTGCCAAACGAGAATTTAGTTTTGACTTTTCATAAATTTATGTTCGTGTGTGTGTGTGTGTGTGTGTGTGTGTGTATGTGTGTGTGTGTGTGTGTGTGTGTGTGTGTGTGTGTGTGTGTGTGAGTGTGTGTGTGTGTGTGTGCTTGGTTGCATTGTAGTTTGTATTGTAGTTTGCGTTGTAGTTTGCATTGTAGTTTGCATTTTAGTTCGTGTCGTAGTTTGCTTGTAATTTGCCTTGTGCTTTTGATGACAGTTCTGAAAAATATATATGTTATGTTGTGCTATTATCTGTCACAAATACCCACCACCTGACAAGACATATATATGCCTGTATATCAAAGTTGTGATTCCAGCAAGTAATACTAGCTAATTATTGCCACCCACCAAAATGTTACCTAGTGCCACAAGTAGTTTTAATAAGGTAAAATCAGTTCTACTCTCACAACTATGCTGCAACATAGACATTAGTACTCCATGAGATCAAGTCAGTGCCGCAAGGATAAGAGAGATGGAAGCTTTGCTGAGGTCACGAAACCCAGCCTCTGCCCAGTCCATGAGCAAATTGTCACTGTCTTGTCTCTAAAAGCAAATGCAAGTCTTTGTACCTCATCTCTTCAGTCTTCTCTCTGCCATTACATTTGCCACCAGTCCGATCTGACAAGGACCAAGGGGAAATTCATGACCAGAAACAGTATTAAAGAGAGCAATTTTTGCCCTGTCAGTGCTGTTGAAGTCCCGGTCTTACTGTGCAATGTCAATGCCTTTGTTAGTCGCTTTGGATGATAGCCATTGGTATCAACAGACAACAAGTAAGTTACCACTCAGTTTGCTCCACATGATACGGACTTGAAGCACATAAGTAAATACTGATCTTAACCACATGGGTGTGGCAGCCTCCTACTCAAAACTTGGTCTTATCTCCAAGATGCCATTAGTAGACAAGATGCTCTGAGGGAGCTTTGTCAAAGGGCCAACACGGTGGGTTTATGACAACCTGAACACAAAAGGAACAGCTCATGAACGAACAAGTCAGCTACTTGATTTTGCGACGAGCGAGAACTACTGGGTAACAGCGGACGTAGACGAAATTGTGGATGCACTTACAGGAAAAAGGTCGGGATCGGTGACACTCTTGTGGCGTCCCACTAACGGCTGAGCCCTGTTCTTCCTCGGGCTCTGGGAGACTGGCTATTAGTGAAAGCTTAGATGTAGAGAAAGACATATAGATGTACGGGAAATGATGTTCGGTTGTCACATGGTCCAGGCTAATCCGTCCGGGTCTTTTTCATGCTAAGCTGCTTATTCTTGGATTAATCCCGCCTATTCTGGAAGACCTACAGATCAGGTGAAAGAAATGCGCCCCTGGTGGTGGCACTTGGATCACAGAAAGCAATCCTGATCTGAAAAGGACGGATGCAATGTTGACTTGAGCATTAGTCAATAGCAAGGACACCCGGGCTCGTGCACAGTTGATCTCTGTTAGTCGCTCTGTTTGGCTGCCTTAGGGCACGAAGACTGCAGCTCTTACTCGAGTACAATCAGGAACTGTGCCTGTCTCAGGTTCAGGAAATAGTGACCCACCAAATGTTGCCAAAAAGAGGCAAAACGATTGATCACCAGTTTCAAATGGTCCAGTTCCAATCTATCAAAGACACAGACAGAGAACCTAGAAGCTGACATGTTGGAATATCGGGACCTTTTAGCCATTTCTGATTCTGGTGCAAGCTGTCTTGGCAGAATGGATGTTGTCAAGCACAGCACCACCACCGAATAAGCAGCAACCTAGACGCATTCGAGGTGCAGTCCGTTCGAAAGTTCAGTAGCAAGTGTCCTGAATGCTGGATGGTGGCATTATGCAGCATTCAATTAGCCCATGGTTTTCACCAATTGCGATGGGCAGAAAACAGATGACGCTCATAGGTTCCGTATTGATTTCAGGAAACTGAACAATATCACTGTAAAAGATGCTTACCCATTTACAACGTATAGATAATACACTGAATTTGCCGAGTGGGGCTAGTTTCTCCACAGTTGACTTGATATCTGGGTACTGGCAGACAGAGGTGAAACCAGAACAAAGCGAAAACTACTTTTTCGACTGGACAAGGTTAATATAATGTGATGCTGTTTGGGTTAGCGAACGCCCTGAAACATTCCCGATTCCCGTGGCTCATGGATTTGGTGTAGGCTGACTTGCAGTATCGAAAGTGCATGGTGTACCTGAATGTTTTCATCTACCTTCGAGGAGCATCTGCATCGCCTACGGTTAGTGCTTAGTTGTTTTGCTGATGCTGGGTTAAAACTTAACTCCTCTAACTGTCAACTGTGTTGCCAAGCAGTTCGGTATCTATAGGGGGCATGTCGTTTCCAGGCAAGGCTTTGAGCTGGATCCAGACAAGTAGCAGCAGTTCGCGATTACCCAGTACCATCTAATGTGCCTCAGCTATGGTCCTTTCTGAGTCTAACCGGTTATTACCGAAGATTCAACTGCGGATTCCCACAGCTGGCGGCACCTGTATTAGTATTACTTGAGAAAGACAAACAGTTGAGTAGGGTTGACACATGTCAAACTAGGTTTGATGAACTGAAGTATCGACTGACAGAGGAACCAATTCTAGCATTTCCTCGGTTCGGTCTACCGTTTCAAGTAACATGTGATGCCAGTGGCGTTGGAGTGGGCGCTTTTCTGTTTTGAGAAGTAGATAACAGAAAGTATGTGATAGCCTATGCTGGCTGAAGTCTATCCCCGAAAAAAATTAACTCAGTAACAGAAAGGGAGGGGCTGGCTTTGGTGTGGGACACAAAACTCTTTCAACCATGTATGTATGGATGTAAGTTTCATCTTGATCATTGACCCCTCACGTGGCTGCGGGATTATGACACTCGAGGGATATGACTGGTCCATTATATTCATAAACCTGGTAGAGACAATTCCCATGCCCATGCATTATCGCAACATCCTTTGGAAACAGCAGCTTCTGAGACCTCAGCAGAAGATTGTGCGTCAATTCCGGAGATGTGTGCTGCTGTTAGGTTTGCATCTTTCAAGTTGGTCAAGAGAGGAGATAAAGCAACTCCAGAATCAGGACGACGTGATAGGTCACGTGTTATAAGGGCTAGAAGTTCGTACACCAATTTTTACAGGAAAGTGGAGAAAGGAACCTGCCTTCAGAACATTCTGAAGAATGTGGGAATTGACAGTGGAAGATGGAGTACTCGTTACAAGAGTGAAGCAATCACCTGTGTGGAGGTGGTGGGACACGTTCACTGTCTGCCATTCCAAGAGTTCAGGTCACTGTGGCATTAGAGCATCTTCACGACCACTCGGGTCATTTGCGTCTTCAAAAGACGATTGATTTGATTAAAGAACGAGTCTGGTGGCCTGGGTATACACAGGATGTGGATACTTGGGTAGACATTGTTCAATCCGTGCTCAGAAGAAACGCCATGCAGTACAACCACAAACCAATATCTAAAATACCCCGGCGGGACGCGCGGCTGAGATGCGGACGATGGATTATGTAGGCCCGCTTCCAGTGTCAGAGTCCGGAAATCGATATATCTTCATATGTGACTATAACACTCGGTGGCCTGAAGAATTTGTAATTCCTGATGAAAAGCCAGTACTGTTGCGACTGCTTTGGTCAGAGACGTCTTACCGGTAAGTAGATATGGAGTTCCAGCAGTCTTGCACAGTGACCGTGAAGCTAATTTTGAAAGCAATTAAGATTATCAAGGAGCTATCGGTACTGGTGGGGATAAAGAAAGTAAGAACGATTACGTATCACCCGAAGTGCGATGGGTTGCTCGAGAGACTAAACCAAACTATACTGTCAATGCTAAGCAAATAGGTTGCAGACGATCACAGAGAATGTGATTTGTGGATGCCCATGCATGGTATTGCTAGCTTATCGGGCTGCTGACAAAGTTTCACTGTACTTTCTCCACATTAGCTTATGTTTGGGAGACAAAGTCGCCTGCTGGTGTATACCGTTAAGTGTAAACGGAAAAGGGGCCAATTCAACTCTTCAAGATTTTGCAAATGCGGTCGTTTCGCTGCTCCTGGCTCCAGTCGTACCCATGGCTTGTGTACTCCAAGTCCCAAGACTGCGGGTACTGCTTGCCTTGCGTTCTCTTTGCACAGACTGCGGGTACTGCTTGCCTTGCGTTCTCTTTGCACAGAGACAACATCTGCCAATAGAGTCCTTGTGAAGACACCCTTCAGGCGATGGACGAAAGTGTCTGAAGTTTGCCAGGGTCACGAGTCTCTTCGCTATCATCTGGATTCACAGGTACCATATGATGCTTTCAAGTGGAGCGATCACCAGACAGAAGACACAGTAGCTGCCAAGCTTGACAAACGACGAGCTGAGCTTATCGCCAAAAACAGAGCGCTTATCACATCCATTGGTAAGACATTCTACCTCTGCGGCAAACAGGGGATTGCAATCCGTGGACACCGTGACGACAGTATGCAGACTGTTAACCCTGCTACAACCCATGGCAATTTTCTTAAGCTGTTTCGTTTTCGTGTCGAAGCTGGTGACCTTGCACTGCAAAGTCACTTATCCACTAATAGTGGCAATGCAGCATACAGTTGCAAAACTATGCAGAACGAACTGATCTTCGTTATTGGCGACCACATTCGTAACTAGATAGTGACTGAGGTCAAGCAAGCACGCTACTTCTCAATCTTGGCAGATAAAGTATCAGACGTAGCTAGGCTGGAGCAATTGAGCCTTGTCCTAAGATTTGTCGACGCTGAGCTCAACATTCGCGAGGAGTTTGTTGACTTCACTGAAGTGCAACGAATCACAGGTAAGCCACTTCAAATGTGTAAGAATTAGTTAGTGATACATGGACTTGACTAACTATTTCTCAAATACTTGTAGAATTTACCTTTATCAACACCAATGATCCCATTCCAAACAAGAATAAGAAATGAGATTGAAAGACCTTTTTATACTGTGCCTTTTATATCTTGTCTGTAGGTGCTGTTCTGGCCACGACTATTAAAGAACGAATCAACCCATATGGCTTAAGTATCTCTGCCTGCCCCTAATATGTCCTCAGCAGCGCGAGGTGTTCGTGGAATCATCGCTGAGTCATCTCTCAATGCAGTGTAAGTACATTGCAAGTGACATGTGCTTAATCTTTCCATTGTCAGGGCTTGCAGCCTACCCCAGATTCGTAATATGGCTGGTAATGATACGAAAGTTGCCAATTTCTTTTAATTATTCGCCAAAGCGGCAGCGGCTCTATGAAAAAGTGGTAGATGTGTCAATCAGACTGAATCCCACAAGCAAAAGCTTCATGATTTATGCCGCACACGATGGATTCAGCGTCACCTGGCATATGAAACTACACAGAACTCTACCAGTCCATCGTTGATATATTGGACGTGATGCTCCATGAAGCAGACAATGCTGAGGAGCATGGTCAGTGGTGCTGGGATAGCAAATGCCTGACCAAAGCTACCATTTCATTCGCTCTCTTGATTTTCTGATGGCACTCACGGTGACATCAAACGCCCTCGCATCTGTCAGACCACTGAGCGTGAAGTTTCAGGAAAATTCTCGGGTGTCCGAGCCTACGCCCTGGTGAAGGGGACCATAGAGGACTTAGAGGCGGTCCGGGAAAGTGAGAAGGCTATGGATGAGTGGTTCCAGCAAGCTGCTATCTAAACCCACTCAGTGGGCACGTGCCACAGTGCGACGGACGTCTACGCGTCAGCAAAATCGTGATAACGTGAAGCAATCCACTCTTAACGAGTATTTCCTCCCCTCAATAACAGTGCCTTTCCTTGACTACCTGGTGGCTGGTATGAAGGAGCGATTCTCTGGCACCTCAAGTCAAGTATCATCCTTGCTGTGCCTTGTCCACAAAGTGATGGAGAGTACTGACAAAGAGGAGACTTTCAAACAGCTTGGCAAACCTCCCGAATCCGTTGACCCTTTCGACAGGTGTGCGAAAGTGGAAGATGAGGTGGGAGACGACCAGTGCTGAAGAGGCCAGTTTCACCATCCGCTGCTCTCCTTGAATGCGACCCTGATGTCTTTCCCAACATCCACACACTGCTTAGGGCTGTCTGTACTCTGCCCGTGACATCTGCTGAAAATGAGCGATGCAATAGCAGCTTGAACAGGTTGAAGACGTATTAGCGTTCTACAATGGGAGCCAGTCGCTTGTCTTCACTCGCTGTCATGTCCGTACACTGTTCTGTCACAGTGGATTTTGATTTTGAACAGATAGTCACCGACCTCGGCCAGTTGCACCAAGGAGGCTCCTGACGACAGATCCACTTTTCGATTCTCATCAATAACATTAATTCATGGTAACTTGTTTTCAATCTCAGTTGTTCTCTAACCAAATGTTTCATTTACTTCCTTGCAATGATAATGTGTCAAAGTAGTTATTTTCACCTCATGAAAATATACTTCCACCATTTGATGGTCACAACATTCACAATTTCATGAAGCACTAGAAGTGCAAACCCTCGGCCGGTATGCACCTTGAAGGTAATTAGTCGCGCTATGACAGAATGGTTTAATTAAACAATACCAATTAACCGCCATGCACAGCGAAAGTATAGAGCAAATACGAAAACCAGCTTTCGGCTAGCTACGTACAAAAGAAACACCACTGAGTTTCAGTGAACAAACCACGATTTAATGCATCTACAATGTTTCGGGCTTTCAGATGACACTATTGATGGAACAAGCATAATGTTACAACCTTCTCTCTCTAGACGTCTAGTTCTTATGCAACTTCTCTAGGCGTCTGATTGTTTGTGCAGCTTTTGAAGTCGTCATGAGCCACTATGGGCGGTTTTAGGCGTGGCCTAGGTAAGCACAGAGCCTAAACAAAATTAGATCTGGAAATACATGAACGTTACAAATGTAGCTATATTAGGCGTTGTTTCTAAGTGCTAAACCCTCACGTACAACAAATAAAACAGCTCGCCACCGATTTTCCAGCTCACAACAATCTAGACATCTGGTTGTTTGTGCAGCTTCTCTAGACATCTGGTTGTTGTCGTAATGGCGGAAAACATGCACGTTTCAAATGTAGATCAGGTTGTTTCGAAGTGCTGGAACAAGTCAAATGTTACAAGTCGGGTAGCCTCGACGCGCCTTACGTGATAAAGTAACGCGCGTGATCATTGTTCTGTTTGTTGATGGGCAAGTTACAAATGTAAAGCAAAACAAGCAGCTCACCACTAATTTCCCAGCTCACAAGAATGTGAACGTCTGGTTGTTTCTGCAGCTTCTCTAGGAATCTGTTCGTTTGTATAGCTTCTCTAGACGTTTGGTTGTTTGTATGGCTTCTCTAAATGTTTGGTTGTTTGTGCAGCTTCTCTAGATGTTGGTAGTTTGTCGCAATGGGGAAAAACATGCATGTTACCAATAAAGTTGTTTCCAAGTGCTGCAACAAGCCAAATGTTACAAGTCGGAGATCTTCGACGCTAGGCCGGCTGGCAATCTTCGCTTTACGTGATAAAGTAACGGGCGTGATCATTGTTCTGTTTGTTGGTGGGAAATATACTTATGGAGAAGATGATCATTTGAGTCTGAAGTTCTTTGGAGAAGATTTTAATAGCTATTGGAAAGAGGTTGAAGAATCTGGCAGTTTGTCTCTTGCTGCAAGGAGGTGTGTTTTAACCAAATGCAGGGCATTTATTGTAGCTGTTGCTGACAGTATCATTTCAAGATTCCCAGAACAAAATCTGATTACATCTATGGGCACCTTTGTCAATCCAATGTACAGAACAGAACACATCAAATTATCAATATTCAAGCTTTTTTGGATCGTTTCAATAATGAATTCTTGGATGGTGATGCAGTCATTAGAGGCTACCATATGTACAGAAATGATGACTTGCTAGTTTATCTCTTTGAAGAGACCTACAAGAGCAGAAGGTTGACTTCTAAAAGACCAGAGGATGATTTAGTTGGTTTCTGGCGTGACATTAACGACAATTACCCGGATTATAAGAAGTTGTCAAAGCTAGCGATTCTGCTCATGACGCTTACTCCTGACACATGTGAATGCTAAAGAGGAATAAGCGCCATGAAGTACATTAAAAATGAGTTCAGAGCCTCTTTGGTGAATAGCACTTTGAATCCTTGCATGGCTGTTGCCTTAGAATGTAGGTCAGTTGCAGAATTTCCATTTAAAGATCTGTTAGAAACTGTTAGTTCTAAAGATTAGTGTACTATCATTGTTTCAATTGAGAGTATATCCTGAATAACTTCATATCTAACTTTACATACACAGATCTGTGATCTCAGTAGTAACAAATTGCATCAAAAGCTCATGTTTTTGTGGGGTCTTGATTGCATAGTATTATACTGTATATTATACTGTAATACGTCGAAAGTCTGCTACATTCTAGATTAGGTTGTGGGCGTGGTCTGTGGCATCATGTGTTCTGTCGTCGCCACTCATAGTCCGTGGGCTGATTGCTGTAGCGAGAAGTTCCGCTCCCACTTTAGTACGAGGAAGGTTTCTTGATTGTAACCGACAGAAGACTCAAATTGAAGGCTGTTCTACTTAGTTGGCAGTTGAGAAAGTGGTCGGTTTTCGTGATATAATTATTTTACTAAACGCCACGAAGCGAGCAGACTCAATTTTGTTTTGCATTTTTGCGTGTTTGTATATAATTTTATCAAGAGTCTTACACTTTCAACGACTGTTTCTAGTTTGATAGGTGTAACAACATTTTTCTGGAACTTAAAATAAGCGAAAAACTAGGCGCACAAACACTGTTTGGAAGAGCATGGCTGGCCGCTATTGTTCGCATGAGTCTGTTGAAGCAGCTTTACGTATTATCAGTTGTAAACACTATAGAATTAATTTAATTTTGATTTTACAACGGCTTGTGTCAGTTTTTCAGACTATGCATGTATCCCTTTAGCATCAATCTTTACTCGCAAATGTTACAAGGTAAATTTTAATTTAGCAACACAACTTGATTATATTAAGAAAACTAACATCAAAGTTTTTAGCACTGTAAACAACTTCATCTTAGTTCAATTTCTAACATTAAATGATATTTGCACAAACCAGCGTACTGTAGCTATTATATAGTTGTCTGGCTTACATTTCATAGAGAACAATCAGGTCGTCGTCTTCAACGTATACATCAGTGACAGGAGGAGCAGCAGCCGCGGCATTGACACACTCTTTGCACTTGCAACTCGATGAACAACCACAACGCAGTAGTTCCAAGAGAGCCAAAGGTGCAAGAGGAAGAGTCATCCATAATACGTTGATGTCGCCATCATCAATATCCCAACCATGCCCAATAGGACCGGAAACTGCTCCATGCTGAAGACACTGTTTCCAAAGAAACGCTTGGTAGTTGCTTCGGCGGACATGTTGAACAAATGCGTCACGGGTTGGAGGTAAATCAGCGTACCACTTGGATGTTGCAGTGCAAAACAAGTGATATCTTAACGAATTCACATTTGTAAATGACTCCTTTCCGTATGTTTTGTACACAAACTCTTCAAACAATTGAATTAGATGTTCATCAAGCGTAAGAGATTCTCCTAGACGCTGCATCGCTTGTATGTGGCCACTGCTGATCAGTTTGAAAGCTCCACCTTTTCCACGTTTTGAAAAGGAGCTTACGGTATCACAACGTGTGTGTGTACGTTTCTGAGACTGATCATAAACGTACGGCATTGCAGCAACAGTAGGAACAGCACGCTGGATGAGAATAGAATTAGTGCAGTGCGTAGTGTTGGACCCTGTTGGCGTGTCCTCCATTATATCATTGTTGTCAGTAGCTAATACAACTGACGTCAAAAGATCGACATTTGAAGGAAGTGGAACGTTTCCAGTACCAGCCAGTTCCAATTGTTTCTCCGCGAGAGCGTTATCCATTTCTTTAATCTGGCTCATAGATATTCCATGGCCAAAGCGATTTAGCAAACTAACTACTTGGGCGCTTCTAGTTATGTGATGAATTGCAGTAGGTAGTAAAACCTGCCTAGAAGTTTTGACGCGGCCGTTATGAGCAGTGTAGATAATGTCTTGAGCAATTGACAAAACTCTGCGATGTGTAATCTCTGGCACATTATAGAGGGATACGTCGTTCAAGGCTCTAGACATCAAAGTTGTGCTTTCCACATCAACGAGCTATAGCAACAAAACCAAGTAGTTGTATAACAGTGGAGGAACATGACGATCAATAGCAGCTTTGTTAATATCATCTGCTGTGGGAGGCCATATCCTGGTTTCTGTCACATCCATTACATCACTGCGTAATTCCAAAGCACTGTGCAGATGAGTCATCGCGGAAGAAGGTGACGTAAAGTCATCGTCGTCAACTGCACTCATATCTTCAATCTCAACAACTTCATCAATCTTGTGTTTCAAATTTAGAAATGCTTCCAGTAGATCTCCTTTCGCAATTGAAGACGAGAACGCGATTTCTGCTACATTAGCACGTTTTGGTTTCCAAAACTCTAGCCTTTTCTGAAAATATTTGATCAATCTTTTCTTCAAATTCTCTCTGCGGCAAGACAGATTGAGTTCATCAAACTGCTCTAAAAAAAGCTCTAGAATTTAGCGTGGAGTTGTGACATTGTGACTGTGCTTTTTCCAGAAATGACTCTAGATTCTACTAAGTGCACTAGACTTGAGAAGGATTTGCCAAAAGCAGTCCTCTCTGTTATGTTACCAGCAGTGCTTCTTTCTTCCCACTTGCAAGCATTGTGTCTTCTAACTACACTAGCAAGATTCTTCTTTGAAGCATAGTCTCGATAACAGCTTGCATGGTACTTCACCTTGGCAGCATGAAAATCAAGGTTTCCGTATTCCGTTGCTAGAAGAACTCTTGTGTCATCGGGTAATCTGGCTGGTTGTACAAGTGTAACAGGAGAATTGTCCATTTGGCAATCTGATATTTTGTAATTGTGCTTGTCCAATTTTTTCGGTTTCTGACATAGTAAACAAAGCGAGAAATTGGTCTTTGCTTATGATCGGCGAGTGGTTCGTGCTGACGAAGAAGATCCTTGATCAACAGTGACTGCAGTTGATGACAATGGGTTTGTGCACACTTGGCTTTCTGCAGCAGGCGTAGTTGTTGCAGGTGCGGATTCGTCTTGCTCTTTTCTTCTTTTATTCTGCAGACGTCTAAGGTTTGTATCGTTTGTGTAATTTTGGTAACACAAACGATGGTAGTAGCCTCTAGGATTATCCTCGCGTGTAACGCCTTCCTTGCGCAAAAACAGGTATGTGTCATCTTGTCTCACCTCCGCAGCGTCATGCAAAGTCGCCCAACTGCGCTGTTAAAACGCAGTCAATTCACCACCCTCTTTCTGACACTGACACAGGCAGCTTCTCCAATCTAGGCAACGAACCTTCGCAGCGGGAACAACAGCTTCAAAGACAAGACTTTAGTCGTCACTTCTTTCGAACTCCATCGCTTGAATTAATTAATTAATTAATTGATAAAAGCCAATTCAATGGACAATAATTATACACAAAGCCTGTTCTTCTGAGATCCAACTAGACTTCAACAACAAACAACTGCAACAATTAGATGCTAGTATGAGTCTAGTGCTACAGATGCGTTCCTTTATACAGTGTCTGACAATTGCACGTCTGGTTCATTTCATCCATTTTGCGTAGCCATCATCTACTTTACCTATTGATTAATTAATTACTAGTCATAGTCATCATCTGGTCAAATCCTAGTCATCATTCGGCTGAGTCATCATCATCCGCGTTAGATTGCGTGCAGTCATCATCCGGTTTACGTCGTAGTAGCCGGCTGAGTTCAAAGCAGAAACGATTACGTCATCATTTTTCCGAGTTCTAGTAGTAACTGCAATCATCATTCGGTAAATTATCGTTACTGTCTGCTTTCATGGTAGTTTTAGCATCCGATGAACGCTTTTAACTTGTTGCATGCCTGCACATCCGGGTTTCCAAATCTACAGACAACAAAGCCGTAAAACGAACGTAGACAAACAGGACACCAAGCAGAACATGAAAGAATGTAATATGCTACTTTCAAAGCTTAGAAAACTGATGTACAGGAGTCTACAGGGGATTTAGTGGTTCTGTTGAATAACCGGAAATAATAGCTCGGGTACCAGACCCCATTATGGTGTCACGCTAACGTTTTGAACTCGCTGTTGTAAACCGACCATTTTTGTGAGTGCCAACAAGTCGAAACGGTCTTAGCACCATATTATCTACTATTTTATGAAGTAAAACCTTCCTCGTACCAGAGTGGGAGCGGAAGTGCAGAAAACAACAGCTCTGCGTGATCAGCCAACGGACTATCAGTGGCACCAGAACTCAGTGAACTTGGCCACCCCTGAATGGCCATTTTCAACATCCAGTTAGAGTACGCCTACTACGAGATTATGTTGTTCAGGGGTGGGCATGGTCGGTGGGGTTGACGCTCAAATTCCCTTGCTCTCTTGTAACTGGCGCTCCGGATTATACGGGATAGCACGAGGTACTACACGTGATCAACTTTAATTAAAAATGGCGTCTTCATTTTCCCATCCTGAATCTGTTCCGGATTCTTCCTTGAAGACTTAGAAGTAGGAAGGCTCAAGAGAAATCACGGTTAAAAACAGTTTTAAAATTCTCGGGGAAAAAGCGGAACCACTCGGACTCCCTGTAAGAGGTAGTACTAGTAAAACTCGTTCAGAGCGAGAGTGTAGTTCTCCGAAAAGTGACGTCGGCTCGGAAAATGTTTACAGTGGAAGTACCAGGATTGAGGCAAATGAGAGCGAGGTACACGACAGTTATCTCGATAGCAACTCTGTAGCAGCGGTGTCCAGAAATCTAGTCGAAGACGCTGGCGGATCTCTAGAAGTGCACCTAGTTCCTGAAAAATCGGCATGTTGTGAGGCTGCCGCTGTTGACTCTCACGAGGCCGATGAAGATCTTAACGAGTATCGGCATGCACCCACAAGAAAAAGGAGAAAACTTCACTTTCAAGAAATTTGGAAAGAGAAATATTTGATGGCTCCTGGCGAACTAGCAGATACAATGGTGTGCATGATATGTGGTCAGCAACTAACGTCTCTGAAGGACAGCACTGCTAAACGACATGCTATTCGAAATCACAAAGATTATACAACATTCACTAAAGAAAAGAAGCATGAAATTTCAAGACTTTTTCAACAAAGGCAAGTCCAGAAGAGGCGGCAACAAGAATCATTACAACAGTACACTGATCCGTCTAGTCTAAAGGTGACGACGTCTTACAAACTAGCTTTCACTCTTGCTAAGTATAAAATGCCGCTTTCATACTGTGATGCTATGGTTGAGTTTGCTGTAGCAACAGATCCAAACTCCGATGTTTTTCGGTCAATTACTGGTAGTCGTCGCACCGTTACAAGAAGAACAATGGATCTTCGTCAAAAAGTTCTAGTGCCTGAAGTACTTAAAGGGGTCAATGACAGTCACTTCTGGTCACTGATGGTTGATGACTCTACTGATACCGGAACACATGAGCAAATGATATTGTATGTCAGGTTCATTGATTCGCGTCTCCAGTCTATTGTTACTAGATTTCTGAGTGTAAAGAGAATTGAAGGTCACCCCAACGCAGAAAACCTTTGTAGGAGTATCATGTCTGTAATTGGCAGTGAAGGATCTGGTTATGCTCTACCAACAGACCGTTTAGTTTCTTTCACCACAGACGGAGCATCAGTTATGTTGTCTTCTCAGAATGGCGTTTAGGTAAAATCAGAAACGAGATAGGAAATGCTAAACTTCTGTCTCAGCATTGCTGTCCTCATAGACTTGTCCTTGCATCAAAGGCTGGTCAGCATCTGCTGCCTGATTGAATAGAAAAAACTGTAGCCTCAGCCATCGACTATTTGAAAGGCAGTCCTTGCAGGAGAGACGAGTTTCAGAAGTTTTTACAACTGGCTGAACCTGGAGGGGAATATCGTCGAATAGTTGACTACCATCGTATCAGATGGTTGTCCCTTCGCGCTTGTGTCGATACTCTGTGTACTGTTTTACCCCATTTGGTTAATTTTTTGAACCGGAGAAAGGCAATCAGCAAAACAACAGCCAGACTAGAAAAAGGCGGGCAAATTGTACAGCGACCTGTCAAAGCCAGAATTCTGTGTCTACCTGTACTTTCTTAGGCCACAACTTGAAATTCTGGCTGACCTAAACAAGGTGCTGCAAACCGGCGAGCAGTCAATCCACACCACTTATCTAAAAATCCGGGCATGCAGAAAGACGTTTGTCTCTTCAGTAGTAAGGGACGTTGAAAAAAGTGTTGACGACTTTGACAATATAATACCCGGCACGACGCTGTTCTCAAGATAATCTACGACACCATCTCTCAGAATACGTCCACCAGTAATTACAACGTTTTCGCTGATCTTGCCTGCAGCACTGTTCCATTTCCAACAGACATCGTTGTGACCGCCAAAAGACCTGACGTCATTCTATGGAACGACGTGGTACAGAGAATTTACCTAGTAGAACTTACTGTCTGTCATGAGTCCAACTTCGATGCAGCTGACGAAAGAAAAACTGCAAGATATTACGACCTAGTGCAGTCTCTGTCAGAAAAGAGATATCTCGTAAAGCAATTTAACCTTCTCGTTGGATCGAGAGGTTTTATTCATAATGCCAATTTGAATTCTTTGTGCACGGAACTACGTATACCAGCTAGGACAAAGGAGAACATGTGTCTTCAGATTATCAAGACTGTCATGGAAGAGTCATTTAAAATCTGGATCAAGAGGAACAGTTCATAGCCTTGTTACTGTGTTTAATTAATGGTTAACTTAGTCTTCTCTTTTACTTTAGTCTTGCTGTGCTAGCCAACTTCGTTGTAGCTAGTCTAGAGCTCTTAGCTGCTGTCCCATATGTCGCCACGGGATTGTTAACCGTGTTGGACAGGGGTTGCTAGCTGCTCCCCATTTGTTTATTTATTTCAATAAATGGGTTTGACCAGTATGGACGAAGCCATTAGAGGACTGCCAGTTAGTGAGTTTCAAGAAGAGTTGAGAAAGTGCTAAGAGCATTCGTTAGTGAGTGAAAGAGAGCTGAGAAATATGAAGAAAACCATGGTTTCGTACGTACAGGAAGTAGGGAGAGCACTAGAAAAAAGGTTCAGTGATGAGAGCTTTTATGCAGATCAATGCAGCTTTATAGAACCACTGAAGAGAAATTTTTTCAAAAGGCTGACATTAAACAAGTCTTTCAAATGGTTGATAGTGGGTCATGGTTCAACGTAGACAAGTTGGAAAGACAATACAAGTCATATCTATTTGACGGTTCTCTTGACTTTCTATTTACTGACACGTGCGACAGAGACATCACACGATTTTTCCTCACCTTCGTCCAGCAAGAAGAATTCAGCGAGCTTGCTAGATTGGCGTTGCTACTGCTAACAGTATCACCAGACTCAGTAGCGTGTGAAAGAGGTTTTAGTGTTATGAACTACGTAAAAACGAATACCGCACCTCCTTAGCCGATCAGACACTAAATGCTCTAATGGCACTAGCGCTAGACACCAGATCTGTTGCTGAATTTCCATACAAGTGTGCTTTATAGATAAAGGTATAGACAATGCAATTAAGGACGTTTGTTGTGTGCGTGTGCGTGTGTGTGTGTGCGTGTGTGTGTGCAAGCGACGTGACGGTGTGTGTGTGTGCAAGCGACGTGACGGTGCGTGCCTGCCTGTCTGTCTGCAAAAACAATCTGGCGCTCGCTTGGCGCTCACTTGATTTTCCGTGGCGCTCACTTTGAGCGCCAGTTGCCCACCCCTGATTGTTGATCAACAAGAACTGTAACTTTGACTTGTTGTTGTTGTTGTTAGTAAAATTGGTGGCTACAGTACGTGGAATTCTATCACAACAATCCCCTCGTAAACGCGTCGGAAAAGCGGGGGTAAATGTAGAAATTTACAGAGGGTCATTTATTAAACTCTGGTATACAAATTCAAGTAAATGTAGCCTTGCGTCTTCAAACCATGTCCACTAGGCGTTGGGCAATCTAGGCCTCCGACTAACATTCTTCTCTGACTAAATGTATCCACTAACTTCAAATTCTAATCTACAACCGTCCCTGCTATGACCAACCCTACAGAAGCGCTCCCAAATACGCTTTATATACAAGGAGCAGCGAACAATGGAAGCTGCCATTTTAAACTCCCCGGATATCGTTGGTAACCCGGATGCTTGCTCTAATACATAATTTGTTCATTGGAATGATCACAATGGTATGTAGCCTCGACGCTAGGCCATTTCTTCGCCTTACGGTGGCAACTTCGTTTCCGGTCATGTGAAACTACGCATAATCGCGCGCGTTACTCCACCACGTAAGGCGAAGAAATGGCCTAGCGTCGAGGCTAGTGGATCACCAGGGCTCAAGCTTGATCTAGGGACAAGTCACTCCAACCAACCTCCTAGATGACCAATCATCACGCACTGTTCAAATTGCAAGTACGCGTGCACTTGTGGAAGTTCAGCTATAGCTAGCTACCACCTATACAGCACAGTCCGGCGGCTTCGGGTACGTCCTAACTAGTTGACGCAGTCTGTCTACGTGCCGTGAATGTCGCTCTTCTGTAGAATGAGTCACGTTTTCCTGTTGATATTGTACGTAGATGAAACCATCGATGAAGAAGCCTAGGCCAGCTGAAAACAGAAAAGGCGATAGTTACTTCAAGTTACCAACATGCTTGCAGCTGGCTATTGAGGGAACAAAATTCGAAGAAACAAACTGGTACCTCTTGTCTCTTCTTGTCTGCATTACTGCAGTTGCAACGACTTCTTTCTACTATCTAGAAAACGATAAAATTCTCAAGTACTGCATGAATGCTCAACCAGAGGTCCCTCGCGATCATGGCGGTTCAACTGAAAGAAACCACAGCTGCTGTTAGCGATTCATCACATGGGCAAGAGAATCATCAGAAACTAAGTGAAAAAGCAGATAACTAACAAGGATTGCTACTGAACGTGAAAAGAAAGCAGAAACAGTGTCGCTTGTGAAGAACATTTCTCAATTGGATTTTGCTAGTCTAGAGTGCGCGTGCCAAATGGTTATTAGCACGTAATTGAAGGTGTCTCGATTAGATAAGGTAATCGGAAATATAATCAGACATGATTACAATCAGTTCAATGTCAATTTACCGATGCAATTTGCATTAACGGTTCATGGGTTTTCATTGGTTTTCATTGGTTTTGGTGTTCCACGGAATGTTGAATACCTCAGTAATCCACGGCAACGCGGGGAATTTGGGTTATTCAAAACCCAGCTCATAGGTTTTGAGTGGTTTCAGTGGGTTTTTGGACGAATTTGAGAAAACCCAGCTAGGGTAAATGGGTCACTAACCCAGCTAGGTTATGCTACTTTCCCTAGCAAAACCCTACCTAAAGCCATGACAAAACAATGTGGGTTCTTGAAACAAAAACTTTTTTAGAAACTTAGTGCTGTTACTGACGCGAATTTAATTTAACGGTACAGTGTAGACCAATGCAAGGCTTTACATATCATTATTAATTAATTAACTAATTAATTTTTAAAATATGTACATTACTAATTTCAATGCATAGTTTACATCAATTTGTTCCCTCTCCTTCCTAAAATTGTTTAGGTCAGTAACTGCACATTGCATGACGACATGAAGTATAGTTTGTATCAAAACTGCATGCTGCAACTCTCTAATTGAAAATATGATAATTGGAATTAGACCCATTCAGTCCTGTCAATCATATAATTTAGTTTGAGTCAACTCTGCATTGCATGCTACGTATACTCACTAATAATTTATATAATGATCGATGACGAAATATTTATATTCAATTACAACAACAAAATGCACGTTTTCCCTACACTTCTGTGAATACTGTCCCATGCTCAAATAATGCCCCATGATAACCTTATAACGAAATAATAATGCCCCATGCTTGCTTAGTGGCCCACTGGGGTAGTATTGAAACACAGTTCTAGGCATGAGCGTCTATCAATGTGTACGTTTAGAATGAAATAAACACACCAAATAGGATCACTGACTGCAACCTAGGCAACGGACCAGGAATAGGACTCAAGTGAATTAGAGAAAGTATCCAGGATCCAGTAACATATTGTAAGGTTAGAGTAGGTGGTTTGTTTGTGTTGTGAACAATGCAACAATCTGTGCTTGAGAAATAGTAATGCTCCATGCTCAAACAATGCCCCATGTTTCAGAACTATGATTTAATAGTGCCATGTGAGGCCCCGTTTGTGGAAATACGTTAACACGGCACTGAATATTATTATCAATGATTTTATGGTGTAATGCAAAGTTTTATCAATTATCAATCAATTGCAAGCACCACCGTCAAATACTGTGACAACAGCACTATACAAGAATATTTGTATCATTTCACGTGGTTTTGGCAACCCTGATTAGTTGATACAACGGGTACAAATCGTTTGTCCGCTGATAAACCCTACCGCTGTCAAGGGTCCGCGTATACTACCGCTGCTATGATCAACAGCAAAGCATAGCTGGTACCAATAACACGCACATGATTGGATATGCCCTATATTAAACTACTTTAAACGGCAAACGCACTTAATTAAACTAGGTCTAACGATATCCTCGATTTGCCATCCATAACTAATCAAATAGATACATTGGCAACTTTCAGCTGTTCGACATTAGAAACATCTAGTGTATTTAATTAATTGTATCGTTGATTTCATAAAATACTAATACAGCTCTAATCTACAATTGAATTCCCGTTACTCCTAACAAACTTCTTACCTGGATTTCTCTTGTTGCCTTTCCGTTCCGTGATGGCCCGCCTGCCCATGAAAGCGTGGCCATGTAGAGTGGGCGGAGTCCGGCTCGGATTCCCAAGCTGCGCGGGAGGTCGGTGCTCGGCCATGGTCCGGGCCACCGAGACCGGACCCCGACCCAACTCCACGTTCACGTGGATGAGTCAAAGACTGCATCCACGGAGAGCTGACATGACGAGAAATTAGAGCACCAACAACAGGGCGGGAGAGGGGGGAAACGACACGGAGACGGCTTGCTCGCGCGCAGACCGATGTGAGCTATGCGCCTGCGCGACGACACTTGGCGCCAACCGTGCACGCCTTCTTGCATGTGCAGTGGCCGCGCCGAGTAAGTGAATTCAACTACGCTTAACGATTCCGTTAAACTCCATGAATATGAATATTACCCGGTGGTAAATTCTGTATATAATTGCACACTCTTCAGTAGAGCTGCAAAAATTAGAATATAGTAGAATTAGATAGTGATGGCTAAAATCATACATGTAAATGCCATCATGTAACAGACAATCCCAATAGCACATAGTCTGATTCAATGTCCAGCAATGCAAAATATATAATTGATATTAACTAATTCAACATGTCGACAACTAACAAACATGCTAACTCAAAGTGTGATACATAATTCTAATCACTATAGATCTACATATACCCCTCCACATTAGCGAGTAGCCACCTCTTTGCAAATGGGGTTTGTCACAGCATTTATTTCAACTAGTTACAAATATCAGTTGTTGCAATTACACTGAAGTTCCATATTCTCTGTTCAATTTCCCATTTCTTGCTGGTAATACAGAATCATCATCAAACCCATGTGCTTTGCAATTCTGGAAAGATGTCTCTGCAACAGCAGCAGCATTCTCATTGCCTACTGGCAAAATCTGGACCAAAGTGCTGGTAAGATTACCAGTGGAATACCTACATTCAAACTCAGAAATATCAACCGCATTCTGTCTATTTATGATAAGAGCTTTGTCCCCTTCTCTGGAAGTTGATATGCCTGTACCTGCTGATATAAGCTTCTTTGAAGCTGTAACAGTACTGGAGGGTCTAGGAACACGATCTTGAAATGAAGAGCCACAATGAGGACATGTAAACAAAGCAATACGAGAGACGTCATTCTGAGCATCAATAGCAGACACACAAGAGCCTCCTCTTCTTCTGTCTGAAAGTGCAAATTCAAAATCATCATCAGACAACACCTTTTTTTGATCGCCAGTGCCATTATTCTGTTCACATTCAGAAGTAGCCCGGAAATCTTCAATTATTGCTGCGCCCTCAGACATTTGGTTTCTCAAATAATGGCGACTCTGCTGCTGCTTTTGTCTTCTGGGCTTGCTAGCTTTCCTAGCAGCCAAATCTCTTTCCATTTCATACAGAGTGGTAAAGTTTTGAACAATAACTGGAATAGGAAGTGCTACAAACAGCACACCAACTATAGCACAACATGATCCAATAAATTTCCCCACAACAGTGACTGGATACTTGTCTCCATAACCAACAGTTGTCATTGTAATTGTTGCCCACCAGAAAGCATCAGGAATGCTAGTGAAATGCTCGCTATTCACATCATGTTCTGCATAGTAAATTGCACTAGCAAATAGAATGATTCCGAAGCTTAAGAACAAAAAGAGCAATGACAATTCAGCTGCACTTTCCCACAATGTCCTTGCCAGAATGACCAAACTGTTAGAGTAGCGAGACAATTTAAATACTTGGAAAATTCGAATAAGTCGAACCACTCTGATAATTGCTATAGACGAAATGTCATAATGCGACAAAGGAAGAGTCATGAAATATGGAAGTATTGCGACTAAGTCAATAATATTCAAAAAACTTTTAATAAACTTGAGTTTATTTGGGCACGAAATAAACCTGCACAGCAACTCAATTGTGAACCATGAAATGCACAGAGATTCTATAATAAAGAATGGTCCACAATGTCGATCTACAGACATTGTTCCATTTCCATTTTCAATCATACAAGATGGAGGATCTCGAACACTTGGAATCGTTTCAATGCAGAATGTGGCGACTGACACTGCAATTACAAACAACGACCAAACAGCCACAACGCTAGCTGCAGTAGACGAGTTTGGACTATCAAACAAATTCCAAATTTGACGCAGTATCAATGGTCTTTGACAATCACTTTCTTCAACATCATCACCGTCTTCAATGCTGTGGCTATATTTCCCTCCAAACGTCTCAAATGGTTTAGCAACTTCTTTTCCTAGAAAGAACTGCACCTCTTCATGAAAGATTCGAGGTGGAACATGACGAGGACAACAGAGCACTCCTTTGCTCTGATAATAGTAAAGAATAGAATCAAAACATAATCTGCTTCTTTCAAAAAAATACTCTTTGTATTCGTAATTGAAGTACTTCTGACGACAAATTGGGTCTCCAAGCAAAGTGCCTGGAAACCTTGCTAAAGTTCCGCATGTTACTTGAAAATGCATGCCACTTATGTTTAGAGTCAAGATACAATCGTCTTCCTCCGTTTGAAATACTTCGTCGATATCAAGTGAGGCTTCTTCGACAAACGTGCCACTTCTAGGTTTCACATTGCCGTCTCCATTTAGTTTCGTAAAATTCTCCTCTCCGGACAACATTCCTGGTTCTAGACAAACAACAGAATATCTCTCTAGGCCGCTTTCGCTTCTGGCAATCCCGGATGTGAACTGGGTGACAGTAAACAAAACAGGACACGTGATCTCAGATCATTAGAGGTATTTTCGGCATTTATTATTTGTTGGATACATTTTACCTGTATTTATAACGTTGCAATGATCTTATTAGAGGGTCAGGTACAGTAACTTTTTGCTCCTGTTAGCTATACGCGATGAGTACGTGTATGAGGTACAGGGGCGGCGGAGCCGGGGGGGCTGGGGGGGGCTAGAGCCCCCCCAACTTTATCAACTTTATGCTGTAGAATTTCTGCTTTCTGTAATGTTTACCCTTTCAGCCCCCTCAACTTTCAACTCGCTCCGCCGCCCCTGAGGTAGGTAGCTAGAGGATTCAGTCCACAAGTTTTAGCAAATGAACAGAAATGAGAAAAATCAGGTTATTACACTAATGTAAGACGCACTACAACAATTAAAAGACTGCGTTCATAATCGGATAAATTGGGAATGCCATCGTTGCAGTATTTTGGGTCGACAAGCAATTGTTATTAACGCGCGTTAATTTATCACGTGATAGAACGCAAACATGCCTAGCATTGTGCATGTCAAGATTTTGGCGGCGAGGGATCTTCCTGTTATGGACAGAACTAGCGATTTGACTGATGCATTTGCTGAGGTAGAAATTACTATGTATTTGCTACAAAGTTTTGAGCATGCGTAGTCACTGTACTGAATTGGTGTGCGAAGGTGAAACTCGGTGATGTCACGTATAAAACTGATGTGTGCAAGAAGAGTTTGAATCCTGACTGGAACTCGGAGTGGTTTGATTTTGAGGTGAATTTGCTTCTACAGAAATTGTCAATTATTTGATTGCTAAACTAAAAGATCTAAATTGTAATCACGTTCTATAGAAATGATAGGTTCAAGTAATAAATTTTACTTTTAAAATGTGCGTAAACATATGTAAATGCTTAGCAAAACGGCATTTAGAATCAAGAGCAAAATCATTGTGAGGAAATGACTGAACACATCAGTTTGTCCTGTGCTGATTTAATAAATTTATTAAAAGTTGAAGGTGCTGCTACTGTAAATAAGTATGTTGTTTAATTTTAAATGACGCAGATGGTGATATGCATTATTAATGGTTCAGTTAGACTTTTGTTTTTAATTTCCACTACGTCCTATTCATGGCTTGGTACCACGAGAAGATTGAATTGGAGCTAATGCTTTGTAGACTATGTTTATTACACTTTCACTTTTTTGTTTTCTTTGTTCTTCGCCAAGTTGCATGAGATGTCTGTCATTGAGCTTGTAAAGTGACTTGGATTGCCTAATGTTGGACATAGGTTGACGATGAAGAACTACAACAAGAACCTCTTCAGATAAGGTAAGAACTATTCAATTTGTTGCAGTTAAATTTATACAATACAACAGGTTAGGAGGATTCATTACAATTTTGTGAAGATGCTAATAGCTGAATTAATTAATGAACAGCTATAGTTTTCATGACTTTAAATAGGAAGAACTACAAGGGATAATTCTGACTGAAGCAAGAGTTGTTTTAAGACTCTTATCTGTTCTTTCACAGCTAATCATTGGTTTCTGCAGAATTCTGTATAATGTTGGTAGTGTTCTGCCCAGGGTTTTCAGAGAGGTGGTCGTGTATCCACCGCATTAAGGGCGTGGTTTGTTTAATTTCAGCTATCCAGGGAATCAGTAGAGCAAACTCCCGAATAATCAAGCATCGTTGCAAAACAGACAAGAAAGTGTCAAACAGAACATATTGCACTGTTGATAGTCCATAATCTGAAAGAGTAAACTAAGAAGGCTGCAATTTCTGTCAACACTTGAGGAACTATGTTGCCTAGTCTCATGTTTAGACTATGGCAAGACTAGACGTCTGCCATCTATTGGAGCAACTAAAACACAAGCTATGTGAAGAAGCACTACAGTGCAAACCCACCACGTGCTATAGCTTTGCAGCTTGAATGCAATTAGTCAGTACGAATTAGAAGAGCGTGAGAAAGAGACTTTCCGTCATGTATTTGCCTCAATCAGTGATCACATGTTATGCCGTTGCCTATCAGGTCGGTCGCAAGCATGAGGTAAAATGGCATCCAGTCACATATTTTCTTCAACCAGGAAACACATGCTATATCGTCGTCTAGCAAGTCGGTCGGTCATATGTACATAACAAATGGCATTACTATATCTAGCATTTAACGCGTTGGTAAATATATAGTGGTGGTCAGGAACATATGGAGTGATAGTTGGTGTTTGTCGAGTGCTGGCAGAACCCTGTGTTGGCCCTACAAATTTTTTAGAAAAGTCTATCAGATATTGTTGGTCAGCAGGTAAGGGTGCTATTAACAATCTAACGAATTCCAAATCACTACTTACGGTGTTTGAACCAGTCTATCTTAACTATTTTGCCTTCTTTGCATTGGTTTAAATTTTGATATTGAAGAACGGTGCTCTATTTGCCAGTATGGAAATTACTGAACTGTACAAATAGATTGTTTTGCAATTAGTGCATTGTTGTGTATATACAATATTTAGATTTCATGTGTGACAAATTTTCAAAATACAATGCATGTATGTGTTTGTAAATTATTGGACAGGATACTGGACCATGACACAATCAGTGCTCACAATGCTATTGGGAAGGTATTTCAAACAGAATCTATTGCAGTTTCAGTTTTAAAAATTGGTTACTAATTAATTCAACATTTTGGTACTTATCTTCATAGGTTTACATTGATCTAACATCTCTTGTGCTGGATGAAGCCCCCAAGGGAATATCAGGATGGTATCCGATCTACGATACATTACATGGTGAGCTATATTGTCACACAGTGAAGTTTGAAATCTGGCATTGAACAATTCAGTTGATGACTGTAAACTACTACGATCTGATTTTATGCTTTTAGAACAGCCTTAGACTCGTGCCCAGTCCTCCTCCACGCTAGATTGCTACACCGCGTGCGCTAACTGTCACGTGTGTATAAGTCCATGTGGTTTCACACGTGTGGTTTGCTTAAGCGAGAAGGAGGACTGGTACCATATCTCGTCATATGACAGTTTTTGAGTCTAATCAAGTTAGTTAGCTCAGCCCGCTGATCTCGGCTAAGATTTCTAATAGGCTGCAAAGACTCTGCTAAATGACACAAAAGTGGTGGATTAGCCCAGAACATAACAACTTGTCTCGGCTGACATCAGCATAATCTTGCCCTGCCACGGAAAGAAACGGCGTAAATCTTGCCACAAAACAGGCCCTCGACCAAGAAAACATCAGTTGGACTCCCGCAAACATTCCATCTTGGATGACAGAGTCGTTTCTACTAATTGCCAATTGATTGGCGTCTTTGCATAATCTCTTGAGCTTTGCTGGAGTTCTACTTGATCGATTTGAATCTTGTCAATTTCTGCTTGTGACTTCTACAGGCAAAACACGCACTCCGAACAGCCACACCTCTTGTATGTAGTGTGTATCTTACTTGCAGAAGGCAAGGGGTGATTTTGCAAGTCTGAAGCATCAGTAGAATGTGCTATAACTCCATCAGAGACGTGGTGCGAAGGCAATGCCATCGTAAAATGTAAACGTATGTTATGGTGGCGTGGTCCATCCTGTGGCGAGCTTCCAAGAAAGCTTGTCTCACAACCTTGTTGTGACTGATGTTAGCTTGAAATTGGTCCAACAAAATCTGTTGGACATAACTAACAAGGACGCCTGATTGCGGTGCTCTGGCAGATAGAGATCAGAACCCGTCGCAGCCTTTTGAAAAAGAGAGGCTTTACCTTCGTGTACATGCGTGGCTCGACAGGTATGATATAGGCGTGCTCGAATACACATTTAGTTACCAATGAGACTGCTCTTTTTGAAAGTCCTTTTCTAGTCACACTCTCACGGACCTGGACGCCATTAACAAGTAATCGGCATGTAATGGCTTAGTGGCTCTATACTTGTTATGTATTTAATCTTTGTAATTATGTGATTGTGCATTACAAACGCCTTCCTATGGAAACTTATGCCAAATAGCATTAGTATCTACCAATCATGTCACACCATTTTGGTCACGTTACAAACATGTTTGTCACATGACAAGATATGGTACCAGTCCTCCTTCGCGCTTTGACCAACCATAAGTGTGAAACCACGTTGACTTATACACACGTGACAGTTAGTGCACATGGTGTAGCAACCAAGCGTGTGAAACCACATGGACCTATGCACACTTGACAGCTAGCCCACGTGGTTAGCAATCTAGTGTGAGGAGGACTGGGCACGAGTCTAGAACAGCCTAGGGTTGATGAGTGATATTGATGTTGGTTGGATTTCTTCTTATCTGTGTTTGACATAACAACTAAATTTTATCAGCACCTTTTTGCACAATGTATAATCTTTAGTCTTGACTGAATTTCCTTTAATTATTACAAAACTTATGTTTGGCTAATAGAAACTTAGCTACTTTTTACAAATAATTTTTTAAACAAAACAAGATTGTAAGATATGACTTTGTATTAGACAATTTACCCACACACTTATGTTTTGAATGCCACATTTGGTAGACATATGCTTGTGATCGAATATCATTGTAATTTAATAGCAACAGCAAGAATTACTAACCGATTCGGTCGTGTAGGTAATCTTGTGTGTTCCGAAATCTGCTGGAATGGAAGAGTAAGATGGAGCAAAAAACAATTATTACACTTACAGAGCTTTCAGTGATTAGATTTTAGTTTACTTTTGTTAGTCTAGGTAGATATTAACTTGTTAATCTATTTTTGTGGAGATACTTGTGTTTGCAGTATCATTGACAGATGTTCATTGGTTTCATATTACAGGAATTAGAGGAGAGCTTCATGTTCAGATTCGAGTGAAATTTATTCAAGATATAAATCGATTTAGGCAATCTTCTTGTGGTGTCCAGTTTTTCTCATGTTTGCTTTTTTTTGTGCCATGGGCAGGAGATGGTTTGTGATCTCTCTTGTTTTGTTTTGTTACAGCTTTTTGTATTCCGGAATGTTATCATTGCCATGCATTGTTTGGATTTGTGGAGGAGCTAGTTGTGAATGATGATCCAGAGTATCAGGTAATGGCAAAGTGTTAGTTGAAACGAATGAATTCATTAATGAATTAATGAATTAATTAATTAATTAATGATATATTTGTATTGCACCATGGATACATTGTATATAGTAGATCTTTGCATATCTGAACCCTCGCATATCCGACCCTTTTTGCAACATGTCTATGATGCACGTCACAAGCTTGTTTGTGCAAACGCTGTCACAACTTGCAGTGATGGCGACGAAAGATACGGAGGCTACTAGGATTAGTTTGGTGATTTTAGTTTGCATTTAGTGCACTTATTACGTCTTCATGCAATCATTTTGTCACTAGTTTATTGTACATGTTTCAGACTGTATTGTACATGTCTCAGAGTTCAGACCATGTACATAACGGGACTCATAAAAGAGGACTGGATCTCTGAGGTACGGGTGAAACTCTGACGCTTAGATCATTTTTCTTTTCACACATCTGACCCCTATCTTCCATGGCTTGCCTAAATGGGAGTCGGATATGTGACTCAGCGAGAGTCTACTGTAGTACCTTTATGAGGCAGTACAACATATACAAATGACTAACTTTAACACTTCTACGCACACCTACGTATACGCCAACATATCAATCAACTATAAAGACTCAAACATGAAACCACTAACAGTCTTTAGTGTCTTTTGTCTTGCAAATGAAGAAAGTAAATGTAGTGTTTACTTAGGTCAGGTTAAATAAGTTTCTTGATGCTCAGACTCAGTCCAGTTTTGAGCTTGGCCAAAATAAGCGTAGAATTTATATGTGCACGCACAGTGATATTATGCTTGCTATAAAATGACTTAATAATATACAAGTTGAGCACAAATCACGGATTTGGACAATCCATAATCGGATTGCCAGGCGCAGTCTAAGGGTTGCCTGTATAAACCATAGATTCCCAATTACTCCAATTTACCCGAAAAACTAGAAGTCCACAGTTTGTCAATATCCACACTTTGTGCATAACATATATATGTGGTGCACAGAGCGTAGATTTGGACAATCCACGGATTACCTGGTACAATCCATTGTCACAAGCCATGGATAACCAATACAAATCATGCATACCCAACCCTAACCTTAGTGTTAACTTTAAACCTAACTCTAACCCTCAAATTACCAAAAAAACACTAGAAATCCATGGCTTGTCTATATTCACGCTTTTTGCATAACCTATATATCCTACGACTACATATCAATGACTCCGCAAGTGTTAACTACATGTGGTTTAGTGACTGTTTCTACAATCTGCACAGTATTGCAGTTATCTGTTTTAAGGTCCATTTTGTTATCTCACATGCATTTTTGCAGTGAAAACTAGACATACTCCAAATGTCACAAGATCAGTCGTTTTTGTTTTTTATCGGTCATCCAGGATTCATGTCAAAATATCTGAGCATCAAACACTTGGTTGGTGTGAGCCTAAGAAGTGTGCAGTCATGTGTATACACATCTGCTTTCATCTATGTGCTCAGAGGTTTATAGTGCAGGGTTTCCCTAAGAAATATTGAACTGTGTGCTATCTATGTTAACTTGCAATTATCTATCTCACTGTTACTGATGAAGGAACTGTGACATTTGTTTGTTCTTATAGTGGATTGACAAAATTCGAACACCAAGATCATCGAATGAGGCACGTCAGTTGCTTTTTTCTAGGCTGTCTGGTGAACTGAGAAGAAAAATTGGTCTTAAAGTTCTAGAAGCAAGAGGAAATTCAGTTGTTGGGTCAGAGTTTAATTAGTAATTCGAATAATAAGCAGATATGAATGTCCGACTGAAATGTTAGCATGAAAGTGAGTTGGGTGTTATTGCTAAGTGTACAGAATCTTTTTATCTCTAACTAGAAATCATCCTGCAATATTCTGCTTACTTAGAGTTTGGTTGCTTGGAGTCTTTGCAAAAATTGTAGTGATAGAGGTTCTTATTACGTTTGACAACAATACAAGTCTTAGGAAGTTTACCTAAATGTGTTAATGTTTATTTGCGTTCTTTAGCTATCGACAACGGTTTGACTTGGAAGGAGAATCTGGCATTGTCGTTCGTGCTATTGGGACGATTGCATATCTTGGTCGTTCATCACACAGTCCTCCTCTAGTGTCTGGGGCTTTTCATGAGCAGTCAACTCCACAACTGACACCCACTGAAATGGTTACTAGCAATGATGAACTAAAGTATGTATGAAGGCACCAGTGATACTAACTATAGATCATGAATTACATTTCTCACCGCAGTCGTGCTTTTACCTCATGGTTATTAGAGAATGCAAGATTGTAAGCGTTTCACTTGTTGCAAATAGAATTTATTTCCTCAGAAGTTTAGTAGTTGATACAATTTTAATACATTTTGCAAATTTTAATAATTGCATTATAACCTGTAATTTAAAGTACAGGTTTTGAATTGTCAACTACTAGTCTAGAGATTTAGCTTGATACAGAAAGTATGTCAACGTTGTGTTGAAGCAATGGAGAATGTGAATGAATTAGACTTACGTGAAATAGATTGTTTTAAGGTTTATTATATGTCTTACTAGAAATGGTAATTTGTGTTGATGTTCTCAGTCTTCACGAGTGCATATCTATGTAGTAAATTTTTATCCAATGGTACATTTACTTTAAAGTTGTTCTTAGTAAAGCTAAGTGTGTTGCGCATGCGCAATGACTGTTACAAGCAGGAATTATATTTGATAACATAAACTACAGATACTTGTTAATTGGTTAATATGCTGTGAAATGTGGAATGAGGTAAAATAAGACAAGTAGGAGTCATTATGCTTCTTTATTGTCTGTAAAAGTTTAGTATGATCATAATATTTGTTGAATTTTTATTGTTTACCAGATATCCTGTTCGTGGAATTGACCAGTCATCATCATTCAATATTATTCCATCTCTGATGAAGTCATCAACTGCTGGGAAAGGCTTTTTTCGCATCAGAACTAAGTCAACAACATCAGTAGAGTCCAGTGATTCTACCAGTCCAACAGCTGCATTGAAAGGTCAAAATCTACATTTGGCTTTCTTATACTAACAAGTTGTGTGTGTGTGTGTGTGTGTGTGTGTGTGTGTGTGTGTGTGTGTGTGTGTGTGTGTGTGTGTGTGTGTGTGTGTGTGTGTGTGTGTGTGTGTGTGTGTGTGTGTGTGTGTGTGTGTGTGTGTGTGTGTGTGTGTGTGTGTGTGTGTGTGTGTGTGTGTGTGTGTGTGTGTGTGTGTGTGTGTGTGTGTGTGTGTGTGTGTGTGTGTGTGTGTGTGTGTGTGTGTGTGTGTGTGTGTGTGTGTGTGTGTGTGTGTGTGTGTGTGTGTGTGTGTGTGTGTGTGTGTGTGTGTGTGTGTGTGTGTGTGTGTGTGTGTGTGTGTGTGTGTGTGTGTGTGTGTGTGTGTGTGTGTGTGTGTGTGTGTGTGTGTGTGTGTGTGTGTGTGTGTGTGTGTGTGTGTGTGTGTGTGTGTGTGTGTGTGTGTGTGTGTGTGTGTGTGTGTGTGTGTGTGTGTGTGTGTGTGTGTGTGTGTGTGTGTGTGTGTGTGTGTGTGTGTGTGTGTGTGTGTGTGTGTGTGTGTGTGTGTGTGTGTGTGTGTGTGTGTGTGTGTGTGTGTGTGTGTGTGTGTGTGTGTGTGTGTGTGTGTGTGTGTGTGTGTGTGTGTGTGTGTGTGTGTGTGTGTGTGTGTGTGTGTGTGTGTGTGTGTGTGTGTGTGTGTGATCTCAGTAGCACCTATCCTGTGAGTGCATTAACTAAGTTTTTGGTATGTTTGAAATCTAAGATGGACTTCCTGGAAGTGGTCTACCCAAGCATCCTTTGAGGCCATCATTAGGATTAAAATATGCAATGGCATCAGTATGTTTTGTTTATGTTGTTCATGCTCAAATCATAGCACACTTGTTTGGCAGGAGTATCCATTTTTCACATTGTGTTTGTTTCCACCTGGTATGCTCGTTAACATTGGTGGATTGGTGGCTGCACACTCAGTGAAACTTCTGGACAGAATTAACAATCCTGGTATTAATTTGTACATATATATATATATATATATATATATATATATACATATATACATACACACACACACACACACACACACACACACACACACACACACACACACACACACACACACACACACACACACACACACACACACACCACATTATAAGGTCAATTTGAGAATATGTGTATATAAATGTACATTGGTAGTAGAGATTCAATTGCAAGGCTGCTTTATTTTTTGAGTTGTCATTGATTTGAAGGATGAAACATAGCCGTTTGCTATTTCTGTACTATAACTGATACTACTGGGCTGATCAATTCATGAACAGAAATTGGCTGACTGGTGCAAAGTTATAACTAACTGACAGTCTTGACTGACCGACTGAGGCAGGATGTTATATGTTTTGAAAGCAACAGGTAAATTTTACAGAATTGTAAATTGTCTTAAGCACACGTTCCAAGACAGAGAAATACATTTTTACTAAGTTGATGTCAACGTAACACACAGTATCCATCTATATGATTGAACAGATATGCACTGTTGAATTGATGTTTTCAGATGAACCTGAGACAAGAGATGCATGGTGGAATGAGATAAGAAATGAGATGCGATCACATGCTCGGGCAATGGGATGCAATGCAGTTGTTGGATATTCAGAATCAACAAGTATATGGTATGCAAACAAATGGTTTTAATACCGTATAACATGAAATATTGGCAGGGAATTTATTTTGGCGGATTAGCGGATTGGTGGATTTTTCAGCAAGCACCAATATATAATCCGCCATTAATTTGGCCAACAGAATAGGTTGACGTCATCACCCACGTGAATCAGACATGGCGAGGTGGCTGTTTGTCACGCGAATGATCCGTGATCAGGAGATGGTCACCTCTTCGTACTGTCTGTTGTGCTTACGTCCTGCCTAGCAAGAAGGACACACACAAGTATGATGCAGGTGAAGCTATCAGTGAAGCTGCTTAGCAGGAGTCATCTTGGTCATGTTCTTGGCGGTGACACAGTAATTCTTCATCAGTACATTAGTTGGAGACCAGTAAGTTAGGAAAATGCTATGGCCATGAACACAGCTGCCAGTTGCAAACTCTTCCATGACACGACCACTTAAGTAATGGCCGTTTGGGGAATATTAGTTATCAAACAGCAATGTTCAACCGCCAAATAAATACAATCCGATAGTATGTTTTTTCCGTCAATTCTTAGCAACCGCCAAAATAGATTGCCGCTAAAGTTTCATCTTATACAGTATCTAATTAATTAAATTATGATGTACACGAGATTGAATATTGAGAAGCAATATAGTAGGTAACCTGTAGTGAAATGAAGTATAATATAAAAAATACATATAAATGCATATGTTGTACATACTCATATAATGAAATAGATGCAGGACAGTAAAATTGGTGCAACACAATATCTTACAGGCTAGTGTAATGTATTACATAGATGAGGATAGGTACAACTCCAGAGGAATATTTTGAAATAATTAAGAGTGTGGTATATTTGATTTCTTTTTGCTCTAGCTCGGCACGTTTAGTTGGTTCTCAGAAACTCGTGTAGCAAATTAGTGTATTTTTGTTTATATATGCAGCTGAAGTGTTTGTGTTTTATTTTAGTATGTAGTTATAGTCAATGTATTAGTATTGACAGTATTATTAATTCTGTCAGCCCTGATACTCTGTTATTGATCTTCGTGCTCTTGATATGGAACAAAGGCTAAATTGGATGCAGACTGACCGTTATTGAATGCGTAGAGAGACAGTGATTTAATCTGTTCACAAATGGTTCTAGTTGCATTTGGTCCATATCATTACTTCACGACATTGTACCTCGATAGGTGTCCATGACTCTATCTAGCCTTGCCATTTCTTGCAGCTTAATGTAAATCTTGTTATTTGATCACATCCTAGATGTAGCACTGTGCATATGCTAAGTTTCTGTAGGTTTGAAGTTTGTGTTAAGTCACAGTGCATTTGAAGAATCAATAATTATTTTCCTTATATTTAGCTCAAATCCCAAACTAAAGCATACCAAGATATAGATTAAGAGAGCTAACAGCAGTAACAATTGCCTTTGCTGCTGAACACAATCATGCAGCATAGACCTGAGTTCTTGTTATAGACTACACATGTCATAATCTCATCAATCAACTGAAGCTCGATCCACGCAAACAAAGAGTAATATTTGCCGATTATAGCTGCATATACAGTAGTACTTGCCGATAATCACAATTGTCAAAGATGATACTCACTACCCCGTATTGTCAAAGATGGCATCTGGAAATGTTGTCTTGTCTAATATAGCTATAGTATACATATAGATGCAGTCTAATGATTACAAAATAGACATTAAAATTAGCTCAACTGTTGTGCTGGTTTTGTCTGTAGATCTACACTGACACGTAACAAATTGAAATTTGGTAACAAAATGAAATTGTCAATTTTAATTGGTCAGTTTTATAACTTGTTGCAAATTTCAACAAATTTACAGTAAATCGTCTAGCTACAGTTTTGCATATCCTTAACTTCATAGCAATTTCTTTGCGGTAAAGAATGCGAAGCTGCTTTTGGCAAGTTATTTTTATATCTCATCACTTCAGCTGATTTGCGGACATCCTCACAGCTGACCCCGCCAAACCCCGTGTACAGTGCATGCCTCAATGACTTAGCGCTCCATCGTCATGGCAATAACTGCCAAATTCTCTCACTATTATCTACATTCTCTCAACCAAGCAGCTACATCACATTGCGTCTTTGTGTCGTTTCGCTAACGGAATGTCCGGACGAGATCTCTCTCATTCTCAAAGGAAAGCACGCTTCTGCACGGCATGCAGAGCTCACGGACGCCTCGAACCGATCAAGGGTCACAAACGTCAGTGTCCTTTTCAACGCTGCGCGTGTCCTAATTGCGTTCTGGTTTTTGAACGACGACGGGTCATGGCCGCTCAGATAAGTCTCAGACGCATGCAGCAGTCACTGGTTGGAGATGGCGTTGCGCCTCCTTTCAGCAGGAGCTATAACGGTTTGTCACTTGACTCAACAAATGGTGCAGGAAATACTGACGAAAAAGCCAAAGTGATCGGAAATGGTGAGGAAAATGCTAGTATTACGCGATATTGTGGTTATAAATTAATGTTCTTAATTTTCGCGATCAAATTAATTACAATTTATATGATACGCAATCTTCGATTCAACTCCGCGTAGCCTGTATTTTTGGTCCAGTACTAGTGTCTATAAGTACTAGTGTCTATAATACGTACCAAATATTTAGTACATGTACTGACGCAACGGCTGTAAGATTTGAATGTGCCGCGTTTTCTCTTATCAGCTGACGTTAATTTTTCTGCCTAAAACATTAATTACTAACAACTCCACATTTTTTAAGTCTCTCTACTCAACGTTGACTTAAATTTGTGATATGTTTGCTGATTTGGCATTAATTTGGCCGTTTTCTAAGCTTATATTTGTCACTTTTATTATTAGGCACCAGTGATACTGCGCAAAGGATGATTCAGATGGCTTTGTCTGGTGACCAACAAAATGTTGTATACAACAGGCAGCTGGCCTATTTGCTCTACATATTTCCAACCTATCCATTGCTTACCATCAAGAACGTTTTTGATGCGTGCAGTTGCATGGTTGGTACTGCCTACCACGTTTTGGAAAACCACACGCACACTGTCACTAGAGAGAGAGCACGAGCTACTGCTGAATTGAATGAACGCCCGTGGCTTTCTTCATATGTCTACACACCAAGCTCATTCAAAAGTGGATCATCACTGTCGTCACCCATGAATTCTTTCAGCCTGGTTGGATCTTATCCTAGTTGTGATATTATGTCAGCCAACCCAAGTGTTCATTCTGGAACTGAAGCATCCCATCCCATACCTGCATCCACTGATGGTATGCATGTTTCTGAACTTGAGATAGCTGGAGTGAATGCTGGGGAACATGATTTAGTTACTCTGTGGAGTGATGCTCAACTAAGTTCCTCAGCAAACCAAGGCATTGCTGACAGTGATCTTGATGCTGGTGCCTTGACTTCTGTTGTTTCATGTATTCAAGTGAGTGGCGAGGCAGAGCGGGATGAAAAGTTGGTAGAAACTCTTGAATCAGAACAAACAACAAATGAGGCTGCTGCTGCTCTTATGGAACTGACAATCAATAGTGCTGCTAGTCACACTAGTTGTTAGTTGTCTGGTCATATATAGAGAGCTACATGGAACTACGTATTCTACGAATAGTCTTTTAAACTTCGTTTAGTGCATACTTGATTGCCTGTAAGGATTTCTGTGGTATGGTGTGGTGTGGTTTGGTGGTGGTAGTGTGTGTTTTGGTTTGTTTATGTTTTTTGTGTCTGTGCTGTGTGTGTCTGCAATTGTGTTTGGAGACTGCAAAATCATTGGAGAAGCCTCAACTAGATTATCAAAGTAGACAACAGACGGAAGCTTGGAATACTATTACAATGGCTGACACATTAATTTATGTCTCTTGAGAGTCTATCATGCTCATATTATCTTTGCAAAGTACATCCATGCATATGCGTTCCTCAAGCAAATTGTCATACTGGTACCGGACAAGACTAGCACGAGAGTCTGGGGACGAGGCTTCATATGCGGGCTATGTCAGTGGGATTGCAATTTTGATTTTTCATATATCGAAGGCAGGAATGCTGATGTTTAAGGACTGTGTACTCAAACAATCAACCAATTAAATAACAACTGACTGAAGTCATTGCATTGATTAATTGGTTGCTTTTGGCAACTTATTATGTGAGTCTACTATTCTGACAGCATTTGTTTTATTGATATCAGCTGTTTCATTGATGTATTGATGTATGGATTAATTACTACATGCAATTATTTGTAAAGTACCAAATAGTGCACTTAAAGTATATATCATTGGCTTTAGTTGTATGGCTGCTGTGTTTGATGATTATTGTTGTGAGTATCTCAATCTCTTGTGACTTACTAAGCCAGGACACATTTATGCAAACAGAAATAGGTGCTCTTGTTTATGCAAAGTAATCTAACAGGACTGAAATTTGTTTAGTATTGAATTCTAATGAGAAATACATTGAAGAGAAAGATTTTCTGTTTAGTATTTAGTCTAGAAATCCAGATAGATAGATAGTTTTATAAAAAAGAAAAAAGAAAAGAAAATTATGTTACAATAAATGTACGTTCATTCTAATCACTCTGTAACTACTTTTGCAATAGTATGACATATAGTGCTAATACCTATCAAATTCATGAGATCTAGAGCACGTGTCTGGACTTTGCAGTGTTCACGGCTTTTTGTCAAAGCAAATTAGGAGAATTTGATAAAATCTTGCAGTTGCGCTTTCACTTATGTCATATGGTCAGATGTCATCTTTTCAACATCATATTAATTTAGTTTACAGGACTGGTGTTTTTGTACAGTTTTTAAATTTCATGCATTTTTGAAACTGCCTTGTTTTTGTTAATTAGTCATTAATTGCTTCTATTCAAACTACAAAAAGTATAGAACGTTGCAGAAGTTATTTGGGATTACCTTTTTTTAGTTTTAGTTATTTTGATGAGAAAACTATATAAGTTGAAGATAACAGGTAGTGGAGCTAGTTGTTTATCATTAGCCATAATTTAATAGCTTGTTTCTACAAGTGTAGTGACATCATCACCATTTCGACTGATACATAAATTAGATCTAACATTATGAGTGCTGTTGCAGGGTACTTTCTTACATAGTTAGAATGAAACTGTCCAAGGCTATAGATTTTATCAAGTTTTTCAATTTTTCTTAGTAAATATGTTAATTTGTTCCAATTTAAGCCAGTACACAATATATTGGTAGATGGTAAAGCTAATGATAATATTTATTTAGTTTTTGGGTTATGCGCTGGTCATTTGTATTCATGCAGCTATCGTGTTTGTCAATGTGTTATATAGTGATGAGCTTTGTTTGCTATCTGCTATTGGAACAGCTGCAAATCTAAATATACCAGGTCTTCCTCTACTGACAGGTTAGTGGCTTTATGTTCTTTTGAACTAGAATACTACAGCATGTTATTAGCAGTAGCAAGTAATGGGACTACACCTGCTCATCTGTTTAGTTTAGTTGCTAACGTTTATTAGGATAATTATCTGATCAAAGACAATGTGGTAGACAACAATATACCTTTTGTGTACAGTTGTTGTGTCGGGCAATTTTGGAGTGACTACTTTTCAGTTATATGGTTTTGTTGTTTAGTCTTGTTATTGTACACTGGTTTAATTGTCAGTTGTCTTATAGATGTTGGTTTTAGACATGTTTGATGAGGCATGTTTAATTAATTGGGCTGTGATATCATTTGGATACGTATTGTAGTTTATACCTAGTTGCAAATTGATTGTAGCTGATTGAGAAACGTTTGGTTGAATTTATGTACCTTTGTCCTATGTTGTTAGTTAGTCCTTAATCAACTGCATATGTTTATATTATTGTATGTCATATTACTGTGTAGCTGTTGCTTCTCATGAGAATTCTGTATGATGCGCTTCATTTCTTTGGCATGTGTTTACTGCTATGTAAATACTTTGTTGTAATGTTATTGGTGACACTTTTACTGCTACTAATAAAGGGGTTCGAGTAACAGACACTGCGCTTAATTTATCTGGAGAGAGACGAGAGAAAGACTCAGATGGTCGAGCACAGGAGAAAGATAGTGAAATGTACTTGCATTTGTACACTCTAATTATTGTTAAACATGTTACTTAGTTTTCATATCTATTGTTATACAGAGGAATTAATGCTGATGATTTTGGGCTGATCAATCCATTTGAAATACCGTACTCTCCTACTAATTTGCCTTTTCCTACAACTTTATGGAAGTCACCACTAGACAGGTCTGTGGCTTTATGTGCTCTATGTGCTTTATGTTATTTCTAATGATAGACCAATATGGGAATACCAGCCATTTGTAAAGTATTTGAGCTGCAATGTTATTAGGATGTACTTTAAATTTCTGTTGGTATAGATGGTAGTTTTTTTATTGATAATAACTTAAGATAATAGATTAAGGTAGTTTATAGATTTGAGCATTTTAACTGATTGATGGACAAACAGGCAATAACGAAACAACAAACTAAACTACAATTGACACGTTCAAGCACATTTGTGTCTTCATTGTGGGTACAGTAATCAACAAGGAGATGCATGCATGCGCCTTGGACCTATAGATAAGTTGTATGATAGAGTGCGGGATTATAAGTTGTTTCGCAAGTTACTAGAATTGGGAGTTCCAGTAGTAGTTGTCAGGGTTCGAAAAATCCGGTCGCCAAGTCGCATATGGCGACCACTTCTAGATGGCTGACGACTAAACGAACAGTGTGGTCGCCAATTTGGCAACTAGAAATATTGGTAGTTTCTAGCTAGTCTTTCGTGGCAGAGCCTCTTGGATGCGAACCACCTGCTCAGCAGATGTTTTGCGTTCCGCTTTCTACGTGTACCATTTAGTGGCAGCCTGCGACGTATGCCGTCTACTTAGCACCTTCGTACATATCGTGTAACAACGTATCACCTAGCAATCTAGTGCGAGTCATTGCTATTCTCTGGTACACCATCATTTTTACGGACTCTACTGCCTGTACCTATCTGATTGGCCTGTGCCATCAGCTCCAGACAAATCCAACTAGAGACCTGCAGGCGCGTATAATTTTTCAAACAATTGTGGTCACTCCTATCCTTTATAGGCTACACCAACAAATCCAAGTCAACAGCTCTATCATCGACGAGACGCCGTTGCGCAGCAGCTTCTTCCGAATGAAACATGAAATTCGCAGCCAATCGTAGTTGAAGGTGACGGCAACTGCCTATTTAGATCCTTTTCTATGCTGTTCAAAGAATCTGACCATCTTGAATTGAGACAAATAAACACTATTATGCAGATGTTTGCAAACGGTGGGCGTAGAAAGTGGCAAAACAAACAGCTTTTCCCCTGCAAGTTGCCTGAGTGTCTTTCTATCAAAAGAACTAGACCAAGGTGTACGTCCAGACGCTCATACGTCTCTTAGTGCTACTAAGAAAGGTTGTTCAGACAAAAGTTTCTGCAAGTGAAATCTAGGTGTTGAATGAAGCCACGGCATTTCAGAGATTAACACAGCTACCACAGGAAACCACGTGGGGTGTGGGGTTTCCCTCGAGAGTTACCGGATGTCATGTGCTCAGCAAATCAGTAGTGGCACTGAGTCATATAGAGAATTTAATTAAAAAGTGCTCAAAGAATGCTCATCTCTTATTGATGGATAGCCAGGATGTGGATGTGATGACAAACCACATAATCACATTAATTAACATTACAAAACCACACAACCACATTTTGTTTGATTGTAGCTATACAATTAGTGGAAAGTTTCTATAAAATACGAATAAAATACTTATACTATTACATAAAAAGAACCCCAAGTACCACACTGTAGATTGAGGTGTTTACTAGCCAATGTTCATCCAACGTTACTGCATATTTCTAGTTAGGCCTTAATTTAATGTCAAACATGATAATCTGGGAAAGGGTCTCAACAGTGATATTAATGACTTGTTTACTTCTGGAATCTCTTAGAAACTAGTGAAAGTTTGGCGACCAACCGTACCTCTAGGTGGCCAAACTGGCGACCAGTTTCAAACACATTTTTTGAACCCTGAGTTGTGAAACTGTTACAAACGTGGTACTCGTTCCAGACCATGTAGATTCTATGGAAAAGCCTTACATCAGAAGCGTTTGGAGTCGCTGATGGCATTTGTCAGGGGAGCGTGCTGTCGCCGTGTTTATTCAACTTTTATATAGATGACCTTTTGAAAGAATTGTGTACCTCTGGATGTGGTGCTAAAGTGACTAATGCATATGTGGCATGTTTAGCTTATGTAGATGACATTTTGTTGTTCATCTCCAACTGTGATACATTTGCAAAGATTGATCAACATTTGTAAGACCTACTCTGACAACCAGTGTTTACTTTTCAATGCGAAGAAGAGTGCTGTGATAACGTTTGTTAAGTCAAGATTTGTGGCTGATACTGACCCTCAACTAATGCTGAATGACCCATAAGCTATCCTTGAAGTCTGGATTGACTTAGTTCGAGCCAAGTTACGTAATGACTCTGCTTCTGTGGAGAGTAGAATCAAGAAGTGCTTTGCTGCTGTCAATTCTGTTGTGTCATGTTTTGGAGGTGAAGTTGTGTCAGATGAGGTCTGGATGAGAATCGTCGATGTTCAATTATTGCCCATATTAACATATGAAAGTCATCTTTGAGATCTAGATAGCACTTGCACCGTTTGAAAATTAAATTTAGCCTTCAGAAAAGGAGTTAGGCACAGTCTAGGCAGGTGGCAGAGACAGTCCATACATGATAGATTGGATTGTTTTGAAGAAGCTTCACAAAGAATAAGAAGACTACAGATGTTATTTATGCATAGATTGATTCATGCCAGAAACGAACTTGTAATTATTCTCTCGGTTAAGTTCTGATTGTATGTACAAATAACTTGTTTGCTGTCAGTTACAAGACACTGAAGTCATGTAAATCTGTAATGTAGTGTGTTGCTTGTTAGCTTATTTATGTATTTGTTTGTTTGTTTGTTTATGTGACGACTGCCCTCCATGGGAACTGTACCAGAATCTGGTGTGTAAGAAATATATTATTATTACGATGTACCTAGGCACGTAGCCATATTTGGAGAAATCAGTGGCATACAAACGATATTGTGCACTTTACTGCTCGTACATATGCAGCGCATGCAATCATCTGAAAATATACATAAAGAACCAACCGTTCATGCTACGTATCAAACTTACATGTACACAGTTCAATTGTTAAGAGTCTATTGGTGCTAACAATTAAAACACATGCTGAAAATATATGTGTAAACAATAACTGAAATGACTAATAATTTTTGTTTTATGTGAGTAGACGGAGATATGTTCCAGATGTGCTTCTTTCTACAACAGAATTACCTCTGGGAGCCACAGTGACAGGGAATGGATGTCTAATTCAGGCAAGGTAAGCTGTGTCTTATGCTATTGCCAGACTTTTAGTAAGAATTTTTCTTTGGTTACGTTTTTACTAGTAATGTCTATAGTGTTGGATTTAATGAATTCTCTATTTACTTTGCACCTCTCACATGCTGTGTGTGTGTGTGTGTGTGTGTGTGTGTGTGTGTGTGTGTGTGTGTGTGTGTTTGTGCGTGTGTGTGTTTGTGTGTGTGTGTGTGTGTGCATGTGTGTGTGCGTGCATGTGTGTGTGTGTGTGTGTGTGTGTGTGTGTGTGTGCACGCACGCGCACGCATGTGTGTGTGTGTGTGGTTACTATTGCTCAGTCGGTTGGAGAGTCATTTTATAGTGTCCATCTGGGACCCATCATGGTTGCAAGTTCAAGTCACAGTGATGATGAGCTATGGCATAATTTCCTTGGGCAAGAACTCACACAAAGCTGCCTGTCTTGACTCAGGAGTATAAATGAGGATCTGGTCATTGATATGGGGAGGAAAGGCTCCAGACTACAACAAAGTCTATCAGCCACTGGCGTCTGGGAGTGAGTTTAGGTACCTACTGTAGTACACCACAGTTGGTGTTGCATTCGGTACTTCTGCGAGAATCTACACAGGCTACAGGAGATTGCTTAGCACGGCCCATAGCTCTTGTATAGAGCACAGGAACCCAGTCATGGCTGGGGTCGTTCTTGTGTGTGTGTGTGTGTGTGTGTGTGTGTGTGTGTGTGTGTGTGTGTGTGTGTGTGTGTGTGTGTGTGTGTGTGTGTGTGTGTGTGTGTGTGTGTGTGTGTGTGTGTGTGTGTGTGTGTGTGTGTGTGTGTGTGTGTGTGTGTGTGTGTGTGTGTGTGTGTGTGTGTGTGTGTGTGTGTGTGTGTGTGTGTGTGTGTGTGTGTGTGTGTGTGTGTGTGTGTGTGTGTGTGTGTGTGTGTGTGTGTGTGTGTGTGTGTGTGTGTGTGTGTGTGTGTGTGTGTGTGTGTGTGTGTGTGTGTGTGTGTGTGTGTGTGTGTGTGTGTGTGTGTGTGTGTGTGTGTGTGTGTGTGTGTGTGTGTGTGTGTGTGTGTGTGTGTGTGTGTGTGTGTGTGTGTGTGTGTGTGTGTGTGTGTGTGTGTGTGTGTGTGTGTGTGTGTGTGTGTGTGTGTGTGTGTGTGTGTGTGTGTGTGTGTGTGTGTGTGTGTGTGTGTGTGTGTGTGTGTGTGTGTGTGTGTGTGTGTGTGTGTGTGTGTGTGTGTGTGTGTGTGTGTGTGTGTGTGTGTGTGTGTGTGTGTGTGTGTGTGTGTGTGTGTGTGTGTGTGTGTAAAAGATAGCCAGAGATCGCTCCTTATAGAGTAATGCCTGCAATATTAAACCTTTTAACAATGTGACGTTTAATGGGCCAGTCAGCTGAGCAAAAAATATCTTTTTTACGGCTGCAACACTTGTGCTTGATCCTTCAGAAGACCTCAAGACACAGCATATCACAAGTGTGATGCAATTCGATATAATAGAGGAACACTGAGTCATTAGTCCAGGTTGTCTTCTGGCCACAAGACGGAAGGCATCATCATCACGATGGCCTACTTCCAGGTGTGTGTGTGTGTGTGTGTGTGTGTGTGTGTGTGTGTGCACGCGCGCGCGCACGTGTGTGTACTGTACCTGTTGATTTGTCTCCTTTACTACATTTATTTGCTTGCTGCATATGGTTTCTGTTTGGCTGTTTGTGTGTCCATTAATCTTTCTGCATTTTTGTCTGTCAGCTTGTTTGTCTGTCTGTTTGTCGGTTTCTTTTGTACTAATTCATCTACACGATAATACGTACATATTTTATACTTGTTTGTGCAGTTCTTTTTTGCCTTGGTTTGTCTATGTCTTACTGGGTTTCAGTGTATTAGCAAGATGGTATTATGAAAAGATACAACTGTGATTTTTTAGAGTGTGTCGGGCAAAGAAGAAAGACAAAGGAGAGAGCAATGCTGTAGCAGTCAGTGATGTGAGTAGACGGTGCAGTGATTATGATCTGTTTTGCTTAGTGAAACAGGTATTTTGGACTGTTGCTAGGCTCTTCCATTCTTAGAACATGATCTCAGTCGGCAGCTTCTGAACAAGCTAAAGGTATATAGACTTTGCTTAATTACCTTGTTAAATTTATATTATTTTTGTATTATTCTTTTGATCTATGGCACATGTACAGTTGTTTGCATTGACATTACTAACATACATAGTTGTATCGAATTGACTCTTTTGTTACTGTCACATATAATAGGAGCATTGTTCTAATATAATTGTTGTATACATTTATGAAAGAGATGCATCATCTGATAAGAAAGGTAAATGTCTGAGAATGAATCTCTCTTATGTAGTAATATAATGCATTGAGAGATTCCTTGTCTTTTTATAATCTACATTGGTATGTTGGTAGCTTTCTTGTCTTTGCAAGTGCATGACTGACACAAACGTCAGTTATTATTCTGACTATTACAACATTTATAGCAGAATCTACTGCTTGAAAATATTACATGAAAGTATGTTCAGGTTCGTCAAATGAATGCTGTGTTTGGGCTTCGTATTCAAGTGTCGGTTGGGGAGAATATGCTGGTAGCTGTTGCGGTCAGGAAGCATTTCAGATGTTGTGTATAATTGTTTGTAGTGCTTTTCTGTGTTAGACGGGAACAGCAGTTTATTTAGCAGCCTTGCCCAAATCATCTGGTTTGGTCTTCACAAACAAGGTTTGTTTTAGACACATATTGTAGATTTTGGAAGTAAATGTGGAATTTGACATAATGTAGGAAATTCAAGAGAAAATTAGAATTCTTACAGAGAACCATGTGCAAAAGTACAACTTGAGC